>NW_007577732.1:1696317-1699256 GCF_000690725.1 Stegastes partitus | reverse complement strand
ACATATCAGTGTTTGAACTATCACAGTTATCAATTTGTCAAGTTTCAAAGGACAGAGAGACCAAATATAACTCTAACTGATAATAAAACATCAGGAAGGACATATTTGGTTAATGTATTTAACTATGTTGGGAATACTACAGAGTGTAACTGCAGCAATACTGCAGTTTGGAGGAGTTCGAGGAAGTCTTTATTAGGGCTCGAGCACTACAGTGCGTAGGACCCTCTTGAAACTGCAAGGATTCTTCTTTCTTCGTCTTCTTTTTCTTCTTCATGGCCATAAACAATTACATTTTTGAGGGCCTAAACATGCTCAAATCCTCATGAAAATTTGCACACACATCAGAATTTTTTGGTTGTCGAGCTTATGGTGGCAAAATGACTCGATACCGCCCCCTACATCAGTTTTAAATTTGTAACGTCTACTATGGGCAGCACGTTTCACCCACAACCATGAAACTTGGTGAGCATATGCAGCACATCTAGACAAACAAAAAAGCCAGTGGTGGCCCCGACCTAAACCTAACAGGAAGTCCAGCATTTTGGATTGTTCGTTTCTCCACCCAGAGCTAACTCCTCCTAGGGTGTAAGTCACAGAGCACTGAATCTCAGCTAGCATGTAGAGTACACCTTGAAGGTAAAATGTTATGAAAATATTCTGCAAAAGTCAAAGGGCGTGGCCATGGCGGACTCCTGATTTTTCCATCGTTCGCCATGAAACAGGAAGTACTATCTAACTACCCTGTACGTGCTCCAATCTGCCTCAAACTTTCCATGTTTCATCAAACTGCTGCCCTGATCGCATCCATATGCCAATATCCATTCACAGTCATAGCGCCACCTAGCTGGCAACAGGAAATGACACTTTGATGCAGTACTGTAAGACCATTGATCATATTAACGTCAAATTTGGTGAACTAGGCCTTCACATGTTGATAATGACTCATGGTGAAAATTGTGTGTTTACGTCAAAGGGCGTGTCTGTGACAGCGCGGCGAATTTCGATCAAAACTCAAATGTTCATATCTTAGCTGCAGATCATCGGATCTGGCCCAAATCACACATGATTGACAAGAGTCCATGTCTGAAGACATCCACACTGTAACATTGACTCATTGTCATAGCGCCACCTATTGGTAACAGGCTGTTTGAGGCATTCCACTTTCATGTGCCATTGCTCCAAACTTTGTGATATCATTCTTAAAATTGGTCAGCTAAGTCTTCCCATACTTCGATGCTACAGTGCGAAGCTTTTGCATTTTCAAGCAACAGTGTTGCCATGGTGAAGCATAGTTGCTTTGAGACAGAAATGACTTTTTGACAGCTTTAGAATACTCATAAAATCACCAAAATCAGTCACACTCGAGTCACTATCGGCTAAACGACAGACAATGTGTGCCTGTTTGGCAAAATGGCTCTATAGTGCCCCCTGCAGCAATTTATCCATTAGCCTCCACAGGCCGTTTAACTGACGTTTACAAAACTTGGTAGGCATATGTAACACATCAGGACGCACAAAAAAGCCTCTTGGACCCATTTCGTAAACTCAACAGGAAGTCCGCCACTTTGAAATAACTGTGCAATTTTTTGTGATTTTTGTCATTTTCGAGAGTGAACTCCTCCTAGGGGTTAACTCCTACACGCCTCAAATTTGGCCAGCACATACAACAGGGCCTGGTGATTAAAAGTTATCAAAACACTCCGCAAAAGTCTGAGGGCATGGCCGTGGCAGCCCTCTGAATTGTGATGATTCGCCATCAAAAAGGAAGCGTGTCTAACGACCCTGTACATGCATGTGGTGATATGAGCCTTTAGATGTTGATGATGACTCGTACCAAAAATTGTGAGTATATGTCAAACGGCAAGTCCGTGGTGGCCCTCTGAACTTTGATGCTTTGCCATGAAAGAGCAAGTGCTGTCTCCCTGCCCTCTGCATGCTGCACTCTGCCTCAGTCACAATCATAATCCTTCGATTGTCATCATGCATATGCTTCTGTACACACAACGAACACTGCAGTCAGAAGTCCCAACTTTATAAAGGCTGTGTGAGGTAGTGGGTCACTTGTGTAGTTAGTGTGCTGTCTGTATAGGACTGTGTGTGTGTGTGTGCGTGCGTGCGTGCGTGCGTGCGTGCGTGTGTGTGTGCGTGCGTGCGTGTGTGTGTGTCAGCGGGGGAGGGGTGATGGTTAGGGTGTCTGTGTCTGGAAGAGCCCTGAGAATGTGTGTGTGTGAGGAGGGGGGAGATAGCTGTCACAGCTCTCAGGTGGAACCTGTCCTCAGTCTTTTTCTTCTAGCCCCTCAGACTTTACATGTTGGATCAGAGTCCTGCCCTGATGACATTCTCATGCCATTATCCATCCACAGTCACACCGCCACCTTCTGGAGACATGAAAGGACACGTTTGACAATTGCATTTGCCTTTATTAGCCGGTTGAGCGTATTAACTTCATATGTGGTTAGGGTTACGGTTAGGTGATTGTCACCTTGCTCAGAGCGCATTTCTGCCACAACCCTGACATTTATTTTCACGTTGCAGAACACCATCATGATGTCACTACTGAGCGCTGAGCCAGAAGACCGACCTGAGGCAAGTAAGGTCAAGGCGGACCTGGAAGAGTTCAAACGTAAACTCAACAATCAAGAAATGGAGCGGCGTAACAGCCAGATGTTACCGGCCTCCAGCCCAGCCTGGGCCGGTAGCGTTGTAGATTCACAATCCTAAATGCCTCCTGTTACAAAAGGACAATAACTTCTAATAATTTGTTTAACTGTAAACTAAATTGTATAATTCATCCCACTCTCACCCAACCGGTCGAGGCAGATGGCCGTCCCTCCCTGAGCCTGGTTCTGTCGGAGGTTTTTTTTTCCCCTGCGGGGGTTTTCGGTTCCTTCCCACTGTTGCGGACTGCTTTCAGACTGCTGAAGCTTATAGGGAATCCA
>NW_007577732.1:1633281-1692679 GCF_000690725.1 Stegastes partitus | reverse complement strand
CTATTTGTTGTGGAACAATGGAAAAACGATTTAAATTTGCAAACTGTGGTTGTCTTTCATCGTGCAGCCTGTAGGGGGAGCTGTGGCTCTGTGTAGCTCAGGCTGTTGGGAGCGTGGCTGCAGACTCCAGGCCTCCTCAGCCTGTGGGTGAGAAAGGTTTATTCACAGTGAGAGGGCCAAAGCAGAGGGAGCTGTGTGACATTTAATCATGCCTCCGGCGCATGCTGGATGATTAGCATCTCTGCGGAAAACAACAGTCACAAGTGCCAAACACAGGATCCCACACAATCACCTGGACGTGGTGCACACAGTCACACAGGCCCCGGTAATCAGCACAAATCAGCTCCTGCAGCTAACTGTGTTACCTCAACAATCACCACACTGCAAAGACCTCTGAAATTTGGTTAGCACCTGTGGAGAGAGAGGCCATGGGTGGAATAACCTGCATGATTTCTGCCTTATCAACCACAGCCTTGTCTCATGGTGACAGCAGCAGTAAGGAGGGATGGGCTGCTGAAATACCCAGCCTGCAGATCCAGATCCTTCTCCTTACTATAGAGCGCTTCAGATGTTGTGAACCTTGCACACTGATTCAGATCTTTGGAGGTTTTACTAGGATCCCTAGAGGACTTTTGTAGCCTTCCTTTTTCACTGAAAAATGTCACTGACATCACAAAGTCATGTTACACAAGGATCAATTGATTTTCTATTTTTCATTTTTTCAGCCTCATGGGGACAGAACAGCTGACAACACAACACTGACATTATTATGAGATGTGATGAAATGGTAGTTATTGATTATTTACACAGAAAACAGTATTAATATCTGGATGAACAGAAGTTTAATATTCAGAAACTCTTGAGGGAAATATTTGGCTCTTAATCTGCTCTATTTACTTGCTAGTCAGGTCAGGTAACCTTGAGGGAGTTTAATAAAGAAATTGAAATAAACTATTTTTTTTTGTGCTAATCTACATTTATTTAATTGCAATAAAATATTGTATCACTTCCTCATTAATCACCTTTTAAACTTGGTGGCTGAATTTTTCTTTTCTTATTTGCCGTTTATAAATCGACTGCACGAGAAAACTTTAAACCATTCTTCCCTTGACATTTACACCACCAAAACAATGTACTCCTCTCATTTTAGCTGTATCTAAGATAAGAAACCTGGTGCGTTTCCAATCTTCTGCAGCTGTCGCGCTTCTGCGAGCAGGGTTATTGGATGTATTGAGGTCACTTCCTCTGAGAGCAGTGTGGGCACTGAAGCAGCGCTCTTAGTCAGTGGCCTGAACCATGTAGCCAGGGGTAAAATGGACTCACAAGTCAGAGTGTCTCCCCACAGTCCCAGGGGTTAGAGCGAGCGATTACTCTGTGCGTAGCCTCATTTCAGAAGCAGCAACCAGAGTTTGTTTTGCTGTGTGTATTTTAGGACTCAGCCTTGCTGCAAAGACAAAACTATTGCCCACATCAAAATCAGACTGACAGTTTAAAATACATGTGAGCTGTCAGATAGTTTTGTCATCCCACCTGCCTGCCTGCCTGCACACACTGTATATTGCAGAAGTTTCTGTTAACTTAGCCCATTTAACCTCTGGTGAACTCCAGTTAACTGGAGCATGGCCACATGCTGCGCCTCGCCAGAGGCCCCACTTGGCTTTTACTCTGGACTTTCCACCTCTCCAGAACCACATCCTGACACTGTCCACTCCACTTAAGGAACGCGGCCAGTGTTATTTCAAGGACCGTGCCAACCATTTTGGATTTTCCATTCCCTTCTTTGCAGACCGCCTCTCTGTAACATCATTATCACTGTAGTTTATGTCTCACGTAGATAACAAGCCTATCTTAAAGCCTCTCTAATCAATATTTTGAACTAACAGTGGGTCAAATAACTACATGTAATGGGAAAAAGGAGAATGTGCACCGCACGCTGCGCTTTTCCTTAGTTGAACATATTGTGTTGTTGTTTGTTTTGGTTTTGCTACCTGCTTTACTGTTTTGGTTCATGCTAACTGTTCTCAAGCTCACTGTGCACAACTTTATGACACCCTTTATCGTCACGATTCAGGAGTTTCAGTAAGTGTTTTGAAGAAACAGAGAAATTGCCTTTGGTGGTCCATTAAAGTTACAGTACAACCCATTTCGCAAGATTTGACTCCCAAAATAGTCCTATGCAGTATTTCACCATAAGAATGACAAAATCTGAACTCTTGTCAAAAAAGTTTGAGGGTTAGTATGTTGCATTAATTAGACTAGTGGCTTTAATATTTCTAAAATGTCTTTTCTGACTAATATCAAACTTACATGTACCCTGTATTATCAATGGATCCTGCCTACAAGGTCACTCTAATTGGAAGAAGTGAAGCAACATGTTAGTACTATAATTATATAATGCACATTTATACATTTAGACTTTGCTGAACATCAGGGCAATGAGCGTTGCTAAAAATGCAGCGGTTGGTTGTGATTTGGACATACTACACCAACACAGAGTCCGATCAGAGACTACACTGGCAGTTACCCTAGAGAGAAGGAAGCGTAAACGGTCTGAACGTATATATATATATATCTATCTATATATATAAAAGAACGAAATTCAGAAATAAATTGAAATAAATTCAATTATATTTAATTATAAATTGAATTTCTTTATCTATTTTGTTTTCTTTCTCATATATATATACTACACACCATCCTATTTAAAAGCACCTGAACTGTATTTAGCGTTTACAGCTCTCAGTTTTACTGAAAAAGAAAAAGAAGTACTTATGCTTTCCATGTTCTGTCCTTGTAAAAAGGTATACATAAGAGACAGACAATTTAATGACAGTCTGCAGCTGGCATCAAGAGGAATATAATGTCAGACGGGTGTTTTGTATACCAGGTTAAACTACAGCAGAATCTAGTGATTATACTGAATAAAGAACAAAAAGATCTGTGGTCACTTTCCATTTCAAGCCATATCGCTGAGCTCCCATTTAGAGGAAAACACCCCGTTCACTCAGATCCACCTGATTTAGCTCCAGTCGGCAGCAGAGATCAGATCCTCTTCACAACACCTACAGTACATCCTCCGCCAAGCTCTTGTGCTGGAGTTACATAAAACTCATTTCACATGAGAACTCCCAACTGGTCTATATTAAACCCACTGTAAATCAGACACTTGACTAACTTTGCTCCACGTCAGCCAAATATTCTGCAGAGATATTCATCCATTCTCACTTTTTATATTTATGCCTCAAACATATCACCCCACTGTCCCCTGAGAGCAGGCCTGTCTGAAGGAATATTACACATCACAGGAGTTTTTTGGTTAGCTGTTGCTGTTTACCCCTGCTGCACAGACTGTCAGTGGCTGCTTCTGTTCCTTTTCTTTTTTTGTTAAGTTACTGTTTAATGTCCCTGTACAGTGAGGTATGTTTACTCTCATATATTCAATGTATCTTGATATAATTTTCATTAAGCCAGGGAAAATGGTACAATTTGCTATTATTCCGTAAAGAACTATTCTGTTAAATTTCAGCTTGAGTGTACATTTTCTGCAAAGAAAATAGCGGTTTGATTTTCTTGCTGGAGTTCATGTAAAATTGATTTTGTTTTGTTGGTGTGTGTGTTTTCTTGGCAATTGTGGGTAAAAGTGTGGGCGTGTGTGCTCTTTTCTTGGCAGGTTTGCTCTCTGCGTGGCAGCTGAAGGAGCTGTCAGACTTACGCTGCCTTGTGTCACTTTGTGTGGGATGGTAATTTACTACAAATGATATTGCATTCTCTCTGTTGACAGCTTGCCAACGCTGTCGACTGGCAAAGCCAGCAAAGTCGTTTGTCAACCCCGTGCACTCTCAAATCCCCAAACACTCACTGTCTTGGTGCAGTAGCAGCCCCACCTAGCAGCTTCGAAGGTCAAGGGCACAACGGCACACTCACCTGGTAAATCTTTAATAAGTCAAAGAGTCAGCCCCATCTGGAGTTCAGCAGTTCATTGCAGAGCAGCAGGGGAGGAGGCAGCGTGTCAGGAGGATCCTCTGAAAGCTTGTGCAGCCATTTTATTCCCCTGCTTTCTATTGCAAAAATGACACCTTCTGACAGCCCAGCTGTTGTGCTGATTTCATGCCTGCAGGAAAGACGTGCGAGATGATGCAACCATGGTGTTTGTGTGGATTTCGTAGAAGGAAAATGCAAAGAAACAGACGACCACAAAGGGTTTCACTTAAACAGGAGCCACAGTGGCCTGTGAAGAAATATAAAATGCACTCTTGGTGTCAGAGTTTGTCTTTATCTGTGACAGTATTAGAGCTGAAGATTACAATATGTACCACTGCAACCACCAACGCTGATGTTGTTTACTGCTCGAAGGATTCTTCCAAATCAAGGACAGAGACATCTGAACATCCTCCTCACTGCTGTCAAAAATATATCATAGCTGTGGTAAATACTAGGCAACAGGCGCTTCTCTGAAAGACTGTGAAGTTACAATTTTATTTGCTTTTAATGATTCAGTAGGAAGTGTCTACTTCTACACCTGCACCTGCACACTGAAGCTGTGAGATAAGATTCATGCCCCATGTGCTATTAAAGGATGCAGAGTGAAGTGTTTATAGTCTACAAATTAGAAAATTCAGCGCTGGAAGGATCAGGCAAGGTGTCTTCATTGAGTAATTTAAATGATAAGTGACAGTAAATTCAGGTACTGTGATGGCAGTGGGGATTAATTGAGCCAAAAGCACTCTGTTCTTTTAACAAGGTTGCAGAGAAATAGGACAGAAAAAGGCAAGCTCATCAAACTGGCAGATGAATTGGAAGATAGAGTGAATCGACAGGAATTAATTACTTTTGTAATGTTTGCGGATTCATGTTTGCCTCTTTCTCTTTGTGTCAGTAGTAATTACTCAGACACCTATGGGAGAGGCAGGGAGGGAGATGAAAGCTGTGTGAAACCAGGACATGAACAAAGCCAGAAACAGAGAGAGGGGGCCAACGCTTGAACACCATGCCATGACAGACAGCCTTTGGGGCTGTTTTATTCAGCTGCCAGGAGCTTTTTAGGATTCGTTTTATCTGCTCTGCCTTCCCACCCACCCACACGCCCACCCCTCTGGATGGTGCTCCAGATGATTTGTGTCCAGTTTGGCTTCACTCGAGCCAACACAGCCTCTAAAAGCAGACACTCTCTGCCTCCTTCTCTGCAATCAGCCTGCCTGTCTTGTGTTTGAGAGCTGTTAAACCTCTTTTCTGCCTGAGTGGGTTTGCTTGCATTTAAGTGAAAGGTCCCTTCAGGTTGTATGTTTCAAAGATGATTTTAAAATATACTTTTTTTTTTCTTCCCAGTTTCGTCGTTTTATCTGGATTTTCGTCTTCTTGAAGGGGGTCTCCTATGAAAACATTCATCAGTACAAATCATGTCTTACTTACAGTGTTAAGCACATCATCGCCCGTGAATAAAGGAGCCCACCACAATGAGTGGGATTTGACGGAGGAGGTGAAACCACCAGCAATTTATATGACTCAGTCACAGATCTGAACACTTTTGCTCTTTTTTCATCCTGTAAAGATAAATTAAATCCTTGTCAGTTTCTCATAAATTCACCAGTTAACTGTAGGTGACACACTCCAGACGTCAGCTCTGTTGTGAAATGGTTAACTTCCTCGTGCCAAGCTCATATTGACAATACTAACATATTGGCACTGCACACGTGACAAGAACATACTTTATTATTATTATTTTTACAATGTTGCCCTCAGTTTAGCATAAAAGAATCAGTAATGGAATTTCTTTAGGAGTGGCCCAGTGCTGTTTTTTTTTTTGTTTGTTTAGCAATTACTGTAGTGATACAGTCAAAATCGTCCTTTTTGGGTCATTTATCACTTGCTTCTGCAGGCAAGACTGCCATGTAGAAGTACATTAGAGGTCATATACAGTATAATATGTTCTTTTTGTGTGTGTTTAAGCATAAATTGGTTAAAAATCTGGGTCTAAAGTTGCTAAAGTTGTGCTTTTTAATTTCTCATAACGCTCACAAGGTCAAGTACATGTACGACAGTTATGTCAAACACCTAGTTGAGATGTCGCACTGTGTTTATTCCAGCTTTTTTAAAAATATTACATTCTGTCTTTTGCAGGTTCTGGGTCAGTCTTTCATTGTTCATGTCACTTTTCTTTTTTTTTTCTTTTTTTTTTAAGCAGGTTTCATCCCTGCTCTCTTTAACAGTCTGTACAGGAGCTTCAACTAAATCCACAGCTGAACGTAAATCATACACACTTTAAGTAATAAAAGTATATACAAACGGATTCTTTATTTATACATAAAAAGTAGATTTTTTTTAAATACTGTTTGTACACTTTTCAGTGGCAATAATACACTTTTTTAACTTCTAAAAAAAAAAAATCAGTGCACAGATATTCTGTTTGGTCAGAACTACTTGGATGGTTGTGTAGTTTAATGCTGTCAAAATAAATCTATATGGGAACAACTGTTGTATAGAAACTGTTCCAAAAAACAATAGTTACTGGATGTAACTCCAGTTTAGCATAACTGTTGCCCTCTAACAGGTTGTGTGTGGTCAGGCTTTGGCTCAGCCTCTGGTTTGCCCGCTGTAACATTTTCTCTTCAGGGCTGCCCACTGGTTAGACATACCAGTCAGGTTTGCTATTTAATTATACTGGACAAATTCAATATTTGACCTGATGAGGATGTTGGGTAAAAAGCGGTCATTGCATTTTAACCTGAGGCGGACGTGTATGTGTGAACCAGATCTCGTGGCAATACAGTTGTAATTTCACTCACAATCATTAACGTCAGCAGTTTTCTGGTGGTGCCAGAGGGAAAGTCAGGGGATCATCACAGTCATTAGGATGCATCTTGGAACAGCAAATTTTTGCAGAAAATGTCATGGCAGTTCATCTAATAGTTGGTGGGATATTTCAGTGTGGACTGAAGTGGCCAACTGACAAATAAACCCGGAGCCATGCCTCGAGCATGACTGTAAATGCACTAAGTGTTTTATTGCAAGGGTTGGGTAGTTGATCACAGATCCAGCCACAGATTTGACTGTCCCAGACTCCTGTATTGATCCTTTTTGAAAGGAGACCTGTTCTGTCTGGTATCTCCAAAAAATCAATACCAGTCAAAGTTGGTGAACCCTTTGTAAGACAAAATTCAGTGTGTCAGCGCTTACACAGACAGGAAATTGGATTGCATGTTGTCTTTCTTAATCAGAGATGGAAGACGACCTTTTATGTAAATTGCAGAGCATTGGGAGAAGCGAAAGTAAAAAATATAAAAATATTAACATCAAAATCTACTTAAAGAACTAAAAGAAAACATACTCACAATGCAGAATAGGCCATCGAAGGATATTCTAGACTCCTTTTATATATTTTCTCCTAGGAATTGATTTTTTTCCCATGCATAATTATATTTAAAAATTAGGATATTTGCCTGTGAATTGTAGAGGAGTAGTAAGTATTAAACAGCAATCACTTGGGTATATAAAATATTCGATATATTGTATGTAACCCGATAAAGATGTCTTTTAAAATTCCCTGCAGGAATAAACATAGCTGAATTAAATTCATTGCACAGCACATCTGGCCTCTCAAAAATCCTTTTAGAGATGGTTGAAAGTCCCCATTGCTGGCGCTCGGCTCTTGTGTTCTTCATCAGACCCAAATTAGTGGCATTACACTCAGAGAGCCATCTCATAAATGGATTTCTTGTTGTATGTGAAGCCTCATAGGGGAATCGGTGCACCATGTTGCCATCTGTCTTCGTACTTCCAACCTCCGGAGCCACTTTCCCAGAAATCAACACCCTGTGGTCTGAATCACACTCGCCATCCTGTCGTCTGCATTTTTTTTTCTTCTTTCGAGTGCATGCTGTGTTTGGTCATTACAGGCATGTCATTCTACAGAGGACATTACAGATAATATCGTCCCTATAAGAGCCCTTTTGTGCTGTATGTTATCCTCTGGGACTGACACAGCAACATGAGAAGCACCTTGCTTCACTCTGTAATCAATGTGGCTCTATTGATTACTGACATCATGTCCATTTCTTTACAATATTTTAAATGCATCAGTACCTTCTTCAGCATCCTCTTTATGACAGCTCTGTGCACAATAAAATCTGAAGGCTCTTGAGGCGTAGGTGGCAGATGTACAATCAGTGGCTGAAGATGTGGAAAGATGATTCCTTGTTAATTGAGAAAGCTGAAGCCTTTTTCCCAGCTTTTATTCACAATTTTATTTCCGTTCAGTTATTGTAGAATCAAAATAACACACCACTTCATGAAACCAAACCATTCGTCTTTTGTGCTTATTAAACAAATATGCATAAGACCCCAATCAGTCCCTGATTTTCAATAGAATAATTCAACATTTTGGGAAACAGGCTCAATAAAGAGGAACTTGTGGGCAGATTTTGCTGTATTGAGCCAAACCAGCTGTTTCTGTGCTAGATCATTTACATTATTACAGTACAGTCATGAGGGTGGTATCAATATTCTTATCTAAGTCTCGGCAACAAAGCAAAAACATGAACAGCACCTATAAAGCTAATATGCATAAACACACAACATTAGATAAAATCATATAATAACACTTTTTGATATATATATTAGAGTTTGTTAAGAGATATAAAGATCCCTTAAATTTGATATGTATGTATAGACTGCCAAATGGCACTTAGACCCCGATCCTAACCTTACATTCATCATTTTATATTTGTATTCATTGTCCCGTCCTTGTAAAACCTTTATTTACAAAAGCACTGTAACTTATAAAAATAGAATGAAACATTCCTTTACGAAATCACCAAACATGAGTTGACTGGATCAACGACACAGGATTACTTATGGAGCTGGATTTCATCAGATGTTATAGTTTCCCAGTATGAATGACTATTAATACTGACATTAATGTATTATTACTCCATCATTGACTTCTCAGCACCTGGCCACGTTTCTGTCCCATCTGCTGGATGCCTGCGAGGACAATGACTGGTCTCACATGCCAGTGAAGTTGCCAGCCAAATTGGCCAACTCCATTTGTAGCCACAGACCAACTTGGCCTCCCTGTGGAGTGGCACTCGGATATTGGGTGTGCTCACTGTTCTGAGGCTAATTGTGCGGTCACAAAGGCCGCTCTGGCAAAATGAGTCAGTCCATCACTCCACTGTGTTTTCCTGTTTTGCCAGTGAAAGTGCCAGGCTAGTGGGACAAGGTTACAGCAAAATATGCAAAATCATACTTAAATTGCCTGGCATTTGTGACTCTTTTCTGATTTATTTTTTTCCTTTTTTGGTTTGGTTAGGGATGTCATTTTAACACATTTTGCGCTCTAAGCAGCATCTGGTAGTCAGACCAATGTTTAGTTAAGAGCAGCATGCTAATTACAGTCCATGAATGTTATATTCTGATCATTTTCAGTCTGTGAAAACACCTGGAAAATTACACGTGGTTGCTTTAAGTTCATTGACAGTTTGACGAACTAGAGTATTTCCACCAGGGGTCACTGTTGCATCAGGCTATGTCCCACTGACAGAGCTGCAGGAGGAGGGAAGTGGCAGTACTGTCTGCCATCCTATCTGTGTTTGTGTCCTCACTTTGTAAGACAATGGCACTATATTCTTATCCAATCTAACCTCTACCTGGAGAAAGAGACGGATTGCACGGCACTTTCCGTCCTGCAGCAAATTAAATCAGAATGCCATTACAGAAAAACAGATAACCCTTCCACAATTCGATACCACCGTTGTATGACCAAAACAGGAAATATGGTACATGTTGACTGCAGGACGTATATCATCTCAGAGAGGAATAATGGAATGGATCGCAATGAGCAGAGTCCGTTAATCAATACCACGCCTGATTTTGAATGATAGCCGCTGTGCTAATAGAACTGACGAGCTCATTTGAATTATGGCTGAATTACTGGAGGAATGTTGATCCCGGAGAGAACAATAGATTCAGTCCAGAGAACATTGCAGTGTTATAAGCATAAGTAATTAGTTAGAGGTTACATGTGTTGTCTATATTTTAGAAGCCGAGCTAGATGCATTCACACACTGCATAATGTGCTGTATAATTTTCTTGACCTTGCCCTGAGTATTTTATTGCATTGCCCTCCTCAGAATCTTTGATTGGCCTGCCCCTCACATCTCACCTCCGCTCTTTTCACCAGTTAAATCCACTCCACTCCTCAGGTATTTGAATATGGATACCATCTTTCACAGTGTTATTGGCCTCCTTCTCCTCTCCTGTCTTTCATTACAAATGATCTCTCAGCACTAATGAGTACACGTCTAAAAATACCCTCCTTGTCCAGAGAACTGGATGTGTCGTGGTGCGTATTGGGCTTTAACAGATGTTAATGGTTATGGAACATCAGAGTGGTGTAATGAATAGAGGCGCAGCTACTCTGACTTCATTTAGAGGGAATATTTTAATATTCAACATGCATCCGCACCCACCCACTGTAATTCCTCAGCCGTGGATTCAGTTTAGACACCCCCTGCTCCCCATCCTGGCTACCTTTTTAACATACCAGTGGTGTTCCCCATTGCCATGGTAACACCACATGACCTTTTCTGGGAGGTCGAGCTCATGTCAGTGTGTTGCTCGAAAGATTTCATTCCAGCTCTCCACTCGTTTGTGGTTATTGTAGTTGGAAATGTTCTCCTATTTGACGGATGAGGGAAATTTTTCAACTGGACTTGGTTTGGGGGATAAAGAAAATGTAATTTGATGGATGGAGCCGTCACCGCCCTCATCTAATTAACTGACAGGGTTCCCTCGTTGTACGCTTGAAGTGCGAGTGACTCGATTCATGGAGAAACGTGTGGCCATATTTGCTTTTGCCAGCCTTGTCAAAATGGGGAAAAAAGAAGTATACTTGAATCAAGTTCATCTTTACTTAAGATTGATTAGCTGTTAATACTGGAGAGGAGACAATCCTGATAAATTCCCCTGGCAAACCACTACTGTAAGCTAGCTTTTATATATTTTTTTGCTTTAGTTATGAATATTGCCATCAATTTGCATGAAGCAAATGTTAGAGACTCAACTTGTTGCTGAAATTCAAAATGCATAATAATTTCAGAATTGGTTAAACATTTTGGGAAATATGCTTTTTATGTTAGAGTGCACGACTCTAGCGTAGCTTAGCATAAGGTTTGGAAGAATGATGAAGCAACCTGCCTAGTCTTTGTTGTTAGTTTAACATGTAGAAAAATGTTAAAAAGGAAAAAAAAAACCTTTCATAAGGGGGAGTTAAATGCTGAAACTATTTCATGACTAACAACAGCACAGAGACTTCATTGAGTCTTGAGGTTTCTAGGTAATAGAAGAGCTAGCTAACGCAAGAGATGCTACACCAAAGTGCTGTGCAATTAAATTAGCTTGTTTGTAAGGAAATAGATCCAGTACATGATTAGAAATTCACATTTTCATGTTCCTGTTTGCTTGTGGTTTAAAGAAATAACATCTAAAATGAGATACAGATTAGCTGGTAGGTGGGTTTTTGGAGAACCATGCTAGCCATACTACCTGTTCTCAGTTTTTGTTATAAACTAGTTTAATCACTTGTCTGGTTACAGATCTCTGAGGCCACATCCACCATAGTATGTTTCATTTTAAAATTACATTTTGAAAACTAAAATGTAGTGCAGTGCTGACAAGCATTTTAGCACAGTTTCAGAAATAATCTCTGTGCATACAGAGAGGCCTTAAAAAGCATGTCACATCCACTGCAATGCCAGATATCGATACTGGATTCTTTATGTTAATTTTACAGCTTAACTTGCTGTTGCTATGCTACTTTATTTGCATTAGCTTCTGCATCTGTGTCCGTGTCTTCATCTGTGGTTTAAAATCTGCAAAAACAACAAAATGACTGAATGTTCTTCTGTAGTAATACACAAATCATTGATGCAGACTGACCCAACATTCCTATTATAGCACTGTGAGTTGTTTGGGCATTTTCATGTGTACGCATGTAAAAAAATTGTCAAGTGTAGCCATCTAGAAAAAAATCTGAATTAAGCCTTTAATCTGTGCCCAAATCTCCAACTTGTTAACAAGTTGTTAACAATTAATATCAATGCGATGTAGCCAACCTACTTTCAGTTGTAAATACAATAATAAAAACTTCAAATTGTTAACTGCTGCTAGCCACAGATACATTCACAATAAGAAACAAGCTGAATTTCAGGATTGATTAATTGAAGAGGAGTGTGCATGTTCTCCCCGTGCAGTGTGGGTTCTCTCCGGGTTCTCCAGCTTCCTCCTACAAGGTTCAAAAACATGTTGAGGCTAATTGGTGATTCTAAATTGTCTGTAGGTGTGAATGTGAGTGCGCTTGGTTGTCTGTCTCTAAGTGTGACACTGTGATAGACTGGTGACCTGTCCAGGGTGTCCCCTGCCTTTGCCCTAAGTCAGCTGGGATAGGCTCCAGCACCCCACGACCCAAGTGAGGATTAAGCGGTGTATAGATAATGGATGGATGGATGGATTAATTGAAGAGAAAACAAAATTATTCTGATTACAAGGCTACCTAATTTTGAACTTAATACACAGACATGAGAGCAGTTAAAAATCTTCATGTCTAACTCCTCTCAGAAAGAAAGTGGAGAAAACACTTTTTAATCTGAAAAATTGGCTACATAAAAGAGGTTTTTGTGCCTCCCAGCAACCATTGAGACATTTCTGTTTTTTCCAAGGTTATAGCACCATTTTAGCTTGGAGCGCTAGCATGTGGATTTGCGGTGTCATAATCACTGTTGGGAAAGCTACTTGAACAGTGCAGCGAGCTAAGTTAGCACTTTACACTACAATGAATAATCTTTCAATACACTAAAGCTACCCACTGACAAATGTAGCAGGCTAAGCTACATAAACTTAAAAAAGGTAATTTATTTTTATGTTTAATTTTATCTATTTGCTGCCTAGAGACAGTGATAAACACATAGCTAGCTAGTAGTCAGCTGTTGTTTACAGACTGCAAGATTGGTTTCTGATGCCCTGTCATATAGAAGTGCTTATTTCCGTGTATTGTAGGACTTCACATACTCATCTTTAGTTTTATTTCTAACTGCACTGAAAGGTCAACTGTGTTTTTCACTTCGAAATGGTGGCACATATTTGGCTTGACTAGGCTACTTACCATGCTGCTTCATTAAATCTTAGCATTTGAGCAAGAGCTTTGCTACAGAAAAGAATCTACTTGGACATGTCGTTACGCTAGTACTGGTGCTACTTGTAGCAATGCTACTGCCCAGCACAGTTCATTTCATGATAAAAATGGCAAAGAATTATCCTTTTGAACCAGAGAGAGGAGGCAAATTAAGATTGGAACCACAAGACTGGAGGCTCTGAATCAGGCTCACATGGTGATTATCCAAACTCTCCCCAGCCAGACAGCAATAATGCCACTTTACAAACCTGGACATTACACAGTGATGCACGATGACTGTGTGACCACGTGGGAACAAACAATGGATGATTTCATCAGACCTGTGAGTTCACTATGACCGGATCAAAAGTGCCAACACAGCAAAATGTTTTCAGCATGAGAGTCAGCTGGAAGCGGGACCCCACACCCTTTCCTCCTCCTGTGAGAAACTGAAAGGAGACATGGAGAGCACCCCCACCGCCGCCTCCCGCTCCTTGCCCAAGGGTTAGAGTCTAATTCAGACAAGATGTTGGATGTTCAACAGCCTCCTTTTCTCATTTGTGGTGCAGATCTAGATGAAAAGCGGTGAGCGGTAGGGGCAGACCTCTCTGGAGGGGTTTCATTAGATATTACAATCTAAGCTTCCTCCAAGGCCAGGGCCAAAGATGGCTCCTATTTGCACCTTATTTCATGGCCAGGAAGATAATCGACCCACGGGTACATCTGGTTCATATGGAGGTCTTCTTAAGGAATGGCCTTTGTAGCACGCAATGCAGAAGAACCCCTAAATGCAAACAATGACTGTGAGAAAGGAAACAAAGGAAGACTTGTTTTCTTTACCAGAAAGTAACCTCGGCTTCAGCAGTGTAGCCACATCAAATCAGAACTTCATTTCTCTCTGCATAGTGGGATCAGGTTTGCAGACTGCAACATGCGACAATCCTGTGAGTTTCCAGGCCCAAGCTATCAGTGAGTCTGTTGTCTTGGTACAGTCTTGCTGAGCGTTATAATACTGGTGTAACCTCCCCTTCTGTCCACATTGTCTGCTTCGTGTCCTTCACAGGCGGTAATCAGATACAGTGAACTGATTGTGGAACAAACGACCCGGGGCAGTCCAGCTGCACAGGAGTACTTTTTCAACCCTTAAATGATGATGTCACTGCTCCCATGTGACAGGGCTCAGTTTCACTGTCAGATCAATTATTCACAGCGTTTAATTGGATCAGCTGAATCCAGATCGCTCCAGGGATGCATTTCCAGTAACAGCAGCTGCAAATAAACCCTGAGCCAGCACACAAGATATAAAGCTCCAGATCAATATCTGCACACTACAGCACACCTCACTGACTTTATAAAAACTACCCAAATGACATGCAAGTTTACTTCACTGGAGGGAAATAATCCATATGTTAAAGTATACATTTCCGTTCTTAGATTAATCTGGTCTGAGCCGGGAAGCGAGAGTGGAGGTGATGATCTCAGAGCACTGGGTGAAGGCCAATCTGTGATGATGCGGCATTCATTAATCACACAGTTCATACAGTGGCGTACGCAGCCTCTTAGTCATCAAATATTCCCCTGGCCTCTGCTCCACTGCTGCTTCTACCTCATTATAGGCCTCCCAGTCAAAGGTGGCCTTTGTGCTGTGGGGAGGGGGGGGGGACGAAGACAGTCTTACTCCCCCTATTAGTTTCAGGATAGTGTAGAGAGCCTATTCACAAAGTGGGGATCAAAACACAAGGCCTGTATCTCTCTGGAAAAGGAGAAAGAGCAGCTCATTCATCTTCAGCCGCACATAGTAGTCACACATGTGAAGGTCCTGGGAAAGTTGCTTTTCCAATTACACAGTGGTCTCTGTTTTTACATTAAACCCACAGTGTTTATCTTGTCTTTTTTCATAAGCTCAACAAGTGTTACCCACCTTACAAATCACATATTCAGCATTTGCTCCATTTATGTTATACCTGACTCAGTCTTATCAATTTGTGCACTCTAATGGAAGGAAACCACAGTCATGTTGGTCACTGAAAGCCTGTAAATTGCTGATTGAAAAGGTTTATAAGGCCTCTGGTTCTCATCATGATGAAATTACCCTGAAAGCATGAATACATCTCTTTCATTCCCCCCCATATGCAGTTTTGTACCACCTATAGAGGCAGAACTCACAAAGTGCTGAGTGTCTTTTGGCAGCTTTTCAGACATGGTCTTTGGTAACAAAAATGAGCCGAGCTGTGACTTTCAGGACATTCATGTCATATCCTTTGACTGCGGAACATTGCTTTCTTTGACTCGCCATCAGCTCGCACCTCACTGATCAGCCTCGGGCGTCCACGAAAATAGTCTCAAAAGAAGGCTTATTGCACTCATTGACCTTTAAAAGACTGACAGCAAATTTTTTGAAGCAAAGGTAGTTGGGAAGCTCTCTTTAAGCCTACATATTTTAGAGCTTCACATCCATGGGTTCAAGTGGCTCCTTCAAACATTAGAGGCAGAGCGAGCGTTGTTCCAAAAGGGAGCCAAATGTGATTAAAAATCAATGGGATTTCTGCATGGATCAGAGCAAGCACAGAGAGTGCTGATCAATGTTTCCCAGAGTCTAATTCTATTAATCATATGTGCTGAGAGGCTGAGGGTCGCCTCAGTATGTACAACCAGCAGCTCCACAGGGCGTAATGACCTTGTGACTGGTGACCTTCTCTGTGTTTCTCTTCAACCTGAGGGGACATGCTGTGTAGACTCAGCTAATCGGCTTTGTTCCCCACTCAACTGCAGCTCTAATAAGCCTATTGATCTGGATCCACATTGATCTGGCGCGCAGGCTGGAGCCGGGTTGGGTTAGCAGGTTGTGTGGGTAAATGGTGAGGGGAGATGGGTTTGGATTTGCAGTTTGACAATCAGGCCTTTCTTTTTATTATTAAGAGATTGGAATTGGTATATAGGCCATTTTTAGGGAACAAAGCATAGCTTTCTATGAGGATTAGCTTTGATTTTGTCTTAGCTGCGCTCAATAGTCCAAACAAACATCTTACACCACAGACAGTGGCTTTATATGTAAGGCCTTGTGTCCATGTCATTGTACCTGACTTTCTGTACGGAAGTGAGGACATCCCAGTGGTTAACAGCTCTCAGTGTATGGCTTTCCCATTATTGAAAATGCTGAGGATGGTAGACGGGGGACAGTTTACATATTCAATATGTATATGATGAAAGAGGCATTATGTTAGGTCAGCAGAGACACCCCTGTGGAATTTACTGGCAGGCTGTGCAATAATAAAGCAGTGTGTGAAATGCTGAGTTTGTCAGATGCTGTTGCTCATTCATGTTATGAAATATGTGACTCAATTTTGTGCTTGAATCACCACAGTATGCACAATAATGTTTAGCAAGTCATATGGGACATCACGTATGGAATGATGGCTGTTGTTCTGGTTGGTTTCTCTGTCCAAAGCTTTTATTCAGATCACAGACAGCATATAAAAGATTGATGTACCCTCCAGGTCTGAAAAGTGAACCCAACATGGAAGGGCCTTTGACCTGTACTTTTTCTAACAGTCAACAGGGGGCGACTTCTCTGGTTGCAAGAAGAAGTCAGATCATATAGAAGTCCATGAGAAAATGTACCAAGCTCTCATTTGATTTATTACCCACATTTTCCTCATGGTCTTAACAGCTCGTTTCAAGTCTCCTTCAATGCAGCGTTATGCTCATTTTGTAAATTATTGTCCCATTTAGAGTAAAATAAACTGTACAGCAGGACACATTTTTGGGCGGAGCTATCTTGTGATTGACAGGTTGCTACCCAAGGTGTCCTGAAGTTTTTCATCAAAGAGTCAAACTTCTCTCATTTCTGTCAAAAAACAAGATGACGATGACCAAATGCAAACTCGAGGCTTCATAAAACTGTAGTCCACAAACTGCTACGGCTATGTCCATCATTTAAACACAGTCCAGAATCAAGACTGAAATGTTCAAACAATAATTAGATGGATAATGATGAAATTTGGTTTAAACATTTGGAGCCCCCAGGGGATGAATCTCACAAACTTTGATGAATACCGTATTTTCATGTAGTGCCACCATGAATATGACATTTGTGATTTTGTGTGAAATGTCTGTGGGGCTTTTGGATTGACTCCAACAACATTCTTGTCCTCCTCAAGATGAACCTGCTTTGACAGTCATTTCACTTTTCATAAGGCAATATCATCTGTTGAAAACTTTACTTTGTCCTTTAACGGGGTTAATGGAAATCACCTTGGAAAATGGCCAGCCTTAGTTTTATTTCTGCTCTTTAGCTAAATTAAGATGGTAAACAGGGTAAAGGTCATCCTTGGCAGTGTGACAGCATTGTCACTGTGAGTATTTTAACATGCTGACAATAGCATTTAGCTGAAAGGATTATAATGTTGCACATTTGAACACAGAAATTTGAAAAAATGTCTTTATTTTATCTCTCACAATAGCATAACGTGACTGCATAGTGCTGTCAGGGTGACACATACACCCGCCTGGGTCTTACTCAACAGACCTCAAAGCTGCCTGAAGTGCCTGTGTGATTGGAGGTCATTGTAACTTTAAATGAACCCACTAAGACATTGCAGTTGCGATTGTAGTTTAACACAATATATAGGAGATTACCAAAAGAACAAATTAATAATAAACTCAAGCATTGATATAATGCATGTTATTTGGGGTTATTTAGGGTCCATAAAAGTCCAACATTACTGGGGGTCCCACAATAGACTCTGTCTGCGTTTCTTACTGGTGTTGTTCAGAAAACAAAATGTAGAGACTGCATTGAATGGCCTCTTGATACTGTGCTGAGAGAGTTGGTGAACTCATGACTAACGTTAAGCATGACAAAATGTGCTGCCTATTTTCGACCTCTTACATAAACATTCTCTGTTGTGCCCTGAGCCCTGACAAGTCTATTTCATAGCATCCTGCCAGAGAAGGCTGTGAGACTGGACTGCTTTCAGTGCTGCACACAAATCCGAGGGGAATACTCAAAAACAGAATGACTCAGAGAATGATTGGTCAGGAAAATGCATTTCTCTGAAAATCATCTCAACAGGGCCACACCTTGTTTACTCATGGCTGTCCCCCTGTCTACTGACCGCCTTTTAGATGGAAGATGATTGCCTCCTCACATACTGTAACTCAGTCATCATTGTAGCTCTGATGTTAACAGCACTTCACAGATAAAAAAAAAAAAAATGCACTCAACTCTTTCGTAGCAAACATGACCTGACAGGAGAAAAGGCTGGGATAGGGGAGCGAGGGTAGCCAGAGCTGACATTGGGTTAAATACATTCGAGTTGCAGAAGTGAATTAGGGCAAAAAGGGAGCTCAAATGGAACAGACAAGCCTCGGTTCCTCCAGGGCGATTATGAAACTAGTCTTTACAGTGAAATGATTCCCCATTCTGATGTTTTCATGAAACATTTCTATTTCTGGACTATCCTCCTATCACCCTCGCAAGCCAAGCACACAAACATCAAAACATACTCAGCACACTGGACATCACTGCGAGAGTTATTGTGGATGGCAGATGCAGTCATCCAAACATGGAAAGAGTGCATAAGAGTGTGTTCGTCCGATATGGGACATGCACTCGTATCACATATGAACATGCATGCATGCAGAAAGAAGAGTAGAAATGGAGAAAAGCTGATTTTCTTTTTGGGCGCAAAAGCAGAAGTCCTTTATTTTTGTGTATTCATTGCACATGTATGCACGCCCTGACACACAGCACCATCCCTTTCCTGATGTTCACATGAAAGGCTGTAATCAGGGTTGAGTAACATTAGCATTGCGTAATTCCTCTTTGTTTTCTCTGGGACCGATGTGGAAACTGTACTGAACAAAAAGTCATATAACAGCTATGTCTAATTCCCTCCCATCTCCCACAAAGCACAACAAATCCCCCCCCCCCAACCACCACCACCTCCACCCTCTCTCTTGCTCTCTTGGCCCTGTGGCAACAAATACTTCATGTTCGCCTTCCCTTACAAAGTGAGATCACCAGTCTGTGTGTGTGTGTGTGTTGCAAATATTCTCAGCTCCCCCAGCCAAGTCTGCCCTGCCCCCGTCAGACAGCAAAACGCTTGCATGTGTAATTTTTGGCCTGCAGGGTTGATGAACGAAAAGTAACAGTTGGTGTGCATGTGTGCGTTGTCTGCTTGTGCCAACATGTTTTCTGTTTCTCTTATTTGTAGATGTGTGTGAGCCTGGAATGCTTTGTGTTTCTGTATAGCGAATTTCTGAGTGCTCTCTAGCCGCCGTCTCTGAGCAGGGTCAGAGGTCATGGTGCATATTGTCCCAATATGGAAACCGCTCTTCCAGCTCTGCTGCACAAAGGCTGGCCACACTGAGCCCTTTGTCAGGACTGCCAAAGACCCCAGTCAGGTCAACAACACTGCCTCCAAACCAATTAACAAAGGATTTGTCATTTGTGTCCAAAATGCATACATATAAGAGTGTATTTTTCACACTGGTTGCAGTAAAAACAAATACCAGAATTTTC
The DNA here is from genome assembly GCF_000690725.1 of Stegastes partitus. Lineage (NCBI taxonomy): Eukaryota > Metazoa > Chordata > Actinopteri > Pomacentridae > Stegastes > Stegastes partitus. The sequence continues at coordinate 1,672,988 of NW_007577732.1, read as the reverse complement.
CCCCTCTTTTGCCTGTGTGTAAGCTTTAAAATAGCATCAGAACCATCTGGCTCAGCCCCAGCTGTTATGAGAGGATGGAGAGGAAGAGATGGAGTTGCTAGGAAGAGGGTGGGGGTAGTGCATAAAAGGATGGAAATAGAGGGAGAGCCACAGAGGAGGAGGTATCTGCTGTAAAATCCTGTTATGCAACCCCTTTTCTGTGGCTGGCGTATTGCATCTGTTAAAAATGGAGGAGAAAAACAGCTTTGCAATTAGCGCTCTGTGTCCTGAGGGTCCTGGTCTCCCCCAATCACATTGCTCTGTCCTGCTCTCCCCAGCGTGCATGTTGCTAAGCAGATGATGTGACTCAGGAACACACACTGCGATTCTTATAGCGTTAGCGTGGAGCAGACACACTGATAGCAGCGATCTGACTCTGCCTGCATGCGCAGTGATGTTTACTGGAACAGACCAGTCTCGCAAATTAAACCAAGCTGGGTCGTTGTTTTCTCTGCCCAGAAGGGCTGGGAGAGAATAAGATTTGAATAAAGATTTAAGCCCCCTTTCCTTATATTTTTGGCACATTTAAGCTTTGCAGCAACTTAGGGTGTGGTCTCCATACACGGGTGCTTCCTCTGTGGTGAGCGGAGTGTTTATGGGTCTGGCCCTGTTTCCTGACTCTCAGATAAGGACCACCCACCAAGGCCTCATCACTTCAAATCCGTCAGCAGCTAATGATCCCTGAGGAGGCTCCAACATTCATATGGCAGAAGAGTGATGTAATTACTCAGCATTTATCAAAGTCTCCAGTAACATGATCACTCAGAAAATCATAAACAGTAATATATAATAGAGGGAAAGTGTTTCCTTGTGCTTGACACCTTGTTAACATACCATTATATCTACTGTGGTAACCCTTTTCATAAATACATCATGGAGGCATGTGTCCCCTCTGGGCATGTTGTTAAGAGGGGCAAAATATGTCAGGTTCTGACAACCTAGCTCAAGCAAGACCTTTTATCTTCATTGTTCCACTAATTGTTATAGAGTTCTTTTCAGAGGTTAATCCGAGCTGAAACTAGGCGGGTGTGTAATCTGAGCCTGAAAAGATTGGATGTTGAGGTTGTTCAATTAGGTCAGGCAGCACTAAAATGATGCCTTGCAGAAGCACTTAGGAGAAGGAAAACGCTCTATCTGCTGGCCGTATAAAAAGAAGACGCAGATGCTGTGTTTCATTGTTCCACATGGCCACGGCTAATGGCCTCCATCCTGAGTGTGAATGGAAGGTATTTGTGCGAGAGTGTGATGCATTATTTAAGAGTAAACACGGTGGAGACAGGGAGGCCCAGCGGTGGTGGGGTAGTATTGATTGTGACAGGCCAGAGGAGACATGCACACCTCTCTTAAGTGTCTGGGGCTTCTCACAATGCCCCTACAAATCAACTTTTATTGCTCTGGCTTTGGAGTCTCCACAGTCAGCAGCCAATCGGGCAAAGCAGCTTAGCAGAGATAGCCCGCGGCAGTCCCACAGTGGGCCTTAACGCTATCAATCGATCATTCATCACTAGTCCCTAAGAAACAAAAACAAGCAGCCAAAAGACAACCAGGGGAGGGAGGCGGCCGAACTGGACTGTGTCACACAGCTCTTGGCTGAGTGGAAAAACCCTGTCAGGTTTTATTTGTGAACAGTCCGCGGCCTGTTCTGTGCAGCAGAAATTGAAACATTTGAGGAGGAGAGGGAGAAGAAAAGTAATGAGAAAAACTTTCTGAAAGAGGTCGAATGAAATGTGGCCCCTCGGTGCCCCCCTCTCCTCCCTGCTCTCACCCTCCCTCCTCCAGCCCTCCTGCACATTCCTCTCCCCTCAGCAGATCTGGCATGCCCCACAGGAGGCGGCGGCAGCAGCAGCACAGTAATCTTTTCAAAAGGGCGGATTTGAGCGGCCGCCAGGGCAGCCGGCCAACTATTTCTCATTTGGAGCTGGCCTGGAGATGACCCTCCTGTTGGAGCCCCACTCTCAGGAAAAACAAAAACGCCAGCACCGAGTAAGGGAGCGCCTTGGCAACGCTGGAGAGCCAGGAACAGACTAGCAAAAGGAAAACAGGGAAACCGCAGGCCTGCTCTCAGGAACATCTGCACCGCCTTCCTGTGTAAAAAGAAAAAAATTAAACCTAATACTGTCTGCATGAGCCCAAGGGACTTAACAAAAACATGGGAGGGCTGTGTTTCATTCTTTTTTTCTTGGAACTCTGTCTGCTTGTCTTTTTTTTTCCTTTGTCCATTTCCCTCTCTGTCTAACAATTTCCCGAGCCCAACAACCCCCCTAAACTCTCTTCCCTCCCCACAGCCCTCCACGGAGCCCTGGCCTCTTGCACTTTCAATGGAAGCCCACCCTTGGCTTGGGAGGAGCTGGTCTGGGTCCCTGTTATGCTTGCTCAATGATGGATGGACAGGAAAACTAAGAATCCAAGTCCAGCATTCCTGCTTTTACAGTGGGGTGTGTGGGTGGAGGGAAAAGTGGGAAGGAATTCCTGCATATCTTTGCAATCACTATATGTTTGACGGCAACTGCAATGACCTTCATCCAAAACTGTGGTCAACCCCCAGACAAGAGTGCCCAGTAATTATCTGGGTGTTTCTTGCAAAAGTAACAGAAAAATCCAGCTTCCAGAAAAAGTGAAACCGAGAAAAAGACAGACAGTACATGTGGAATTTTTTTTGAGGCTTAAAGGCTTTGTGAGTCAGACCTAAGACATCAAATTCCACATGCTGGGTTCAGATATCGTGTCTGTATGCAATGTTTACTGCCACAATCAGCCCTTACTTGGCCACTTGGCCAATACGACGCCCCTGTGGCCAGCTTTAGGGAGGGAGCAGGGGATGACAACAAAGAAAGCCCTTATGTTTTCCCTCTAAACACCATCTCTCACCCCCCTCACGCACACATACTCACCACTCCAAAAAAAAAAAAAAAAAAACAACGCTCCAGTAAAAACTCATCACACATCTGCCAGATCCGCTGAGGCCTGCCTCCAATTATCCGCCCACCACGCTGGAATCCCAGGAAGGCTCTGTCCGGCAGAGCGTTTGATGTTGCCACGCAACATTTGACAGAGAACAGGGCGGCTTTGAAAATCGGAGTGTAAACTTGCCTGCCAAGTTTGACGTGAAGAAAGAGGGGATGGTGGTGGTGGTGGTGGAGGGGGGATAGCATTGGGGAGGAGCAGGGGGGTGGTAGACAAGGAAAATGCCACTAGATGGAAAGCAGCTGCTGACGGCTGGGAAACATTGCTTTAAATGGGCCCAAATGTGGCGGAGCACTACCAAACCTCAGCCAAGTGGCCAACATTTACCCTTCTGAGGCCTTTTGCTGATGTGTACATAAGAGAAGTGAAGAGAAGTTGCAAAAGCACTTTGAATTTTGGGGCCTCAAACAAGCTTTAGCTATTAATTCTTTGTGTTGTGTTTATACTGTAGTTGCAGCAAAGTGAAAGGGATGTTGACATATTTCCAAGCATATTACCAATTTTATGCATTATGTTTGATTGTGTGTGCGTTTGGCTCTATGTAATAATCTATATGCATCATTAAATCATTTCTGCTAATAAAATTTTAGCAATGAAATCCTAATAATTTCTGGTACCGAGTGAAGCTGGACCAGCTCCATCTGAATCTTCTCCATCCATCCATCCATCCATCCAAATCTGCCTTTCAGACTAATTACAGTTTCAAAGCACAATGATGAATGTAAAGCGAAACCATGGCTGTTTGCTGTGAACCTCCTGAGGCAAATGAGGTCACTCAAGCTCCAGTTTGTTTAGAGTCTTTCCCCATTACAGTATCAACATGATGATCTGGAAAGGTGACACCTGGGAGGCATGACTGTCATGAGAAGCAGTGGCAGCGCTTCACATAATGACCTGGCCACACCTCCAACACAAAGGAAAACAAGTACAGTGGAGGAGCTGCATTCTTTCCCACGATTACTGGTAGAGCAAGGTAAGGTGAGCCGGATTAGCTGCAGTGCAAACAAACTCCATCATGCACACACAAACACACACCCACGTCAACCTTTCACTGCTGTCTGGTTAAAATGCCAGACCTTTGAAACGTCACTGTCGTGGCTGTAAAGTGACCATAAGTTTTACGGTCGGATTAGAAATTTTGGAATCTGAATAATTTCTTAGAAATTTATAAATTGCAAGAAAGTTGCATGCAAACCACATTAACTTCCATTTCACACAACGTTGAAGTTAAGCACAGCCACACCTGTCCTCTCGGCTGTTCAGACAGTGCACAGCGCTGATGGCAGATAAGGTATGTCTCACCCTTACTGACCTGAGTGTCAACAGCTATAAGTAATTGTGTAAACTCCAACGACATTCAAACAAGCTCAGCAAGGTTTTGCAGCTTTGTTCAGTCACCTGCAGTCCTGACATGAAACTGTGTTACTCTGACTATGACTGACAAACCCTGCAAGAAAATGGTAGTGAGCTGTACGGCTGCATAACATTGCTCCTATCCCTCTTGTAGCATGATATTCCCTGATAATAAGGCGAGGTCAGAGCACATGGTGTAAGAATATCATTCATGACTTGCACAAAACAGCTACTGGAAACTGAGCGATGACCCACACCCACTGTTGTCTCCTGCAGGATAGCGGCAGTCCTGATACATGACTCTTTATCTCGCTCCATTTAAGCTGCAGATAGTGTTACGTACTCTCTTCCGGACCAGAAAAGATCACATTGTCCTCTTTGACGTGCTGGGCCGCATTATCTGTTCAAACAGGTCCAATTCACCACCGCTCACACAGACGTCGGCCTGTTCGACAGAGACACATAACACATGCAACATGTGACTCACATGGTGACATGCTGAATACATTAACACGGAGTGTAACATAAGGAAGTAGGCTTGGAAACTGAAGGCCTCTTTTTCCAGAGGCCAGAAACATACTGATGTAGTTACAGTCTTCCAAAGAGATATCCTCAAATATGTTATTGCCAAACAAAGTGTTAAAAACCAGAAGATATTCAGTTTACAGAGATATAAAAACAGAGAAAACAGCAAATATGTTTGGCATATTTGCTTGAAAAGTGACTCAAACAATTCATTTTTTAATTAAAATAGCTCATTATCTTTCTGTTGTGACTGTTGTTCCACCTCTTTAGTCACATAGTATACTTTTCAGCAACAGAATTATATACCTCCATAAAGATGAAAATCCAGAAAGGTTCAATAGAGCAGTTTTCCACCTGCGTTCACTCGCTGGATACAAAATGGCGGAGGCAATTTGTGTATGCTGAGAGGCTCGTCTCTTAGCTGGAAGTGAAATAAATAAATAAAGAAGTAAGCAAATCATGTTTGAAAGGATTTACCCAAAGGGCATCAGCTGACTGTCTACAGCTGCTTTTGGCCCTTCGAGTGGTCTCCATGGCAACAGTCCTTCCAAATCTGGCCACTGCCTGCCTCGCTCCATCAGAACAACAAATCCCATTGATGCGTCTCTGGAATGCGTTGGCCTGTTTCTAGGGGAGACCTGAGGCCATTTGCGCAGCTGCTCGGCGCTGAGTGAATGTACAGTTTCAGTGTTGACTTCACCTCGCTGCGCTGAGAGCAAACCACACAGAAAACACAAAGGTGAGCCTCCAACAGTCTTAGTGGCATATTTGAACAACTCAGAAAACTGCGGCTTTAAAGACTTTAGTCTGTCTGCTGCCCTTCAGCCTTCAGACTTTAAATATTACTCTTCAATCATTTATAAAATCCATAACTCACTGAAGCCAGACTTCAGTGCCCCCACATTAATCACACTCCACAGGATAATGTTTGAAGATGAAAATGTGTATTTAGCCCACACATGTTGTCATATTGGCTTTTCTATGGGCTTAAAAGCTATTTAACACCAATCCAGCTGCATCTCAATCATTTGACACTAAGCTTTTCACTCATTAAGATGTAATTGCTGTTGTCAAGCAACTGGCACATCATTAGTCAAAAATTAATTACTTCTCTGTGTAAAGCAGCCTCTCAATAATAAGTCAGTGTGTAAATAAAGACTGAAGGGGGCCTTCAAGTCAGACTAGTCAGGGCGAGGTACATACTGCAGATCCACCAAAGGCTGAGTGACAAATTACTGAGACTAATGAGAGAAAACTTACACCAAAGCAATTCGAAGATGGTTTGTTTGACGGCTGCAACACATACTCGTTTCTGTGCGTACAATTAATGAAACCTGCTTCAGATCTCAGGGGAGAGCACATTAAACTCTGCTGCTGCCTTTCGGTGTAAGCTATGTGATTGCGGCATGACGCTAAGGTAAATATGTGTCACTAGGATTCCCGTTGGGAGTGATGAAGTCAGTCCTACGTTTAGGACTTTATTCATGGCGTGTGGAGCTTGGCAATGATTCTGTCTGCGTACATGACAGATAGTGGCTGATATGGCTGCTCTAAAAGCATCTCTGGAAACTTAACTCGTAATATTGAGTTACTCTAATCAACTACTTCATGCTATTGATCTTGTTTCCCTCTCTGGCTGCTCGAGCAGTGAATGGATGTGAGGGGGAACAGTACGGTCTTTGTGAGAAGTTCCCCCTCCCCCCACCACCTCCGCTCGACCTCAGTCCGTCCACCGTGGCTAGTAACCCAAGCTTCAAAGTCACGAGCTCCCCTCCCTCCCCCTCTAAAGCAGGTAACAAGACCAGCTGTCGCCATGGTTACAAGCCACAACCAGCCTCGAGACGGAGGGAGGGCGAGTGGACGGGGGAGGCCGGGTTCCAATCACAAGGACGACTCAATCACATCCAGCATCGGCTCGGCTGCACACAGGCAATCTCTTTCTTTGTGCAACACTCCTGCAACACAAGATTTAATCATCTTGCTGCCATTCTGCTAAACGCCGTATATCAGGGGAAAGGGAGAAACGGCTGACTGTGCCTCAGAATAGCATGATTAACAGCCTGTAGTGGAGAGCAAAGCCTCAGCTACCAGTTACTGTGAGTCAGCTGTAGAGGCACACAGGCCATCTGGCTGCTAACTCACCAGTGATGCTATCAGCCAAAAAGGGAAAATATGTAAAGGGCGTCATGACATGATGAATGTGCAGCAGGCTCGACGATGCTTTTTAACCTGTTTTTTTTGTGTGTTTTCTTCAAATGCTTTTCACTTCCAAGTAGGTAGCATCAGACTTTGACTTAGAACAACATTTAATAAATTGTTTACAGCATAAATGATTGTAATTGCATGCAGTTATAAGGTGCTTATTAACGTAGAGTTTTTACCAACAATTATAGCTGCATATTGATAAGTGCGATTTACTGTTATCACTCATTGCTGTATCTCTGTATATTATGTTGTGGGTCTCCAACTATGGAATTAAAGCTGCTAAAAATCTGCTCCTGTACACCTAAACTGCATTCTTAATTCTCTCCTGCCTTAGTGTCACTCTCTTTCAGCAAACCAATCTAGTATTAGATAGGCTGGGACTCGTCACCCTGGTAATCCAGAAAACAGAGATGCTTCGAACATGTTGTGAAAGGGTGCATTTTAATCCAAAGAATGTGGTTTTCCTAAATCAAACCAATTCATTTTAGTGCCTAAACTTAACCCAACATCTACCATGTAGTTGACATTAATTTTAACCCAAACCATGTTAGGTTATGAAAGCTTACGAAGTAGATTTGGTGCCTCAAGCTAACCAAACAGTCCGTATAAATGAAACTAAACAGTGAGTAAAAATGAAACTGATATGTCTAAGACTAAGGGACACAGGATACAAATCTCTGGGTAAATCTCCTGTGTCGAACAATGTCACCAACCATCCCTCTAACCTCTAAATATGGACTTTTTTACTTAGTCAAAGTGGAAATGCCACCTGTGATGTCATACTGTTACCTTGCTTGGAGAAAATACCTTTCTTTTATAACTGATTTCAGAATGCATTTAAGTTTTACTGGAACATAATTTTGTGTAGACAGAGATGTAAGAAGTTTACAAAAAACACTTGCCTACCTTGCTTACGTATTGCATCTATATTCTAAACACAGGGCCTTAAAATACATTGTTCCCTTCCAAAAGTGTTGCTATAAAAAAACAACAACACAGAAATACAGTAAAATTAGAACAAATTCATTCTTGAATAGTCTAGAGAAGGGGCAGCGGATAATTCATTTATTTTACTGATTCTGTAGATACAAACAATAAAATATTAAATCATCTGAAACGGTCTGAGGATTCTAAATATTTCTATAGCAGGAAGATCAAGCGTGTGTTGCTCTTTGTATTTTTGGTTTGCCTTCAAAGTACGAATTTAGATTAGCACAACTTGTCCCTAATCTCTGTGATATTTTAGCAACCACAAACAAATTTATTTTTGTCTCGGCCAGTTCACGGTTTTCGCATGACCATTGTGGACTCTAGCTACAAATAGACTCCAGCGTTGTGTCAGTGGTTAGTGTTAAGGTGTGCCGAGCACAGCGGGCAGACATAGCACAGGATATCTGGAGAATTTAGAGTATCCCGCTGTTTTTGGGATCCATTGATGAAGAGAATGTCAAATCAAGGCACGTCAAAAGTCTGGCAGCGACTTCATCAATTACAACTCTTTTAATGACATAATATAAATGTGTGGATGTTGGAAAATCTCCTCATCCAATCTATCCTCATAATAAGTCCTTGTTTCAAGCACCATCTGGGTGGATGACAAAACTGACGTCAGGTGTATCCTTGCAGATTGTTGCAGATGTGCAGAAAGCATGAATTGTCTTTAGCTGCATTTCAAGGCCACTTCTTCCGGTCTTCCTCACATCCCTCCGTAACAGAGAGTATCATCACAGTGTCCTGTTTCTGATGTGGCAGTCAGTACTGTGGTATGATTTATTTAACAAAAAGCTCAAGAAAAGGGTGGATCCCTGTCGCACCTATAATTTGTACAGGGTGTCATGGGGCGGGGAATAATAACACTTCATTCCTTATATCAGCTTACAACATCATAAAGTGTTAACCATTTATTAAGTGTGTATATACAGCTCATAAATGTTAAGTTAAGGGGATTAAAGTGTTACAAACATCTGCAGTAAATGTTCCTTGCATTAGTCTGTCTGTCCACCCATCCATTCATCTAAACCCAGCTCTGTTAGACTGTTGCTATGGCAACTGGGAGAGTGAACCAGCTTTGAAATGCGATTCCTACATAAAATCACAATGAATCCTATTCATATGGATTCCTCATCACCGCCGCAGCATGTGATGAGAATACACATCAAACTGTAGGGGTGATCTACATTGACAGTGTAATATAGGAGGTGGGGTTGTGTGAATTCTTATCAGCAAATTACCCAGGTGTCCGTGTTTAACTCAGTCATGTTGCATTCGCCAGCAGCCAGCAGTCCTTCCACAGATGTTCCCAACATTCAAAATAAGATATCACACAACTAAAAAAGATGAGGCATTATGAAACATTAATCAACTCTAAAGAGCCGCCCTTCTGATTATAATTTATTCTATCACACAATTAGCATTGGTTAATTAGCATTGGTAACATTCTTACATCAATCCTAATAACAACAATACAGCAAAGTCTCTTTGAAATGCAAAACCTCTGGAACTGCTTTGTCCTGAACATGAAAGACATTTAGACAGCAAAATAATAAATTCCCCACAATGCTTGTCTCATCAGTATTATCGCTATTCTTGTGAATAAGGATCTCGAGCAGTCTCTTGCCGACATGTATGAGGGATGAATCATTTCCATTCCCAACCCACGCTTCCTCATGCATAAATTCTCATTTGTTCCTGCATTAGGGTCATTCTGCAGTAATTGTTTGTTTTACTTCTGATGATTGAATAACAACCTCGCGGCGGTGCCATGCTGTGTTTACCACATGTTTCTATGGTTCATGGGCTCCTTTAATTGGATTTTGTTGTTTCCTGGGAAACAAGGTAACCCACTGTATTGCTCAGCAACCTTACCAATTTACCCTGTGTGTGCTAAGATGCACGCTGATGGGTTTATATTTCAGATTCGTCTAGCTGATCCTAAATATAACTAAATGAGGCACTAGAGTGCAGAAAATCAAAATTCAGTGGGGAAGTGGAGCCCAGCATTTGTAACACTGAGCTGTGCGGCGGGTGGGTTTGTGCAAGAGCATGGGGTGAGTGTTTGTGTGCAGGGAGACAGAGGAGTGCTGTGTCCATGTGAACTGATGGGTGAATCATTACGAAGATAACACACAAGCTGTTAGCTTTTTGCTGGCGATGGTCAGAGCAGAGAGAGAAAGCACTGTGACAAGTGGCATGTAATTACCACGGCTCACTGCCTCGGTTCGGCCCCCAGGAGCTGGACACTCTCACGCAGTCATCCCCATAAACAACTGCAACAAACAGCAACAACAACACTAAAACGTCCTTGGGTTTGTCACTTGGGCTGCAAGCGGTCCTCTATCAGAAGCTTCCAGACTCTTTGTCCACTCAATGCCTGAGTGACTAATCGCTTTGGAGGACCGGGAACCAGCAAAGCCCAGGGGCATGGGGTAAAACTACTTCTTTACTGCGCTTCCCTAGATTGAAGGGGGAAAACACAAGGATAGTGTGGAGCATGAGTGATAGAGGGGCTCTAAGAGATGAAGGTTTGGCAGGAGGATGGGGGAGATGAGTTGGATATGAAAGGAGGGACTGTTGGGGGTGCCAGCAACACATCAACACCCACCTGACTGCACAAGGTGATATCTGTAGGTGCTCACTTCCGCTCCACTTTCTTCCAAGGGCCTCGATTTGAAATTGGGGAATTCTTCTAAGGAAAGAACAAGAGTCTGTGCATGTGATGAATCATGCAGGATGAACGCCATGCAATATTGATGCAGCTGCCTGCAAACTCCTCAATTATATAAGTTTGCCTGCATGTATGAATCTATTAATGTGTCTGCAGTGCTCTGTTTACAGCTCTATGTGCATGTGTGGATGTCTCACAGCTCTGCACAGCTGGTGTTTTGAGAGATGAAGAGGAGTCTGTCTCTTCCCTTTATCTGATACAGGAGATGATTGGAATATTAATGGACTACACGGAGCAAAGCACAAGCAATGCCCAGGCAGATTTATTCAGCAATCAAGTGGATGAATGCAAAATAAGTTAAACAGTGTTGTCAGTGATGTTCAAACTAGCAAAACTGGGTTTTATGTTTTTATTTCAGCATTATCTAGCTGCTTTTACTTCAAATCTGGAAAACAGCAGAGGTAGACGATCAAATTCCTCAGGGTCTTACACCATTTGAAGACTGTTTTTGGCCTCAACAGAAACACTAAAAGTAAATAATGGACCCTTGAGGTAAGAATTAGTTCCTCTTCAAAGGCCTTTTTTTCATCACCTATTCGTTTATCATATGCCACCCCTATCATCTTGCGGCGCCTCACGCTCGCCGTTCCACGGCTGCACCAGAGCCGCCTGCCCGCCGGTATCAATCATCCACCCTCCCACACTCCACTCATCCCTGTGAACCCACCCTGCATGGAAACTCAGGGACAGGAGCGCTGCTGTCATGACGGGCGAGATTAAATGAAGGGGGATGAAAGAGTAAAACCTTCAAAAGAACCGACGTGGACAAGCCGGACAAATGACACTACTGACACGGATAGCAGGCTAAAAGTACAGCCGTGCTGACAGGATTTCATTTGTTACCTCCAGTCAAACAACATGGTGTGATGCTGCTGCCGACTAAACACACGACATATTGTTAAAATGTCATCCTGTACCAGACTCCCAATATGTGCACACTCAATGAACACATAGACGCAGTAAGCCAATGTGATTGTGCTCACATATTGTACACCCTTGGAGGCGTATGACTGTAGCTGCAAGACATTGTTTGTTTGTATATATTTGCACATCTATCGTGCCTAACAAGAAAATTTATTAAAGCAATTATGTCACAAGTCCTGCACACAAAGGATTTTTACTCCCATTTTTACCATGACAACTGTCTCCTCATTCTGCTGCATCACCGCCAACAAGTGACCATTAACGATGAGAGCCGAGAAAATAAGGCAGAGAATACATTCAGGTAAATTTGATTGGGAATTTTTATTTTTTGCCTGTTTTATTTTCACAGTGCAGACTTTATCAAGTTAACATTTAAAGTGTACTTGTCCAATTTCACAGCACCAATCTATGAAGCAATCAGCTCATATTACTTGACAAGCTCAGCTTCACATTTGACATCAATTAGTGAGCTCTTGTCAGGGGTATTTTTAGCAATGACAGACAGTGACCGCTTCAGAACATTAACAGCTGTGAAATGATGCTGAATGGCAGCGTTTAACCATAACACAGTATTAAGTTACAGACAGACAGCAGCGCATTACTCTCTGTGAGTGTGTGTGTGTGCGCATGTAGTGCAGAGTGAGCCAGCCTCGGTGATGCTAGCCACTGTGTTGGTCTTTGCTGGAGCTGGGCCAATGTCATTTCACAGCACTAAGCCTTGTAAGATAAGATGGGGGACATCAGACCCTGACCAGCTCAAATGAATGGGATGTCACTTCTGCTTAGAAGCACAAGTCTTGTCCTCTACACCGGTGAGCATGTGTGCGCGCGTGAGTGTCGACTCTAAACAGACAGGACACATCCAATTCCAAGGAAAGGGTTCTACTGTCCCTACCCCGCTTGGTGAGATGTAATAAGATTTCCCCACCGTGCAGGGAGAGAGAGCCAGGACATCTGCTCAATGATAGTTGATTTTTAATCTGGCCTGGGTAATTGCCCTGAAACAATGGTGCTGCCTGAGTCCTGCAGGATTTCAGTGTAGCCTCGGGCAGGTGTAGGAACAGGTGGGTTTGCTCCTTTGCCTCCAGAAACTGAGCACTCCTAATTTTAATTTTCCACAAACAGACATTTACACAAAAAACACGTACAATGTGAACCTGGCAGAGGTGTAATTAGTCATTTCGGTGGTGCCAGCACAGCCTCAGCCAGATCATCTAAAGGTTACCGTCCTCAGATGAGGTTGAAAGGTTGTTTATTTCAGACTGTGGGCTAGGGTGTTGCCTTGGCAACCTTTCATGGCTCTGGCACTATCGAGCACTGGGGCGGGGCTTGGCGTCGGCCTGGGAGGCAGCAGGCACACAGGTGCCCCGGCCCGAGCAGCTGCCTCCCCTGACAGATAAAGAGCGGTTTGTTGTTTTCTCCCTTTTCCCCCCAACATACACGTCAATCTCCCTCGCCCTTTTCACTTCTCTGTCTCCTCGCTCTTCTCTTCCCCTTTTTTCTCCTTGGCCTTTGATCAGGGATTGGATTTGCTGGTAGAATGACAGAGGCAGGAAGTGCTCCGAGGCACAGGAGGGGCTGGGGGGCCCCAGGGTCGAGGCCAGCGCTGTCCACAGTGCTCTCTGTTTTCCTGGGCCTGCGTCATCCCTGGCCTGGCCCTGCAGTCACAGAGCCTGGCTTTTAGCCTCGACTCTCATCACGGTCTATCTGTCAGACTGGCCCAGTCACAACAGCCCAGGCCCACTGATCGCAGAAGGGGAGGGACTTCTGCAGAATCAAGTCCTGCCTGGATACAGCCCAGAGCACAACACCATCATGTATTTATCCACAAACCACAAAGGTGAGCTTCTCCTCAAGCTGGGTCATGACCTCTGACCTCAACCATTCTGTACAGCATTTCCCTTCTCTTCGCTCTTGTTGGATGTACTCACTACAAACTTAAAAATCAGTTGCTGGCAACTCAATAGCAACAATACAAAGCTGTAAATGTAATACAAGCAGAGACTGGACTGGAGTGTAACAACCTGTGGTTAAAGGTATTTACACGGATAAACTGTAAAGATGAATCTGAAAATTAACAGCTAACCCACATATGTTTTTAAGCTAATCAAAATGAGCAAACTAAATTGTCTACAACTGGGCAGAGCCACTGTGAATCCATGTGTACTGTAAAAACTACACAGTATAGAAAACCTCACAATCTGTGATACAAGGGTGTAAATATAGAGAACAGCCTAAACTACATTTTAACATATTAAAAAACGACTTTTTCTGTTCAACATTTCAGAGTAATACACTTCTTTTTTGTTAAGAGCTAGATGAAGAGATTGAGGCTTAGCTTAGCATAAAGACCCCACAGCGAAGGATGCTGCTTTGGTGTTTCCTCAAAACAGTGAAATGTGGAATTGTTGTGGTGCAGCATTTGCATGTAGGGAGACAAGCATAATGGAGTCAAAACAGATAATTCAACAAATTTCCCAAAACAGGAAGCCATTTAATCCTAAACCCAGCTGCCATTGTCGAAAAGCTTTCTAAGGTCGTGATCACACTGCAAAATATCTCAGTGGCGTAATGTGATATGGTCACATGGTGTCTGCTGCTTCTCAGAAATGTGCTTGTGTGTGTATGAAAGTGTAACACCAAGCTGCTTGTTCAGCTTGTGCACATTACAGTGAATGTGCACGGGGCTGACAGCAGGGTGGCAGACCCACACAAACTCCCACCAGTGTAGGTGGAGCAGCAGCACCTGCGACGCCCTGTCCTCCTTCCACACTGTTTACCGTCCAGCTTATCCTGTTTGTTTGATTCAATTACAAAACACACTCTGTGAGTGATCTGTTTAACGTGGCTCACTGCCAGGGAAAAAGTCGTGTTCCCAGTGATTCCAAGAAACCTGGCATCGTGGTCACAGAGGCCATGATGATGACATGTCAGCGCAAGGCTAACACAGCACGGCCTTATAGTCACAACTCAGCACAAACTGTAGCCTTGACAGTTTGCACAAGCTGTACTCACAGTGTGCTTCCACTGATTCAAGTCAATAAAAGATAACTGACAGAACATAACTTGTGGATTAAGATGAAACACTTGAATAGATGACCCACAGGATGGGAATGTACGACCGCACAGCCTCACTTTGTCTAATTCTGAATTTATTTGAACCTCACAGATTCTGGCAGCAACAGTATCTCTGTTTCTCTTCCCTTCCTCTGAGAGAGGGCAAAGTTCAGTTGATCTCCCTTCAAATCGCTCCAAATATCTTTGGAGCCACTTCAAAATAAGCATGAAGCATTCCTGCTCCGACATTGTAAAAATCCAAGGCAGCTGTTTTGTGCTTTTAAGGCTTATCTTTCCCATGTAAAGACATCTCCGGGCTCCCAGCAAACACAATAGGCAGCTGTGGCCAAGTTGAGATAAAAAGCAACAGTTTAAGCTCACAAAATTACTTTTCAGTACCCTGAAAAACTCTCTCTAACAGAGTGAGGAGAGAAACACTTTAGTTTACACAAATGTAACACTATAAGTGCGCAGTAATTTCTTTGGCAGCAGCCTTAGCTGGCGTGTTTCTGAGAGCCATCTAGCTGCTGAGGGATTACAAGCTGTTCAAAGCCTCTGAAGGTATGTGGGTTTGGACGGCTGATGTTTTTCCACAGCAGTAAATGGTATTGCAGTTAATTCTGTATTTTGGCACCGATCTGCAGCTGGGAAACAACTTCTCAGTGCCAGAAGCTGTTTATTATTGCAGAGAGCTTTTACCCAAAATGGCCATTCAGCTACTGCGGTGTCCATGTTGTTCTGACCTGGTTGCATAGTAACCAAGCAAGAACGTGGCAGACTGGAGGATAAACATGAGCACACAAGCTCACATATGCAGCCACACGTACATACGTCGTTCGCTTGTACAGTGTGCACACGCAGCAGGTCTTATGCATTTGAGAAAGTGTGAAACTTGACAAACAGAAAAAGGAGACTTCTGGCTTTATCCTCATCTAGACTCTGACACAGCACTTTTCCAGTGAAGTCATACATGCATGAATATCCCAAGCTGCACATTAAGTAGACCACAGTTATTATCTTCAGCTGTGGTTGTAGCTTTGTCACCATTTTTGAAACAGCTGAGATTTGCCTGTATTTTTAGCCAAATCCTTTATGCCCCCCCCCCCCATACCCTACTTCCAGAATAACACGGTTTCTGTATCCTGATATAGATCATCATCAAAGCAACGAGTGGCGCTGTGAAAAACAGTAGGAATGCACACAATAATGGAGCAAAGTCTCAGGGATGGGTTAACAGCGGACTCAGAGCTTTCATTTCCTCTTCTGTTCCATCTGAACAAACAAGGCGGGTGACCTGACAGAGCACACAGGGGCGGGGCGGGGTGGGGTGGAGGGAGAGTAGAGACGGTGGTGGTGGTGGGGGAGGCGGTTGCCGTGACTGGAATATAACCAAAGAGACGAGGGGGGGGGAGGAGGAGGACAAGCAGACCACGTGACGGTGAAAAGCCTGCAGGCTGCTGTGCTGGGAGAGGCAGACAGAGACATCCCCCCATATTGACGCTGCCGTTTAACCACAACAACAGTTCTGGGAAATGGCGGCCGTCTGTACTGTAGCTACTATTTACATGGGACTGATTCAGCCCGCTTATCGCTTTCATCATCAGCTACAGCGGCTGGTCTAACCCTCCCTCCTCTCGTTCCCCCTTTTTCTGTTGTTTCCCCCCCTCTCTCTCTCGCAAGGCTTGAATGAATGAAAACATAGGCTCCTGAAAAATATAGAGCAAACAAAGAAAATAATAAAAGGTGAGGTGAACATACAAGGATAATAGGGGAACAAAAAAGAAAGCACAGTGATGCTTAGGGATGGAGGAGAGAAAGAATAGTCTGGACCAGAAGCACTAGAGACATGAGTCATGGCGAGCAGTCTCCCAGGGGGCTCGTTGGTGCAGTCTATAAATGGAAATAGCAGAAAAACAGCGGCTTCCCTCGCCCACCCAGGACTAGGTTATGCCTTATTAGAATTTGATGGCCACTGACAGCAGCTGCTTTGTTTAGCCCTCGCCTGAACTTCACTATCCTTTCTTTTTTTTTTTTTGCTTTTTTTTTTTTCTGACCTGGCAAACGCAATGGAAAATTGAACAAAAAATGACTGTATACAAAGTAAGCTGCTTAGTGTCAGAAAAATCATTCTGGGATGTGAGACAGTGTTACTGAAAACAGGTCATAAGTGACTTTAAGTAGGAACTCTGTGAAAGTAGCTGCCTATTTTTTTTTTCTTCTTCTTTTTCTCGCAACAGTAAATGTAGCCTATATCTGTTAAAATAAGTTGATGAGTGACATGAACTAGTTAACTTGGCTCCTTGGTTTCCCCTTGGCTACCCTTCTGTGGAGCTGGCCTAGATCAAACATTGCCAGATATCTGGGACAACCTCTGAAAAAAAAAACACACACAAAAAAAAGGAGTGTCTTATAAAAATGACCAAGCGGGAAACATTCCCTCATATAGTAAATGTTAAATGTAATAGTAAATGAGAATTAATATGAAGAGATAAAAATAAATTAAGTGCATTTGCTGAAGTGCTATATTTAACTTAGATATTGCCTGCATGTCTCAGGTGATAGAGCAGACAGTCCACGAATCACAGAGTTGACTCCTGACACAATAACGGGGGATTCCATATAAACAGCACGTCACTTCAAGCACATTTATCTTTGCATGTCATTTTATACAGCTACAGCTACAATGCAAATACGTAGCATGCAATGAAACTGCGAGAGCAAAAATACATTCAGATCGCACTGCAAATGACTTTGTGTGTTAACAACAACGTCTTTTCATGATACCAGTCCAACCCCTAAACATGCTAGGAGCAAGACACCAAAACCGAAGTTACTCCGGATGGCAGGCGAGCACCTTGTATGGTTGCTTTTGACGTGAGTAGATGAATAAAAAACACTGTGAAGTGGTTTAAGTACTGCTCAGGTAGAAAATGGCTACATAAGTGCAGATTATTTATTATTAAAGCTAGTGTAGGCAGCATGTTTATGGAAACATAGAGCAAAAACTACACACTAACCTTTCAGCAGTTCAAGTGGTCTGAAAGGAAACTACTTCTGCGCTAAGGCTTCAGAAATCTCGCCATTTTACTTTTCTAGATTTCTACCTGCCTCAGCTTTAAGGCACAACACTCAAAGCTGGAATGTATAATTTTTACATACATATATATATATATATGAATGTCCATTGCACTTAAGCCCCTGCACCACGTATATCAGTTTTAAATCTGGTGTCTGTGGCAAAGTTCCAGTAGCAAAGAAGGGGAGAGCTACTGTAGCAACACGATGGACGAAGCTACAGCAACCAACGTTCAACATTTCTGGTGCTCTAGATGAAAAAGAAAGTTGGTGCACAGAGTAATGGCGAAGCATACGTCATAAGTATGCACTGACAATGTTTTGTGTAATTATTCTCTCTGCCGGATAACACAGAAGCTCCCTCACTGCAAGTTTAAACTTTACTTTTATTTTACCAACCAGAACACTAAATAGGCTTCTGAATATAATACAAAGAATATAAAAAAGGACTGAGCCAGTTGAAACTCTAATAGTGTGTGTCTTGAGGGCTCCTTCTTGACATTTATTTTGTCGTTTACTGTATTTGCGGCCCCACTTTTGGGATCTCCCGTTTCTCAGATTTATCTTGTGACCACAAGTAAAATAAATACGATGCATTTGTATTTATAATGGCATATACAACAATATATGCAACACAGGGGCTGATTTATGCTTAACGAGTTTTTGCGTTTAACCTTTTAGTATATTTTCCTGATTAAAATTCCACAATTCCTCTTTTGACTGCGGCACCACTGATGAATATTAAAGATGAGCGTTCAGATGGCTGGACAAATGGTACATATGTTTTATTCCGAGAAACAACCATGAGGAAAAAGCACGAGTCTGCAACACTGAGGAGCAGATGGCTATATTCAGAGTAGTCTGAAAGGACGTATTTGGACTATGTCAACCTTCCACATTCATCTGGCGTGCCTTTGTCTCTCCTGTTGAAAAGGTGACTGGCTGCACTGCATGTCAGCGTGATGTCGTCAGGGGCGGCGTCGCGTCATCCTGGTGCTCCACGGCTGCTGGGATGGAGCCAGTAACATTGCACCACCTGCTCCCCCTCCCTCCTACCTCCGAGTGCAATCTGCCCACCTGCTTCCATGGTAAGCAGACACACCCTGGCCGCGGTTCCTCCCTCGTAGCCTGCAGCTAAAGTGGAGCTAGTCTGCACAGGAGCACAGACGCAGACAGAGCTCCACCATACCAGAGGAGGGAGGGATCTACGTAGCTGTGGGCCTTTTGTTTAGCTGCCACCGCTAAAAACTCCCCGCCAGGTCGTGTTTGCTCTTCTCTTTTTTTCACCTGTCGTCACACTGCTCTCTTTCATCTGTAGGGTTCATCCTAGAGATCATCCCTTGAGGCAGTGAAGACATTATCTTAGTGGAGTAAAGGCAAGAGGTAAAGTGACAGAGGTAGCTTTAAGTGCCTTGCTGAAAACACCACAGAAACCCTTGGGCTGTTTTTTTCTTTCTTTCTTTCTTTGTGAGGCACAGTAAAGTTTTCAGGTTGGATTAAGATGAACAGAAGGGGGATGCAGGTGAGGAGCCGCGGCTCCCCGCTGAAGGCTACCCCTGTGTTTGTTGTCGGGGTTGTTGTTTTAGTCATTATAGTGTGTGTTTATCTGGAGCTGATGCTGACGTTCCCTTGGTGACTGGTATTCGACAGCTCTGCTGTTTCATCAGTGGCTGGTGTAACATTTTGGGCAGAAAATGAATAAATGTCTGGAACAATTTGCCAATCCCTTCTGTGTTGGTGTGTGTTTTTTCATCATATTTTATTTCATAGCATTTTAAAGGGAAACCATCTTTGCTCATGCATACACACAGTCATCACTGCACTTAAATCCTAAATATTAGACTTATGGGTTATTTGATCTGATTTTAATTCCTAAGAACGAGTCAAAATCAGCTGGTGGAGTGCCAATGGAGAAATCCACTTCTCAAAATTTCCTGAGGCAAAGTAAACAGCATATAAGTCTCATTGTTATCTCACCACATTGGGGAGATTCTTCTTGTTTTAAGAAAAACTCGTCTTTAAGGCTGAATATAAGATCATAGCAGGTCTTGAAATACATTTTTCTCCATGTATTGTGATGAAATATTGACAAAATGGTGCACTAAACAAACAAACATCTCCTATAAATCCAATAAAGGCTTTAACAACAAGAACATTCCAATAAATGTCCTCATTCTCCGTAAAACACTTCCATTTTGCAGCACATTTTGCCCCATCAGACTGCAAACACGCTTGATACAAAAAGACATGCAGTTTGTTTAGGAGATGATGCAACCGACAGCAACTAGTAATAATACAGCAGAGCAGCAGTAATAATGTGTTTTTTAGTTTCAGTTTATAAGCTTTATTTGTTTTTCCTCTAGCGAGATGAGAGTAATGCTGGTTCAGCATGGTGTAAACAGCCCACAGGGGCTCATTCTTAAACATAGTCCTCCTCCATAAACTGATTTCACCGCAGGGCTTTGGCTCTCCATCCCAGCAACCCTCTGGCCCACATGACAACAGGCAGCCTGTTTTTCCCTGCAACATAGCAACACTGCCCTGAGCTAACTCTGAACCTTGACAGTCAAAACATATTATTGGCCCAGGTGACAGGAGATTTGCACTAAGCGATATAAATACTCCAGGGGTAGGATGCTGTAAGTGTTCGCACCGGCTGTTGAGCTGACGTGATGTCATTGGAGGAGATTTGAATATACAAGATGAGCAGATACCACATATTTGCTTTGTTAAATAGCAATTTTCCGAAGAGGAATTGTAAACACAAGAGCTCAGAGTGTGAGCTCAGGGCCACGGGGAGAGCTGCAGAACCAGACGTTTGAGTCTCGTATTTCAACGCCACAGAGACAGCTCAGGCCTCAGCTGGGCCACACCTACTGTAAGTCTGATTCATCTCTGCAAGGTTAAAGACTCGGGAAAACAAATCTACAGTCAGGCCTTATCCAGCCAATCTATTGCCGCAGGAAGATGGAGTTGTTCTTTTCCATTATCGCCGCAGGGGTTTGAGTCATTGTGGAAGACTTGTGGCCTGCTGCGGCGCTGCTGCACCAGCATAAGTCACAAAGAGACAGAAAAGAAAGCAAGATAGGTAATTCACCACCATGTCCTTACACCTCCTTCAGCAGACTCTGCTGTTTGTCCTCAAAGACAATGCGTTTGTGTTTATATGCCCTCATACATATCAATTACGTACGACTTGGGCAGTGTCATCCTCAAGGTGCTTGAAAATTAGGTTTCAATGTCAGCTGAGAGGCACATTCCAGACAAAAATAAGGGAGCTTTCACCTCCAGGCTGTTCCCTGTCAGGACGCAGCGACTGAACCCTCCCATCTAAATAACACTGAAATCCAGGCTTACACAAGCAACGTATTCCTCTTGCATCAGCAAATGAACTTCTTTCCACATAACAGTTGAGCTGTCAGCAACTATGGTGAGTGTTTATGGGGCAGAAAAGGAGGGGAAGTGAAACCCTTCTGTGCCTCTTTGTTGCTAGAGCACATGGAGGATTGGATTCCTGAAAACTCGGACAGCAAAGATGGCGTCACCCTCGCTCTGAGTCAGAGACGCTGTGTGCCCTGGATGAACTTCCCGTTTCAGTCTGCCACAGATATAGGGTTTCTCCAGCCCAGCCACACACCGGAAGTGAGTCACACTTATTCACCAGTCGTCTGCAGGCTGCAGACTCTTCAAGCCCCAGAGTGACAGGCCGTGGAGGGGACCAAATTAGCTTCTGAAACTTTAATCTCCTACAACTCAATTATTTAATATCTGAGCCACCCACTTCAAAGGAATACCTCAGCTCCCTCCTCTCTGGCTGCCTTGATGGAGGCTTTCAATCCCGTCTCCTGAAGGACTCACCCATTTTATATCTCTACCCTGTGGTTTGAATGACGCTCTGCTGAAATCTTACAGTGCTCCCTGAAATCCGAGATATACTGTGCTAATAAACCGCAGTGCATTAAGAGCTGTGGTAGCTGGAGGTGAAATTATAGTATGAAACTTCAGCTTTGTCACTATGCATTCACCCTTTCTAATTTTGGATTCGCCGTCCAATTGTAAAACAAAATCATTTGCAGCTGCAGAGCGTAATCTCTTCACACTGAAAAGGCAAGAGGAGGAAGCAATTACTGTGATTTGGAAAGGAGCGTGAATACAAAAACCTAATGGAAATATGCAAAACAAGCTTATGTAATAAATAGGAGATTAAATTTAATGCTAGCAACAGTGAGAAACTCCAAAATATATCGGATGACTATTTGGAAGGCAAAGTAACATTTTCTGTAAATTACACACATCCTCTGAATGCAAATGATGTCCTTGTTTACGGGGAGATTCATAATGAAGATGAGGTCACTGAAACGAACAGGCAGCAAAGGTAAAGAACAGAAATAACCTTGAGACAGGGTTCATAAATTATTTTGGAATTGGCCTTGATTTTTGTCTCACACACAGCCACATAACACATTTCCAGACCTGCATAGCTATTGGCCTGTGGAAAAGTGGATCAGAGAAGTGGAAAGTTAATCCCCAAGCCCCCCCCCAGCCAGAGACGAGAAGAGGGGGGCTGCTGGCAACTGCAAAGAGGTTCGGGGGCTTTCTGTCTCTGCGGATTCACATGCAGACACACACATCCTGCTGCAGTGACACATACACGCACATACAGCCACAAAAATAGAGACAGCTGCACAAGTGACACACACACATACACTCGCAGAGATATGAAATACCTCCTGACCAAACTCTACTGGGCATTTGCATCTCATTTAGTACTTTTTGGGAAAATATAGACGCCTTATCTTAGAAGTCAGACATAAATGACGCGCTAAAATCAACTATAGCTGCATAGCAGTGCCTTTGTTTACATTTATAGACCATAATTTTGCAATGTTACGATTAGAGACAGCACACAGATCTTAAGCCTTCACTGCCTCAATGTTAGCAAAGCTATGTGCTTGAAATGAAACGTCTGCAAGACAACAGACACGTTACGTGTTGCATGCTGCTTGGATAAACATTACAGGAAACTTGAAATTTTCAGTAGACAGTCTAAGATTTAAATAACTGACTCTTAACCTCAAATGAAATCTAACACACATTTGAGCTTAATTCAATTCATGTGTGGGTTTTTTTTCTGAACAGCAACTTACACCCAAAAATTTGAAGTTTTGCCAGAGATCTAAATTTTGCAATACTACCAATCTATAGCACTGACACAGTGCAATGAACACATATCTGGCTGTGTCAGAAAGACGGGGCTTCAGATCAGGTGTATTTGGATGTGGGATGCATTATTTATGACCTTAGACTGTGTCTCAAAGATGGACGTGGCCTCTGGGTCTTAAAAGTGAAGCTGATGCAGAAGTGCCTTGAGCCGGCATTCTTTCTAACAGCCAGCAGGGGGCGACTCATTTGGTTGTAAGAATAAGTGAGATTGCATAAAAGTCTATGAGAAAATGACCCTACATTTCTCTTAATTTGTCACTTCAGCAAACATTTTCTTATTAAGTTTAGGGTTTCAATCGCTAGTTTTAAGACTTTTGAACATAGCATTATGTTTATTTAGCAAATTATGGTCACACAGAGAATAAAACAGACGAGGCTACTTTGTAATTGACAGGTTGCATCTGGATTGGCGTGCGTAATGTCCTCTGATTCTCGGTCAGATACATCCTTTACTGTCGAGTTTTAAAATAGCAAGATGACTCCAATGGGTGGCGTTGCTATGTCCATCTTTCATATACAGTGTGTGAGTGTGACAACTATCTATACCTAAATCAGGAAGTGTTCCACTGTTGAGAATGTGATGTCAACATCACTCCACGATCTGTCACGTCTTTAAACATTACAAAACAGTTCTCTTCCCACTCTCTCTTTCCTTATGTGCAGATTTAAACTCTCGCTTCCACTTCCTTGCACGACGGGTTTGAAGACAGTCAACTGTGTCGAGTGTCCTCCTTGTCAGTTCACCCAAAACTAAAGCAGCAGTGACATGAAGTAGTCCTCCATCGCAAAGTTAGTTGTAAGAGCTGTATCAAACACATTTTTACTGTGTATACCAACATTACTTGGTTAATGAGTACACTCAAGTATGGAACGTTAACGTGACATGAATGCTGGCCAGTAGAGGAGCTGGGAGAGAGGGCTATCAGAGAGGACCCTGTAGCTCTCATTTGTGCTAACCAGCAAGTTAAGAAATTGTAATATAAAGAGTGGAAACACAGAAATGATGAGCCTGGCTATTGAGTATATCTTGGCTGGAACAGGCAACAGAGATTGGTAGCAGCTAAGAAATAGTTCGGCATAAACCCCATAAGAAAGCTATGTTTAGAAATTTATTTTTTGAGCATGATATTTTCTCTTAAGTAACGACCTTTATAGATGCTTTTAGGAGGATTTTGGTGCCTTTGACAGAGCCAGGTTTCCTGGTTTGCCACCTTTGAACATAGCTAACAAACAAATGTGAGTGTCTCGCTGAGGATCTTTTCTTCTAACTTTAAACAAGGAAGCAAATAAGCGTACCTCCCAAATTGTTGAACTATTCTTCTGTAAAAAGTTGTTTTTCTGCTCAAATCTAATATTAAACCTGTGGTTAAGGGTTCCTTGTTTAGTGGATTAGAATCGTGATCCTTTTTAAGACTATAGTCTAGCCTTACTACATAACCATCTTTCAAAATGGTAAACAGGAACAACTATGGCTGCCAGCATCACATCATATCTGGCACCATCCGCCTGGAACAGATGGCTTTTCAGGCAGACTATATTAAATGTACCTAATGAGCCAGAGCACGTATGATCTCATGCTAGCCTACTTCCATTCTTAATCTCCCTATATCGTGCATGCGTGTGCGGGTGTATATGAGTCGTCCTGCCAGTATGTGTGCACTAATTCGCAGTGTGCATGCATACAAATGCAGATGTGTCTGCATGGGTGCAGGATGCAGGATATTCTCCGCTTTCTTAAAAGCCTTTTCAAAGTGGAATGACTCTATCAAGGGAACAATGGGTATTCTGAGCCCGGCAATGTGACAAAGGTTCACACTGACACGCTTTCCTAAATTAGGCTGTTCATGCACAGGAGGGAAGTGAGCCCTGCTCCTATTCTTCTCCTCTACTCGAGGGTCATTGTGTAGACAGGAAAGGCCACAGAGACATATGACTTGACATGCTCACTAAAGTAGGTTAAGGGCACTCTACTTACCAATGTAAAAAAAAATAAATGCAAAAAACACTTTTTAAAACCTGCATAAGGGGGAAAATGACTTTGTGGTGCGTCCGAGGTAAGTGGTTTCTTTATTGCCATGGATGGCATCAATCCCTGGGGGGGTTTGGATAAGTTGGGCTTTATTGTTACAGATAGATATACTGCCACGCTCTGACGCTAACAATTTCACTGACATTGTACACATTGAGTAGTGGGTCTAATTCGGTGATGAGTTAATAATTCTTCAGTCGTTAACAATACAGGCACCTTAAAGAGTTCATCTCTCCGAGGCATCACCATCTATCTCAGTCAATCCGCCACTTCACCTCCAAACCTTCAGCAAGTGAAAGCCATGACCTCCACTGATGTCATTATGAGATAACTAGCATTACGTCAAATCCTGTTTTTCTACAACGCATGTTTTCCCCGTCACATAAACACAGGCTGCTCATGAAGATGTTGCAACACTGTGGCGGAGAGTTGCAGATGTGAGAGGCCTTTGAAGGAGCAGAGTTGGGGCCTCTCCGCCTCCCACCGCCTTCCCTCCCCGGCCCGAACTCACACCACACAAGTCTGCTTCCAGGAAACCAGCTGTTGAACTTGGGAGAAGGGAGGAGGTGATATTCTATATCAGGGCTGTGAATCACAGTTCCATGCTCTGTATTTTTCCTATGGTGGTTTGGCTGCCTGGCTGGCTGGCTAACCGGCTGGCAGGGTGAACGAGGAGGAATGTGTTGTGGACCGGGCTTTAGCACTGAGGGACTGAGTAGGAGACTAGGACAGGGGGTTGCTGGGTTATTACATTGCCCCAGGGGTGCTTATTTAAACCAAAGTCCTGTCTGGACTATTGCACTCAAACACTGTTATTGTACTGCAGCTGCATGAGACACAAAGGCAGAGAGATGGAAATATGGAGGATGTAGAAGAGAGGGAGACAGAAAGAGAAAGAGAGAGCAATCGTGGGAGGGGGAGAAGCAGGAAGAGCGAAAGGAGAGAGGAGGTCTGGACAATGTCATCCGTCCTTTCCAGGAAACGGCACAAACAATAAGTAAAAATTAGAGAGCCCAGTGGAGCAGAAGAAGGAACAGTGCAGGGACAAGTCATAATTAGGCACTGGATGACGAAGGATCTGGTGTTATATGGAGTTAAAACTGGGACTAGAGCAAACCCACATTGTAAAATTATATTTGAACCATACATTCAGCCTGGAAAGATTATCATTCAAATGCAGAACAAAAAGCAACAGCTGGGCAATAATTCTACAGGAAGGAGATGGAGCTGTTTCAGGGATGGAAAGTTGCACGTCATGCAAGACTGGAAGCTGCAAGAATCAGCAGAGATCAGAGCTGGAGGTTCGTGCAAAGTAAGAGGAAAACTCGAAGAGTCTGGCCCATGCTGTGGAATGGCGGAAATCCTGGTCTGATTGTGCACCACTGTTTGCTTGTGCTCAGACAGCTCCTAGGAAAGGAATGTGTGGCCTACATTCCCTCTCTAGCCCCCGCCTCCGTTTCTCCAGCACTAACAGTCATTGTCAGCACAACCAAGTTTAAAAGGCGGCATACCAAAAACAACAAAGGAAGGAAACGTTCAAAGCACATCGGTTTGATTTACTTGCATTTTCTAGGAGGTGACAGGAATGCAGTTTAGAAAAAAAGGAAAAAGAAAAAACACATGGCCATGAGACAGTGTTTGCTCTGCGGGTTTGAATTTAAAGCACCCTCACGCTACCATTTAAGTCCGACACAGGAGGCAGGAATGGGTTAAGTCTACTGCAGAGAGCAAACAGAGGGAGCAGTGGAGGTATGGGGAGACAGAAGGGGTTAGGGTGGGGGTGGTCAGCGCTGCATTCAGATGAAATTAAATGGAGGCTAAAGTGCTGACTCATTGTGTTCAAGCCCTTTATTACCTGCTCCGTCACCCAGGCTTTATGGGGTGGGCTGCCAGAGGAAGGCTGGGGGGATGCAGGCAGGCAGGCAGCCCTCATTTACAGGAACCCTTCTGGAGGCAATAACACTGCAGTCACCCTGCCAGCCAGCCAGCCAGGCAGCCCCTGCGGCTCACCTGCACTCTGCAAAACTATCCTTTAGGACACCCTCCCCAACCCCCAACCCCAAAAAAGCACACGCACACAACCCTCCCCTCTCATTTTTTTGTCTGAACAGGAGGAAGCCTGCTTTTGCTGCTAATGAGACATCAAGGGGAGCTGGGGGAACGTGGGCTTTGAGTCTGGTAGGCCAGTCTGTCGTGCTGTTTGTGAGTAAAAATCCTGTGTTTGCTTTTCTTTACTCTCCAGTGATTGAGTACTATTGTGGTTTACACCACTAGCAAGAAGTAATATGCTGTAAAACGCAGTCGTACAGTACATTAAAAAAAAAGAAGTTGTCTGAACACAAAAGTTGGCACCAGCCAAACTTGTGTGCGTCATTGCCTTTGGCATCCGATCACGTTTTAACACTGCAAGATGTGTAAGGTATCATGGCAGCATCATTTGCATTGCAGCTGGCGTTCACATAGAAAGGTGATAGACTTGTTAGCAGCTTTAAAACAGAGGTGGGGCGATGACATGAGCTGCAATTTGGGCAGCAGGCAACAATTACTTTTCTTCCGAAATGTTTTTCTCAAAGGAAAAGCAGGTTTTGACTTTCAGCGCTGTTGCATCCCTCCCAAAAACAACCGAAAAAAAATGCTGAGTATCTTCAGTGCTACATTTCCAGTAAGAGTTTTATTTATGGTTCAAGATTGTCACGTCTGAAAGTCAGTGTGTCTGCGCTTGCAGTCACGAAGGGTCACTGATGTTGATAGTAGAAAACCAGACATAATTTGAGAGGTTATACAATGTGCATGATGTATGGCTGCGGCCAGCATGAAGCACTCACTGGCTGTGGAAAGCGCTTATTGCTGCTGATCAGACGAAATGGACTCCAGCACTGTGTCAGGCTCCAGTTTGTCTCAAATGGTCTGGGCAATCAGAGCATACAGCCAATAAATGGATGCATTCTCTCTGTCCTGGCTCTGCTTCTCCATCTCCCTCATTACTCTCATTACTCTGCAGCTTGTGGGTTATCTAATGCTCTCCCCATGGCTTACGGTTTGGCTGGGGATTAGACTCATTTTTCCAAGGGCATTTTATAAACAACCCTGTGTGCCTCCCTTTCTCGTGGGCTGAGCTGATGTAGCAGCAGAATTTACGACCTCAGAGGTCTTGTGGCCTCACTCCCGTTGCAATACATTATTCAAATTCATTCTCTCTCTCACACAGCGCAGAGGGCAATTATTTGAATATCCGCAGGAGTGCAGCTGGAGTGCCGCGGCTCATCTTCAACAGCAAAGACGGTGAAATTGCCTCACTCCGGCGGATCAAGGTTGTAGGCAATGAAACACTATAATTTATGGCGCAGTTTGATATTTCAGTGGAGTCATTGATTCCCTTGTGTCAGACCTTGGCAAGGACGGCTCCAGAATTCACAGAATGTAATTCCAATTCTGCCTCGATGAGAATTTTTTTTTTTTTTTTACAGCACTAATTGGACACTTGGCCGGCTGCACATGTTGTAAAATGGATTTTCCCCTGAATCAACAGAAACAGCCCTCAGAAATTCAACATCGCGCCACTGCCCTACAAATTATATTCAAGGCTTCTGTACAAAGTGTAGCAAAAGAGAAGTTTGTTAAAAAACAAAATCTGTGTATTGCCTGAGGAGAGAAACGTGGACTGATAGCACATATGCAGTGAGTTATTGAAGCTGTCCCACTTTCAGCAGCTAACAGATGCAGTGTCCTCATTTCTGGTATAGCGAGGCTCTCCGCTGTCACACACCTACATCATGATGTAAGTGTTGTTCACACCACAACAACACATGCGTTTGTACCATTCACAGATTCCATTACAGTGCTTCACCGAGACAGACTATAAGTCACACTGGATTACACACCTCCTCCTGCATGAAGACTTACTAATACTGTACACTCTGATTATGAGCAATGACAGAGGAAGCACTGTCGCCTTTTTTGTGTAGAAATTTGGCCTCACCCTCCCAAACCTCATACCTCTGTTTCCTCCCAGAGGTTCAGTCAAGATGGAAGACCTCTACTTATTCACAATCAGCTGTTTTTAGACTGCGCCTATTGCCCCCTTTTTATATCCCTCTGCCACCACATTTTTATCTTTCTCCACATTCATCATGTCATATAAACGATGTGTTACATGTATGTGTTTAGTGGGAAAAAAAGTGACAAAAATTAAATCTGCACTGGCTACTTGGAGGCAGCTGTAACAATGAAATTGGCATATAAAAACTCTGTAAGTTTGTTATGGTAAGCAGTTGTCTATTAAAGTACACGTAGACAAAAACTAAATTTAGAAGTTATTTAAATAGTTTCTTGATACCTGAGAAAACAACTTGTCCTCTCTCCCAAGGTGTCAAAAACTCCTGGTTTGTCAAAGCTGTTGCATCTTAGCGATACGCACAAGGTGTCCTTTGCAATCAGTGCCAGGAGTGGTTCCTCTGTTTTATTTTGTGGTCTAAGTTTTATTGAAACTTGCTGTTTGGTTAAGTTAAGGCACCAAAACTACCTTGCTATGTCCAGAAGAAGGTCCAGGTTTGTATTAAGTTACACCCTTTTACACCATTAAACACTTGCTTCTTGTTGGCTGAACAGGAGCGACAGTATTTCTAATTTCAATGGACATTTTCAAGTGTTGATGAGGGCGTCCCTATAGCTCATCTAGTCGAGTGGGCAACCCATGAACAGAGGCTGTAGTTCCCTGACGCAGCGGTCGTAGGTTTGACTCCCGCTCACGACCCTTCGGTGCAGGTCTCTCCCCATTCTTCTCCCCCCTTTCCTGTCTATCTCTACTGCTCTCAAATAAAGGCAAAAAATATATTTAAAAAAGAAGTTGATGGGAATGACAAAATTAGAAAAAAAATGGAATAATATCAAAATTAAGCTTATTTGAAGTAGTTTTAGTCTTCTTCAAGGTTTTCTTGGCAGTTAGGAAACAACTAGGCTGTGTTCCAAACCTCATACTTTTTCTTTTGGCTTTAAGTTCGTACTGCAGCTTCCCTTACAAAGTACTTACAGTTTTGTGCAGTCTGTTTAAAACTGGGACAATGTATTTTGTAATAACATTGTGCCTTAAATTTTGACTGTGTCTGTAGTGTGGCTCAAGCTAAGATATTCATGCAAGAAACCATCACATATGTGATGTAACAACGCAGAGGATTGTGGGTCAGAATGGCCAGAAAGGCGTGCTTTCCTACAGACTGCAAAAACATATAGAATGTAATAGGACATCCTTGAAATGTTTAACATAATACATTTGACACACGATGTATCAGGACAGACTAAATCTTTTTGTAGCGTACTATATAATATGCAGTGACGTGCAGTCAGGGGAGGCAGGTGAGGCAGAGCCTCACCTCACATCACGGAAAGAAAAATATATATAATGATAAAATAATTTAAATGGTTATATTTATCCAGTGATCTGTACTATAAAGTTTTTTTTTTTTTCATTTAGCCTCGTCAGTTTTGAGGATTTTTAAATTCAAAATCGCTGAATTTTCGCAATTTCACATTCAAATGCTTGGAAGAAAAGCCGTGAGGCAGCGGCGAGCTGAGCCTCACTTGGATTGTGCAATCCAAGTGAGGCAGCAGCGAGTTCAGCCTCATTTGGATTGCACAATCCCTTGCTACCTCCGCTGGCTGCCTGCAATGACAGCGTGCTGCTGTCTGTATGTCGCCAATAAAACGGTTCAAACACATTTATTATATGAACTGATTTTCCATAGTTCAGCTGATGTATATAATAATGTACAGTGTTTTTTGTTACTAACTGTATGTGTGTAATCTGTTTTGTGCTCTGAGCGATCATAAGCAGCTGAGAAGAGGTTCGAGGTGAGGCAGGCAGTTCTCTTGCCTCATGGCAGGGGGCGCTCTGATCCCAGACATGCTTCTTGTGACTCCGTGGCTGCAGAGTAAGTGACAGCAAGCTAGACGAGGTACGGTATACAGTTAGCAAGTGCAATGGAAGGAAGATAAGGAGACTTTTACAAAAAAGTAGCACATATTTCTGTCCAGAAGGAGCGGAGCATGGACTTCATTTAAAGGTATAGGTACAACTGCAATAACTTAAAAAAAAGAAAAAAGAAACATGCGTTTTGTGGGCTACAGCTTGTATGTGTAAAGAATGTAGATATGAAACGTAACCTGTAAACTGCTGCCAGTCAAATGGCAAATATGCTTCTGTGTAGGGTGCATATATTTGTAAATCAGATTCTGATGAAGTCAGTGCCTCACTTGCCATGGACCTCACCGCATGTCACTGATAATATGGTAGCATAGATATTGGAACCCACCTCAGGTTTTGTTTGGTCCTTCTTCTACTCTGTTTCTTACATTCATGTGTAGCCAAACCGCCACCTTCTATTGGCAGCTTAGTTTATTCTCTCCAAAGCAGTTATTGCAAAGCCTAATTTATATTTTCTTTGAGTTGCTTTTTTGTTTTGTTTTGTTTTGTTGCAACGTTTGAAAAGTTTGCTTAAATTTGCTTGACGGTTACATGGAAACAGTGACGACACCAGGTAGGAACAGTTATTTTGGATCTCACGGCATCTATTTCTGGCATTTAGGGAATTGTATAGCTCTGTTGGGCTGTGTGTTGAAAAACTATGCTAAAAGATACCCAGTGCATTCAAATGTGACCTGACAAAACAGCTGTTATGTAGAATTGGTAGTCCACTATACACTTTCATTTTACCTCTGTTTTGGTCTCCACCATCTCCAAAGGGAATTCTTAGTCTTTTGAGCTGCTGAGTTTTATAAAATTGATATGCACAGCTTTAAAAATTTTTTTTTTTAAAAAGTAGGTGGTAAACAGATTCTGCAACAGACCAAAAGAGAATTGCGATATCAGTAAATATAAACCTACTGGAAATGGTCAAGTGTGAGAAATATTAGGTGAAGAGATTTGTTGCTCACTTACCTCACCTGTCAGCAGTATCAGTACACATTCGGTTCAGAGGTCAAGTTTAACATAGGAAGTGATAGACCGTCTTTGTTTATGAAGCCCTGACATTCCTTTTCAGTGTTAACTGTGTGTGTGTGTGTGTGTGTGTGTGTGTCTATGTATGAGTCAGAGACAGGGATAGTGTTTCCAGTAGCACATCTGCCTCAGAAAATCTCATGTGGCTGTATCCAGTTCCTGTCAGTGATACCATGAAAGCAATCGCAGCGATAACAAAACCTCATTCAAACACTAAAAGCGGGACAAGGACAGGTAAGAGCCTGTTCGGCGTCTTTCCCACAAGTGCAGTTTTTATACCCCTTTGGGTGTGCCTTTGGTGTTAACTGATGAAAACCACTATGATGCAACTGCGTCTTTATTCATGACAGTACACAGTGGGAGGGTTTAGCTGCAAATGCCTCCGGCTTCGTAAATAAATCATCTAAAGTCACTGAAGAGAAAAGCTCCAACAATAAAAGATTTTTCTTCCCCGACGGGTGAGTCACCGTTCAAAGGAAAAAGAGGCCCAGATTCTCTGCTGTCGAGCATTCAGGCATCAATTTCACTAGTGTGAAAAGCCAGCTGACAATAGAGCTAATTGATGAGGATTATCCAGCAGAAAAGGAGGAAGCCTTGTGACGTGACTCATCACGGCCATCTGTGCAAGTTGTACTGTATTTTCACAACCGTGCCTTTGAGTGCAGAATAACTTCCTCTTTGGCACAAAGCCCCAACAAACATCATCTTACCCCGACTGCCTCTACCTCTGCCTGGATAATACTTTCACTTGCACCTGCTCTTTAAACCGCCTTCAGTGTCTGACTGGCTGTTGCTGAGGGAAGGCAAGTACACCCACTGAGTGCGATATATTGAGGAAAATGTGAGTCATACCGAGCATCAAAACACTTCCCTCGAAATGCTGAGACCTGAAGTCACACATTTACGCACACACACACACACACACACACACACACACACAAGCGTACTCTGTGAAATTCCCAGTGAGTCGACTGGCTAATGACATTTCTCCATTACCAACTAATCCAGACACAAAGGCATGACAGAAGGCTCCCAGGAAGCTTTCTTTAATTATAAGAAAGTGTCTCAGGCTCACTATTAAAACTTCACAACTTTATAATCATTTCTGTGCCGAGGAGTTCAACATCTTAAATATCAGTGACATATCAGTCGAGAGGGCAGAGCTGAATGCTGCCTTCTACCAAAGACGCCGTTAATGAAAGTCGGACTGAACTAGTGTGTGTTTAAGATATGCAGCCGGGCTTAATCTCATCTTTTGTCTCAGCCAGTTGCTGCTTCTTTAGATTTGTTTTTTTTCTTTCTTTCTTTCTTTTTTCCTTTCATTCTCTCTCAGGGCTGTACATTCGATCCCCATCGTGACGCATTACCACAAACCGGTAACGTCTGTGTGACTGTGGTTAGGTCGTTTGGCTTGTGAGAGTGATACAGCTCAGTTTCAGACACATAAGGCCATCACTCCATTAGATGTGTGTCTGAGGCGAGTGTGTAGCCGCTAAACATGCCACAGCTGGCTCTCCTCACATGGGGAAATTACATTCTACACTGGGTGATTTTTTGATTCAGTCAAAGCGAAACTACCCTTTAACTTCAAAGTTGCCTTACAGGAAGATCAAATTGAAACACTGGAGGAGGACTTGATGTGTCTGAACACACATGCTCGTGTACTGCATCTGTTTAAATAAGGGAGAGTGATTAAATATGATGCATAAAGCTCCTCTGGCCTTCCCCACACACACAAATTCAGACGTATACACCTCCCCTCCCCCCCCAGCTGGTTCCCTTCTGACTCATGGGGGATTACTTGTCTGATCACTTTGATCTGCTTGCCGGTGCCAAAGCTATTTTCTCCATCCAGCGAGCAGTGTGCAGGCTGCATAAGCCCACAGACGGGAGACACATATTCAGGTTAGATCTGCCTACTGACACCCAGACTGCACCTACTAAACCCACGCTGCACGCTTTACAGCTAACAGGAGGTGGAGCCGATTCAGAGCCAATTTCAGTTAGGATTGCCAAGAACAGTATCTGGTTATTCGAGGATGTTGCACAACAGTGATGAATAACAGCCACTTCTAACCACAAACAGTTTGCTCCTGATGCAACAGGATCTTACACACAATAGGTGCTCCGGTATAAAAAGGGAAGGTCAGAAAAGCTGTCACAGAGAGTTACAGTAGAAATATATGGGCTGTGTCGCCACTGCCAAATGATTGCAGAGCGAGCGGCACGAATGCAAAGGAGAGGAGGGAAACGTTCTGACACTTATCTGTTTGAAGAAGTAGATAAAAGAGCGCAGCAGATGGCGGTGCATGAACCTCTCCTCAACATATCTCTTACCCTCACAGCCAAGGCACAAAAATTTGATGCCACTTTTTTTTTATGACACATGAATCAACATGAGGCATGTGAATCATGCCAGCCCTGATGTGGCTGAGAGCCGTCTCTGCTACGCCTCATCTGGTTCACGATGTTCCTGTCACTGCCTGAATTGGCGCCAGGTAAACTACTGAAGCTGGGAAACGATGTGAGCTGTGCTGTGGATACGTGACTCAGTTCCTGCGAGAAATAATTGTCTTTCGCTTTCTCTTTCTCCATAATTTCTCTCTGCAACCCCCTCCACAGACACCCACTCACCCATCCATCCTCCCTCTCGGAGACTCGGAGGAGCCAGCGTTATCAGCGGGTGTCATTTCATGAGAGCCATCATCAAAGGCAGCTGCCTGGTTTCCATGGAAACAGCCCACTTCAGGGGAGGTAGATCGGAGGAGGCATGTGTTAGAATGCTGCGGGTTACTATGGAGACTGGAGCGACAGCTTACATAAGTATTCACTGTGTGCGTCTGTTGCACCAAGGCACATTCCACCATATAATTAATGCTCAGAGTGTTTGCTTGCTGCTGTCGAAAATTACAACAATGTCATTTCAAGTGGCAGGCAGCGGCAGCTCATCGGCCGCGCCGCCGCAGTCAAGGTCAGGCTAATTTCCCCGCCAATTAAGCCCAGCTTGTGCATGGAACAGCTGTCAACTGCCATCTCCAAGGTGACACATCAAATTATTATTTTTTTTTACCTTCCAAAAGTCACTCACCACTTTACCCATAGTTCCAAATGTGGTTTATGTTCGCTTTAAGGACTCCACTGACGACACCCCTCATGTGGAAAAAAGACGTGCTCCCTGAATTGTTAATGGGAGAACATGAGCCACGAAAGGTCTCTGACAGGAAAGGAAATCGGATGTAAAGGTGGAAGTCAATGTGTTTTATTGGCCCCGGAGCTATTCTGCCAATAACTAATGGATCTCTTTTGAAGAGAAACACTGCAGTCAAATTGTCTTGAGTGCCTGGACTCCAGATGGAAGTAAACAAATGATGTCCGTCTTATCTGAATGATGCATAATGCATTTTTTCTATCTCTGATTTATGCACTCATCACATCGTATATTCTGCCATCTCCTCTGAGCTGCAGCCTTTTAAGTCCTGATTGCAATTAGGTACTGTATATATGCTTCACTTTCATCTCTGGTGTATACAGCTATCCAATGTTCTGCTGCAGCAGATTTTTTTGAGCACAACATAAATAAAAACAGCTCCTTGTCTTAGCATGAGACATGTAATGAAGCATAAATTTGTCTCGTGTGAGCAAATACTATTACTGTGTATTTGAATTGTAATGATGTAGTTTATTGATTTAGAGAGTTTATAAAGGTATGAAAAGTAATATTTGGGTTATCCTCTGTTTCAGTTTTATGTTATCATCAAAACATACGATGCTCTGAAAATGATGATTGTGTAGTAATTAAAGGTCTTAGCAGCACTGAATCTCACCTTTTACCTACTTCGTCTGACTCATGTAATCCCGGTCACATGAGTAGACACGTCGCCAAACACAACCAAGCATTTACATGGAAGCAGCGTCCGTGTGACTCAATGCAAAAACACCGGGTGCTGGGTCGGTTCCTGCGTGATGATTTGGCCTTGAGGAAGGCGTGGACACTGGTTCACTGAAAACTGGGGTGCAGCTTGGTTGTAACCGAAACCATGTGCTGTGTGCACCCGTACCATGTGGTGCCCTCTCGACAGCTTCAGAGGCTGTCGGAAGACAGGCCGGTGGGGGAGGGGGTTAGGAAACATGACAAATGTTGCACTAATAACACTGTCACACCAGCCGGTGCCAGGCGGGGAAGACTCAGTCGGTGTGGGGTTGTCTTTTGACACATAAACTACTATACAAGGAGTTCCTCTTTGTGGTATTTTATCTGGAGGCTGGGATATGGAGCTTTGTTACTGTCAGCTCAGATGCAGATTGTGATGAGGTTGGTGGTAGGGAATCTTTCAATGCTGGAGGTTGAGTTTATTAGGACTTCCAGCTGGCACTTTTCCAGCACAAACACTTTCAGGATGTTTAATAGACTGATATTTTGGACACGTGTCTCTGCCCTTAATTGGCTGTCGACAAGTTTCAAGATTAAAAAGAAGATTGCCTTTGTTTTTGTGGTATCAGCATAACCCACTGAAGCTTGTAGCCACACCTCTGATAGAAGCTTGAACCTAGGTGATCTGAATAACTATCGCATGCGACTATAATACCAGAGACAGATGGCGGGAGAGGAATGCCGTCTGACTACGGCAACCCGGAGTGTGACAGGGACATGCTCCACTAAGTGAGAAGAATGCGTTGTGACACTCCTCCAGGGCACCTTGTGAACAGCGTGACAGTGGCATGAAAGCGTCAACATGCCAGTTTTCACAGCACACCCCTCTCTGTGCAGGCCTGCCAAGACTACCGACACTTCAGTTCAACTTCTACACCACAGGAAAGACTTGCACTGATGCTGCTGGGAAGTGGTGCTACAACATTTTACCATCAGGATGTGGATTTGTTTTGCCCAGTCTTGACAAAATATGCTTCTGCGAGCAGTAGGATGGGAGACAAGCTCATCAGTCGCCTGAGGCTGTTATATTGCCACTGAAGGCTGTAAATAGCTTTTATAATTCAATCAACTCAACCTTGGCTATGTAGTGATTTAACTCTCTGCCCTCCACTAACAGCTGTTGCTCCAGATCATATTCTGATGGCCGCAGCAATAATGTGACGGGCCTTACAGTGGCATTTTCTATGTTGCGCACCAACAAAACAAACAGGACTTGTTAGGTTGGCCCAAAAACCACCCCACTAGCACAGTTACAGTTACTGGTAGCTTTCCAAGCCCAACCCTCAGGGGTTTGAGGCTGCTTGTTTTGGCAGGGAGACAGTATTTTGGCAGACAATGACAAACCTTCTCACCTGTAATCAAACCAAAAGAGCCAACACCCTTCTTTCAAGTATCAGTCACCATCTCTATATCTCTGTAGCTGTTGGTTACGTAAGGATGCAAACCATTTCCAGCTTGACCCAATAATCAGTCCTGCGCTGCCTATGGAAACAAAATGACCATCAATGTCATTTACAAAATAGTGGGACTAGCAATTTCCTTGTCTTCGCTTCCAGGGGAGTGGCTCAAGAAATAGTCCACATTCTCTTCAGATGAATTATTGCCATTCATTCAGATGCCCTGCAGGCAGCTTACACATCATACAGGCCTGTATTTCTCGGCAGGAAACATATTAGAGCTTGAACCCCTGTCATGCCTACTCTGCAACCTTACTGATACCCTGTAACCACCTCCAGTCATAATCAGAATGTCAGACTGGTGCAGGGAGGGTGAATAATTAATGCTGTGTCTTTTGGGTTTGCTTATTTCACTAAGCAAAAAAGAAGTTTCTTGCTTTCATCGCCTGCAGCCAAACACTTAGCTTGCCTGGCACTGCGTTCAGCTTCTAAAGGGATGATGCATTACTCAGAGAGGTTTTTTTTTTTTTTTTTTAGCCAAACCATCGCATAAGATTCGACACAGGAAAAACAAACTTGTGCGGGAATAAAAACTCCGAATGAACTCCTATAGCACTGGAAACTGGAGGAAGACATCAAAGCGATTTTTACGATGCATGAAAACACTAATATCTGCGAGGCTAAATCATGTCATTAGCATGTGAGATGACACTTTCTTGTCAGGAGAACACACGTTTTGGTAGGTGGAGGTGGTTGTGAGGATAAAGGGTGTTGGCAGAGACTTCAGTGCTGTGACGCATTTAGCCTCAGACAGACAGCAGATAGCGGCTGGGAAGAGGGGGCTGAGAAGAGCGGGGGTGCCCTGTTGTTTCCATGCAGCCAGGAAACTGTGGAGCGTCCTGTGGTCCGTCCCTGCCTGTCATAGTGTCCTGCAGTCTATCTCCTCCCAACCCAGCTGTGGAAAAAAAACATTATTCACGCACACCTCCTTACAGTGGCGGATAAGATCGGACATAACCCATGATCACATCCTCCCCTATGATGGAAACGTTACCGCTGACCGGTTCCCTGTCGCCGTGCAAAGCTTTCTGCTCACACATGGCACAAATGCAATTCACCATGATGGTGGCAGATTTGTTGTAATAAATTCTCAGATTTCAGGCAGAGGAAGACAAAAAGCCTTCTAGTCATTTCTATCAACAGTGATTTTGTCTACTGAAATGTAACAATACACAGTGGGGGTATTTATTGATTTTAAAAAATGCATTCAACACTATGGACCACTGTTCATTACGATCCAGATTCTAAGCTTGTATAATTAGCCGGACTTTTGCCAGTGATCAAGAAGCATTTTGCACAAGTGGCAACAATTTTTGCAGTTTGGTAATGAACAATTTAAAAAGGTTAAACACAGATGCCCACAAGGGTCAGTACTGGACTATTAAGTTTATATATGAGCAGTGATGCGAATAACGGCGTTAAAATAAATGGCCTAATTTTTTTCAGTAACGGGTAATCTAACTAATTACTATTTCCATCGTTACAACGCCGTTACTGTTACCGTTACCGACAATTAAATGGGGTACGTAATAAACTAAAGCTCCTGTGGCTCTCAGCCACAAGATCGGACATAACTCACGATCTCAGCCACAGGAGCAGCAAAGCTGTTCACTTTCTTCTTGCATTCATGGTAAGCCAATCAGAGGCAGTGTTCAGTTTACACAAAAAGCACATGCACACACAGCAGCCCCACACACCCAACCTAGCAGGTAAGCTGAAGCAATGGCAAGTCTGGAGGGAAAGTTGGCATTTTCACGGTGGAAGTACAGACACTACTTTAATCTCCTTGAGGTAGAAGGCAGGAATGTACATGGGAAGTATGCTTTATGTCCCAGAGCGAAGTGTTTGTCCACGTCCGTAGTAAGCAACTATAATCTAATGAAGCATCTCTCAATGGCACATACAAAACCAGTGGCCAAAAACACCGTTGTTGACACTGTTGATGATGATAGCAGGCCAGGGGTCTGTTTCACAAAGCAGGTTTAGTGCTTTGTGAACTTGCTTTGTGAAATGGACCCCAGGTGTGGCTAATGTGAGCTTCACTAACAAAGAAGGATGTGGAGCCACGCCGTCCAAGCAGCTAAAGCTGGATTTTTCTGCTCCAGCTTGGATGCATGGATGGATGAATGTGAGGAAAGAGCATATGTATGGATAGAGGAATGAATGAATGAAAGAATGTTTAGGAGCTAAAGTTGGATTTGTCCAAG
>NW_007577732.1:1610293-1633221 GCF_000690725.1 Stegastes partitus | reverse complement strand
AGTTGTATGAAGGTTTGATTTACTTAATTTGCACTACAGAGAGTTGAAGCACTTCATTGTTAAATTGTTAACTTTTATTTTAAGGAAAATATTTGAACAGTACAGTATGTACAGAGAGTCAAAAGCACTTAATTGTTATATTGTTAAATTATGTATTTTTCTGACGAGGAAAATACTTGAAGTACAGTATGTCTACCAGTTGTGGTCTGTTAAGGTGTAATGATTATTAAAAGTTCTGTGGAAGGACATGTCTGTGCAGTTCTACTCTATTCAACTGGCTTGTGAGACCTGCTTAGGAAAAAAAATCCAAATTGTTAGACATATTTAATTTTTATTTTTTTTAAAGGGTGATTACTTTTATAGTGGAGCAAGTCAGTTACTAACTCCATTACTTTTTTGGAGTAGTAACTAGTAACTATAACTAATTACTTTTTAAAAGTAACGTGCCCAACATTGTATATGAGATCAGTGAACATCCAAAATATTGCTGTGTCTTCTGTTTGCAGCCAATCAAAGCATAGTTTAAAGCTCTCATATTCTGCCTCTTTTTAGCAAAAGTCTCACTTTCCCAACAGTTTCAGTTGATTAGCTCAAAGATGGCTTATTTCACCATGGCTGTAAAACCCCTGGTATTAGGGATGCTCTAAATATGCTGTTTTGCTCTCAAAACCAATGATCTGCTGCTGTTCCCTTCAGACACAACACATGGTCTGCAGCTGACAGTTTGAGCTGCGCTATTAGTTAGTTAGGTGAGGTAACACCGGAGTCAAATTCTTACTCGCTTGTGAGGCTAACGGAGAAGAACATAGAAGTACATGTCTTTATATCTTTAGAGCTTTTACTTGACACATCCAAGTTTATAATGACAACAAAACACAATAAAAATTGATTTTTGCCACACGGGCGCTTTAAAGACAATTACCCATAGTACATTATATGAAATTGTCAAATTTAAGAAGTAGCCAGATGAAAATAAATTATCCTTAAATTGGAATTAATCACAATTTTAAAAGGATGATCAAATCAAAATGATTACAGAGTTCACACTGAAAGAACATCTGAAGCTCAATTTGGGAACGTCACAATGGGACCACAGACTCTAGCTAGAATTTAAAGGTTTAGCTGACTTAATAATGTTTGTCGCTGTGTGTGAAGAAATAGCCAATAAGCTGAAAATCTACAGACATTGTTTATATTAGCAATCAATGACAAATATCATAGAAGCCCAACATAAGACCAAATGTGTATTTCAGAACATAAAGTGAAACTGTGAAACTCTGGACAAAATGCTGCTCTAACTATTCATTCCTTGTGAGTATTGTTGATGTTAGTGATTGTTTTAAATAAATTTGATTATGTTGCTACAATGCTGGGAGACCATCGGTTCTGGCATTCGTGTGGCTCACCTAAACATTGTTGCAGATCAAGCATAACTCAAGCACAACTCGTGGAACATGACAAAAAAGCCCAATGTGTTGACCCTTGGTGTGATGATTCAGAGCTTTTGTAGCAGCATGAGGGGACCTACACAATATCATGTAGGTGGTTTTAATGTTGCGACTGATCAGTTTCTTTCCAGAAGGGATTCTTTCGAGAAATCCCTTCCATCTCTACAGCCAATGTGCCAGCAGTCACATCAATCACAGCATTTCCTTTCTCATGTCTGATGCTAAAGTTAGCCTCTATAGCCTTATCTACAAACAGCACCTCAGCTGACTGTCTTTGGCCAGCAGTATCTCCTTCTCTACGTGATGCACAGCACTTTCTGCCTGTCACAGATAGACGTGGCCCAAACTAAATCCACCCAGGATGTCCACATTAATGCAAACACACCACAAAGTTCAGCAGCGTTATATGTTGTGGCACGGAAATCGATGATAGATCTCAGTCTTCATAATGAAAAATGTTCAGGGAAGTACTTACTGTAGAGCAATAACCGAGGATGCGTTATTGTATTTTCGCTATTGATCCGGTAGATTTATGCACCCACACTTGGATTTGTTGTCTGTTGCTGAAAAAATATAAAATATGCCTCGTAGTGAGAGGGCCATTTACACAAAGCCTTATCAGTGGGGTTGTCATTAAAATAAAGCGCAAGTTCTCGTACGTCATCATATTGTCTCCGTCCATCAGACAGGCAGATCTGTGTGTTTATGAATGTTTGCCTTATAGTTGCTAGTCAACATAAAGACACAACCTCAGCATCAATTTGTCAGCTTGTCTGGACGGGTCTTAAAATGGTGTCATTATCACAGCAGGCACAAATCCTCTCCCCAGATTGCCTGAGGTTGCACCGCTTACCTAAGGCCACCCACCGACTTCCAAAGCCATAAACTTATTACAAACATTCAACAGGTTCAGACTGCTGCATCCGCACATCAGTCACAGGGCTTAGGGACGAGCTGCTGCTTGTGCTGACCAGGAATCTGTGGCTGTTTGTGTGAAGGTCGGCAGGTTGCTTCTAAATCGGTCACAGTCCAGTCACACAGGGCTTATGTGCAGCTGCAGTCATATGACTCGGAGCGGTTGATGCTTTTAACCTACATGTTGAATAATTAGGTCTGCAGTGTTTTCTGTGGCTGCAGAGAAGTCAACAAGAAAACCAGAGAGACGCCAGGTTCGAAGCTTGGTGGGGTTTTTAAAGCTGCAACTTAGCACGGAGGGAAAAAAAATTGCAAAAGTGAAATGTTTTATGGCTTTTCTGTTGATTTGCTGTCACCGAGTTAAGAAAATACTGCTCAGCTGTATCCTCCAGAGTGTCACTACTCCAGTAGCAACAGAAAATTTATGGCAATCCGAGCCCTCGTACTGAAGGAAAAAGACAGAGTGATTGGAAACACAAACAGACTGTGCTTCATTCTGTAATTTCTCTCATTACACGGCCAGCTACGGTGGAGTCAGCCTGGCGTCACATGACTGGTCATCTGTTGGAGATGACGCCCGCTGCAACTTGTTCAAAACAGAAATTGAGTCATCAGGCAAAGCATCCAAGTCCTTAGCTCTGAGTTTGCTTTTTGTACCCTGACAATTTGTGAAAACCTGGATACTTTTAAGGTTGCCAGAAGGTAACCCCGAACAACTTGGCCTTTTGTAATAAGTAATTCACATTGAAGCACAATAAGTAAGAAACTTGACTTGGAATCAAAGAAGTTTGCTTTAATGTAATTTTCACCAACAAACATTTATTTCACTTGTACGAAATAAAAGTTTACCATTCTTTTTGCATTTTGGAGGCATGGTTTTGTAAAATTCCTCGGCACAGTGTACACCTCATTACGTGTATTTTTGACTCATCTTCACCAAAGCATGCCTGCGTTGCTGGAGGGCACTGTGTGGTTCAGGGCGAGGGTAGGGTGGGTAGCTTTGGTTTTTGTGTGTGGGCGGCTGGTTTTGTGTGTGTGAATGAAACAGCATTGGAGAAGAGGGGAGGGAGTGAAGAACGTGTCAGGCTTTTTAGTTGAGAGACTTCTCGTGTTGATGAATAATTGAGCTGTAGTCAGGCAGAGAGCTGTTTCATGAGCCCCTCTGTCTCCGAGTTAAAATTAGACCCTTCTCTCTATGCAGACAGTCTCTTTGAACTGCTACTGTCTCAGAGCATCACTCAGCTCTCTCCACAGCCCACTTGTGCCTTTTAGTGCAATATGCCTCAGTAGATATGAGCAGAGACATAAACATGCATGGCGGACAAGGGGAAAATCTGTTATACAAGTCAGAGGAACAGAATTATCAACGTTATAAGGACATTCTTGTATTATACTGGGCTTTACCGCATCTGAATTTGGTGTTTTTACAGGTGAAATGTATCCGGTTAAGAATATAAAAGCACAAATATTTGTCTCGTGTTGATTTGGGACGCTAATTTGATATTCAGAGCTCCTTTCTGCAGCAGTTATAATGAAGTTCTGTCTCTCCTCTGTCTACCTGTCATACCAAGATCCCCCAGGCTTTCCTGTCTTTGCCTGGCCTCTGAATACCCACAGCCCATCTCAATCTGTCACTCCTGTCAGGCCCACAACGCCACCAAAGAACCCAGAAAGTAGGACACTGAGAACTCATCGCACACACACACACACACACACACACACAGTCACACTGAAAGAAACACTTTATAAACTGTGGCAAAAAATACACATTTTGCGACAGAGGCCTTAGAGTCCGTCAACGTAATATCTGCTGTTATCTATGGACAGCCGGCTCTAAATGGGGCATTCAGTGACTCTTCAAAGCCCCCGTTTCTGCAGGGCAACTCAGGCTGCATTGTTACTGTTTTAATTAGAACTGCTTCTTGCCTGCTCCCTGAGATCCACCCAGCCTCAACATCAAAGCGCCGCTCTGAATAATGATGTACCCCTCCATGCCTCAGGTACAGCCTGAATCTCAGACACCCCCCTCCTCACATCTCTCCACCTCCTCCCTCCACACCTCTTTGTACCTCTCTGCTTCCCAATTTACTGCTATTTCTCTGCGCGCTGACATAACACTATTTTGTAGTGTTGAGGGCAGCAAGTTGATGGTAAGCTTTTCTGTGTTT
The DNA here is from genome assembly GCF_000690725.1 of Stegastes partitus. NCBI lineage: Eukaryota > Metazoa > Chordata > Actinopteri > Pomacentridae > Stegastes > Stegastes partitus. The sequence continues at coordinate 1,628,690 of NW_007577732.1, read as the reverse complement.
GTGTCTGATGTGGACCCACCAGCCTGATGGTTACAACAGTCTCTGAGGACAAGTTCTTTCTATCTGTCGTGTGTGTACGTGCAGTAGCCACAACAATCATCAAAATCATTTTTACTGAGCTTTAAATATCAACACTCGCCTTTTCCATATCGCAAGAAAAGGGCTAACAGGATTCAAACTAATTTCATTAATCACTTTACTGTGAATTATTTATCCCATTTCACCCAAAGCAACAACACTATTTAAAGTCTCAAAAACAACAACAGCAAAGAAAAAAACACAATTTTTGTATTTTACACAGATGCCATTCAGACTTTACCAACAGCACCAGCCCATTAGATTTCAATATTCCCTTTATATCACAATAGAAGAAGAGTCAAAGATGCATATGTTGTTGTAATTATGACTAGAAGGGATATAATTCATGACATTTTCTCACAATTACAAGCAAAATGAAAAGCATGAAAGTTCAGTCTTGACTTTGCTTTAGTTCGAGAAAACAATCCAAACTCAAGGTCAAACTCGTGTTTTTTTCAGGAGCTTTCAACTGTACAAAATGGTCTTCATCTGCAGGTTCTGTTCTCTGGTTTTGATGTGCCTCATCCAACACAGATCAAATTAATGTTGCATAGCTCCATATTAGCATTAGAGGGGACAAACCCATTTATGGCTACATAATAAGATCCATCCGACTGCGAGTGAGGACATTACCAGGCTCCTTAAATGGCCTTAAATTTGTATGGATGCCATTATTCCCTGTCTGTTTACAATTTATCAACAGTAGACATGGTCAAATGTAGCAGATCGACGCAACCACCCTCATGACGGTGCAACAAAGCTACTATAATAGAAGCCAAAAGGGCCCTTGGAAAGTTTTCGGTCACAATGAAAGCTGAGTTGAGTTATCTAATAAGAATTTATGTGAACATACTGGGTTGATGACGTTAACTCTTCCTTTGAAACATCACCTTGTACAATCCGACCTCTGTCTCATACTGGCTTTCGCTGTCGTTCCTCTGTGCTGACTCACAGCTTCATTCCTCATACGAGTCTTCTGTAAACACACTCAAGAATGAGGCAACACCAAAGAAGTCTCATGAAATATAGAGGTTATGCAATCTCTTGAATCATCATGGCGCACTCAGCTGATTATTCGCTAGGCATGGTACCCATTACAGCAAATCACATTTTAATGAGTCCAAAACATAGTATGAATCTAGGAAACAATGCACAATTATGTAATTCTTAACCTCCCTTGCATTGCACTGAGTATTGTATTCAAAGCAGGTCACAGATCGTCCTCCAGTCAGACGGCAGCTCATTGTGGGAGCTAATTTAAAAATCTGATTTACATAAAACTGGAAGGGTTGCTTAAAATTACACAGCCTACTTCAGTGTGTGTGACTTCTCAAAGTCATGCAATCCTTCGACTGTCACAGTTCGACTTTGCTTTCACACATGCTGAAATAAAGATTTAATCACAAGCAGCTGCCTCTGTCATCTGTACAGGTCTGATTGGGTGCAATGTCTCGCTAGCAGCATTCGACTGGATCAGGTAAAACACTTTACAGTGCACCATAACTATCATTCTATTTATTTCTATTGTACTGGTATACTAAAATAATCATAATAACAGAATATATTTACTCATTTTTAATCTCCATGGTCCCATTCAAAGTTGGATGTTGACTGAGCTTAGCTTGCTGGCTAACTAGCTAGTGAGTCATCTTACTAATATAGGACATTTAAGCTGACAGGTGACTCTTCCAAAATAAAGCTGAAAAAGCGGTTTCCCCACAGATTATACTTTTACTACGTAAGAACACAGTTTCAATTTGCTTGCGTAAGCACAACAACACAATAGCTGGATGTTTCCTGGTTTAGCTATTATAATGTAGACAATTGAGCAGATGGGGCTAGAGGGATGATGCTACCTCAAATATGCTAACTAGCTAAATATCAGCAGACTTCACCTCTAAAGGAATAGTTTGATATTTGGCAGACACATTTTTTCATCTTCTTTTTTTATAAGACATTGTGTTGTGATGCATTTAGCGGAGTGCCACTCTCATATGCACATTACATTATGAAGCAGGAGCTAAGAGTTCTTAGCTTAGCTTAGCAGACAGACTGAAAGAAGGTCGAAACAATCAGCTTTGCTCTGTCCAAAATTTTAAAAATAATACTTTAGAAAGTCACTGTTTCCTTCTAAGAAATAGATAGTCTTCCAAAAAACTGCAACCACTAAAATCTGTGATTTTCAGAGGTGCCACATTTTTTTCTCTCCGCAGCTGTTGCTAGGAGCGTCTTTGCTAACCATCGTGTAGCTCCATATTCAACCTATAGACATGGGAGCATCTCAATCGTTTCATCTAACTCTTATCACGGCAGCAAATCGGCACATTTCCCAAAATATCTGACTAATCCTTTATGAAAAGAAATGTCAGTTTAATTCTGTGAGTGTGATGTTACAACCATCTTTCAGTCGTTTTTACTCCAAATGTGATGTAAATTAAAACTGACTAGCATGGTAATAAGGTCAACTAAAAAAAAAACATCCTTTCCTGTACAAATCACATTAACAAGTATTGAGTGAAAATACATCATTCATATTCCACCTCTGCTTTTGTTACAGTGAGCTTAGCACAGTAATCCCACTTTGATCACGCTGCATTTGAATTTTTAATCTCAGGTAAAGGCGGTGTGCATCCTCGCTTATTAGGATGATAACAACAGAGCTACAGCCAAATTAACATCTGGCCCCCGCCATCGTCATCAGGCAGCAGAGTGCCTGTTTTATTTGTTGTTTGGATAAAGGCCTGTCAGCTGGTTACAAGGCCAAGATTAATTGCGGCGGTTGAGGTGATCTAGTGCTTTGCTTGGTCATGTATTGATGGGGGCTGCTTTGGTCCGTTTAGCCTGCCAGGCCTTCTGGGAGTAGAACATTCAGAGCAGCCTAAGGCCAAAGCCTGACGCATCTATCATGAGAATTACATCACTTACACCATCAAAGGTCGGCCGCATTAGGTGTTCATGGTTTCCTATGTGAAAGAATCGCTGCAGTTTTCAGGTGTGCAGCGGTTTTAAGTGTAAACTGTAAAGTGTCAAAGCGCTTTCTAGTAATATAGTCATTTGTATGTGTCTCAGCCTCTTTCCTGCCTCAGATCATAGAGTTTTGTGGAGCTAGAGCGGCTTCCCACAGGGGAAAACGACCGGCGTCAGAGAACACTGAGCTCACTGTACTCTATTTTTGTGTTATTTGATGAATACATGCGTGTTTGTGCGAGGGGTGGAGGGTGCGTGGGTGTGACAATGAAACGAAATCAATGCTCTAATTGGTGCGCACCTCCTGATGAAGCTATTTGAGAATCGTCGGCCCAGAGGTCACGGAGAGGATGAACCACGCCGATGACATCACAGCCCAGAGCACAACAACAAACGCAGTCTTGTTATTGCAGAAACAAAGGATGTTTGTGTGCGGCCCCCTTTTTTCTCTTTCAAGATCCGTCCTGTGAGTGGAAAATGTGACGACACAGTACACTGACCTTTGTTTCTCTGGTAACAGACTCTCTCTGTGGGCCTGCAGAGGACTGGAGGGGGGATGTGGAGCTGAGAGCGGCCCTTTGGTGTCGAGTGCTGATCACATGAGTGGCTAAAATAACAAAAGCAGTCTGATTCGGGTCTTTGTCTACACACATTCATGTGATTCAGATCTCCAAAGAACTAAAGCAGTGTTGGCACAAAATATAATAAGCAATATTGTAAGTAGAAATGTGACATTGCCTTCTGACACGAGGATGAAATTAGGCGGCATATCAAAGAGGGGTCTGCTGAAATCACAATGTGTTTTAATGCACACACATAGGGGCTATTCACCTCAAACAGAGTCACATTTTGCTTCTTAGACAAAGTGAGAATGATTTTTCACCATTTCTTTGCCACTTTTCTTCAGAGTTACTGTAAAATGATTCTCTAAGACTCCTTAAATGTATTTTATTAGTGCAAAAGAAAATAAGCTAACAAAGAATCAATACATCCTAAACTGGCCTGCTGTGGGAGAAAAAAAAAGCTAGAGGCAGATATTTGCATCATGACTTTCATTTTCAACCCGACATAACTGCCTCTTTAATGTCCCAGATGTCGAGGATATCAACATCAGTGAGTCAGCACAGTCATCCATCCTTCTAAGGTTACTGACGAACTCCTCGGAGGATAACGTGACAATGAAGCCGTTGAAGTCTTCTGTCTGCTGCCTCTTCGCTGAGGCTGTACACTGTTATGAGGGGAACAAGATGCAAATTGCAATGTTAGACCGAGCATGAAAATGTGAGCGAAAAATGATTTATGGAGCAATCTGTGAGTATCCCTCTTAATTAATATAGTGTCATATTGTACATGGACGCGGCTTCTGTGATGAAGTACAGAGCGAGAAGACACTGGAAATCGCGGACAATTTTCAGTGAGTGGCACCCAAATAAATCAAGTAGTTTTCAAGGTGTAAGCCATAGGGGACGTGTAATTAAGTAAATGACATGGCATCTTTCTCTCACGCACCAAGCCAAACGGGCTGTAATATCACCGCCACGTGTGACTTGAATGGAAATGGGAGCGTTACGTCTGTGCAAAGATCTATGATAACATTTACAGCCGGCAGAGAGTGTTAATGGTGGTGTGATGGCTGACATTAACGTTACAGGCATGTGGCAGCTGCTGACATGCAGCGGAGCTTCTAACAGATGCACGTTAAGTAGAGTCAGTTAAGATTCATGTATCACCAACATTACAAAGTCAAATTCAATATTACAGACTGTCTCAACAGTGCTGCACGATGGCCTGTGAAATCGGTTCTTTGTTCCCCAAATGTTTGTATTATGGAGAAACGTGAGGAACCAAGAGGTCAGAACGTTTTTCGAGCTAGCAGAGGAAGGATAGAGGTATCCTTTAGATTAGAATAAAATAAACTAATATGAGAAAAATGGCCTAAATACAGACTGTTAACTTACTGGAAAAAAAATACATACTGTATATTTTCATGATTTTATTTTAAAGTGCTGATGATATTAACATTAATGATGCTAATTTCCAGCAACCAGTCCTGTCAGCTGACTGCAGGGTGGCGGTTTCTGTATTCTTGTTCTTCGTCATGTATGACTGAATTATTTAAATGTGTAGCCCAGAGTAGTTTCGCAGTGTTTGAGCAGAGTTGTGGGTGAGCTGGTGTGCTTGAGCTGCAGTAAGTTGGAAGGGCTGAGCAGAGACAAAGGCATGGACTTTATAAATCTGCAAAGGAAGCAACTGTGCAAAGTTACATTTAAGCCATTTTAAAGCAGAAGATTATTGTTTTTCTGTAAAATAATAATAATAATAATTTAAATATGTAGATATTTATGTTCATGTAAATGTCTAAATATGGGATTTTGATACACAAAAATGAGTTTTTAAAGGTTGAATTAATGACCAGAGAAAGACTTTAAGTAAAGCATTAGCACTGATACTTGAAGATTGTACATTTGGTATTTATTCTTATTTTGTGTATTGCAATAAGTGACTCGTCACCTGACTGGAGATGGACCCCAAGTTTCCAATTTCTTTTTGTAATTACTGAATTTGTTAATATTCCTAATAATGATTATATTAATTCAAATGCTAGTGTAAAATGACACTATGTGATATCAGGTTGTATTAGAGTCAATTGCTCCAACTATGACATGAAATATTCTATATTATACCTGACAAGAGTGTTTGATCCTCATGAGAATACAAACAAACTATTTTAATGATGTCGTCAAACCTTCATAGATAAAGTGAGGCTGGCAAAATGACTATGTCCATTTAGTAGCTGTTCAGAAAGTGTCTGTAGCTTCAAAATAAATTCCGCTTCAACATTCAGACTCCTTGTTCTGATGAAGATAATGGTAAAAGGACAGCTAAATGGACAGTTAGATTAGTTTTCAATGTGAAGAATGAGCTTTAAAACTTAAAACTCTCTCTAATTCACAAAAAAGTGAATATTTCTAAAAATGCCACATGTCTGCTGTAAATTCCGTGCTTAATTATTCAGCGGGGGACTTCAGTGGGTACAGCTGTCAGGAGGGCAGTGTGCAGGTGTCGGGCTGGTTCAGCTCCTTCCTTGGCTCGTGTGCTTCGCCGCCTGATGCCTCATCTGATGTAGGTTGGATCAAACATTGTGCTAAACTTGGAGCATGACAGGCCGTCAGCAGTCGCTCCCTTCATGCACAAAAGGCAGCCAGAAATGCTGCCACTCATCAGCACGTCCAGTCATTGTGCTCATGCCTGTGCCCATTGCTCAGCCTGGTACTGTCAGCAATTCCACTCCCCCCCTCAGGATTCCCATCGCACCATGTGGCAATGAGGGTCACATTGCATTCTGGTAGAAACTCTCCGTTAAGATCCCCTCTGGGCACTCACCCACCCCCCTTCTCACTCCCACCCCTCTAACAATCTTGCCCGGTCTCCTCCAAAAATTCCTCGGCCCCCAGGGCACCACACAACCTAAAATAACAGGACTCATCAGCACTTTCATCTGCATCCCCGAGCAAGCTCAGACACTGCAGCAGCAGCTGTTAGACCACTCGCAGGCACAGATAGAGTTCTGAAAAGTACTAAGGTGCTATAGTTGGCACACCCCCTTCCCCCTCCAGTGATACGAGCACAGACGGAGCCAGACTTGGATAAGAGTGCCAAGCTAGGTGTGGCTGACAGAGCTGTCCTTTAGCTGTCCTTCAGCTACACTCAAAAATTCCCCTGAATGAAGAAGACACTCCCAACGTATACGTATGAAAACAATTTGCTGTGCTGGCTATTAGACTGTGAGTTAACATGTGAAATTAAGGGCTTACGGCCAAATATATTTATATTTGACAATGTAAGCCCACAAGATACATTGCTAAACACAATTTGTACCTGTTCATTTGTGTGTAAATCATCACCTATTAATAAAAAGCCACAAAACAGACAGAACGAGAACAAGTACAGAGTTAAAGAGGAGGCCTTCTCTTGCTGTGGTCTCTTCAGACAGATTGAATTACAAATTATATGTTTCAAACAGACTCCAATACAGGCTGCTCCAGAGTGACATATTGAAGGCACAAAGGAGGCGGTGAGATATATATAGTTTCACTTTATCGCTATTAAATGAAAAAAATAATAATAATGCTGCAGCGTCTGCAGAGAGATAGAGAATGCAGCTTTGATCAAGGTCACAGCTTGAGACAGACTGATTAGTTTGCTGTGGCACTTTGCGGCTCCACACACTGAAACGCATGACTTATGTTGCAAGTTGTGACTTTGCAACAGAGCCACTGTCGCTGGCTGATGTATCTGAGGTCATTCTTTCACAATACCTGATGGAGGAGTATGCACCTGCCAGTAATAACTCACAGCCACACTGTTTGCTGCAGGGTACAGTCACCAACCCTAATAAATGTGCAAGAGGACGCAGAAATCCACACCCTATTAAGGACATATTTCAACAATTAAGACATTTGAATGAGAAAATTACATTTACCTCATTTTTTAAACACATTATTTAGTTTCTATTTAGTTTTAAAGCAATTTATGTACAGTAATTCTCCATGAGAATCAGGAATAACACTCACATTTGCACGCAGAAGCCACATTTGTGATTATTTCTAAAAGTATCTCTGGTAGGTGGCTGTAAATGCCATGTGCTACTGGGTGTGTACGGGTAGATTCATCCAAAATAAGGGTTGAAACTTATTCTAACACTACTGCAAAGACCCCAAATCAACCTCCAGTGATGATACTTTGGTTTGTTCACCATTACACAATGAATACGACTCATTGGTGGAAATCCAGTGAGGGCTCATGTCATGTCGTTGCCCTTCCAGCAGCTCCTCCTGGTTGGCCGTCTGCAGAGGGCGGCTGAGATTTGTGGGTTTTTCATCGCGTCCTTGTGGTGACGCCCTTCGCCGGACAGGAGAGCGGTACAATTTTATTGAGCATTTTAAATTTGAAAGAAGACGGAGGAGGAGGGAGAAAGTGTAGCGACAAGGTTTTCTGTGGACTGTGTTGCTGTGTGTGCTCTCCCTGTTTCCCTGGTAACGGACATATTGACATGCTGCAGTGCTGCTGCTGGATGTTGGCAGGCAGCCAGGAAGCACCCTGCCTGCATACAATCTCACATTCTGTCTTTTGCCAGCACTATCACTCCAGCTCCACGCAATTCCCATCTCTCTTTTTTGTTCCCCCATCTTGCTGGGTTTCTGAGACCAGCTGAACGCCAATCTGAAGACTAATGACTTGGGTGGATTGTGTAGTGTGTGTGTTTGTTGGGGGTTGTTAGGCAGAGAGAGGAAAAGAAAGACGGCACGACGGGGAGGGAGAGCGAGTGAGCGCCAGAGAAAAACATGGAGGAGGGAGGGGTGAAGTCTGTGCCATGCAGTGCTTGCATGTTAAGATGAATAGAGGGAAAGGCGAGCCTCGTGTTATGTTACAAGAACATAGTAGTGGCTGGGGGGTTGGGCTCAGCATCAACAGATGGATAAACCCGGTAGAAGAATGCGTGCCAAGCGCCAAATGTATCAGCGGCTTGCTGGGGCATGAAAATGTCAGGTGTCAGCGGCGAGCCACGCGGTCGCTGCTATTTATACAATCCACCATGTGCTGAATGTACACATAAGGCCTTGTGAACGAGGATGATGGGGGTTAAGGGTAGGAGTATTGCCAGGCAGAGGAGGAGGTGAACGGGAAAGATGAGTGGCTGACTCACCTCTTTATCAGCCATGGATACAGACAGCCTGAGAGGAGCCTCGGTGGCCCCATGTGTTCGCATGGCCTGGGTAGGGAAATGTCAACACCACAGAGGGTTGTGCATGGCTAACAACCTCGTGGATGGATAGGGGCTAGCATTATCTCATCTCAGAGCAGCACTCACACGCTGCTGGTATAACTGTACCCGGGGCAAGTGTTGACTGGTTACAAACATCCCAATGCAAACCAGCTACTACGTGTCTTCTCTCCAGAAGGTGGCTTGTTTTGCTACGTTTCCCAAAACAACATAAATAACACATGCATGTTGTAAAAGGAAATTTGCAAAATCTCCATGCTGACCGAAAACAATTTAGTGGGTTCTTGCTCCTCAATTAGTGACTGGCTGGTGAACAAGTAACCCCATCAAAACACATCAGTTGGCATTTTGTTGCACAGCCTTTCGCAAAGCCCTCAGGCTCTGTGTCAACTGCGTCCTTGTCCAGACAAAGCCTTCTAAACCCGGGATTTCATTTCCACATTGTGCCCCGGTGTCCCCTTCATTGTTGATTTTTCCACTATGTGCAAGGCCAGGGCATTTGTACCAGTCTGCTAGGCCCACGTCAAAAGAAAAAGTATCCGCTGTTGATGGCTAGGCCATTCTTGTTATTCATGTCATGCCTGGTGGTTTAGTAGGGCAGGGTGCAGAATTTTCCAGAAGCAGCTGTGTGCTAGTGAAGCTGACAGTGCGCCAGCCCAAAAGGGTTTCTATCTCTCTCCTTTCTCTCTCCAAAACCCTCCTGCCCCTCCCTTCCCCTCCATCGGCATGCTTGGCTTGCTGCCCGGACTTACTCAAACTCACACTCAACCAGAAATATCCGCTCTCCCTCCCTCCCCCCCCCCTCTCTCTCCCTCCCTCCCCCCCCGCTCTCTCTCCCTCCCTCCCTCCCTCCCTCCCCTGAACATATCCCTCTGGCTCAACAGATCAACAGAGAAGCTTCCATCACTCCGGATGACATTGGATCATTTTTCTCCCCCTGCACATTCCAGCCAAAGAGGAGGACAAGGGAGGGGAGCGGCTGCTGTTTCTGCTCTGTGATTATATCATTACAGAGCAGCAGACATGTATACAGTATATCAAGCACAACCTGTCATTAGCATACTTTATGTCATGATGGCTAAATACAAGTGTGCTTTTGTTGGATCCAAATAGCTGGATTGCCTGGGTGCCAGCACCGCAGAATAAAATTCGGGAATGCTTTCTCTGAGCACTCTGAATTTCAATCTATCAACCTTGAGCTATAAAAACCCCTTCTCTTATTTACTGTACCATTATCCCCCCCGACACCTGTTGTGACATGCTCTTCCCAAGTTATCAGATACTCCAAAGGCTCTGCTAGCGGTCTAAATAAACCTGTCCGAGCGACACAGTTGTGTAACACACTAGAAGTCACCGGCTCCAATAATAGAACACACCTGTCAAACACAGGCCCTGCTTGTTCTCTCCGCTGACCTGACCTCCTCCTCGCTCCTTAACTCAAATGTTCCATGGCTGGAAGACAATGTAAACTATTCTCAGGAAAATTATTTCCGCAAACACAGAAAACAAGGAGACGCAGGAACAAGAGGTGGAGGTGAAAGCAAGAGAATTTTGAGTGGCAAGAGAGACTGAACAAAGGCGATAAAAGCTTTATTCTGCCTCTGTAGAGATTGTGCAGTGGCTGCCACTATAAGCCTTGATTGACAACAACATTAGCACTCAGAGGAAAAATAGCTCCCACTCACTGTTATGTAACATACAAAGAAACTACAGCGAGTTTGTGGATTGGTATTAGTGTGCATGTGCTCGTGTATGTGTGTGTGGGCATGTACACATGACGTATTCCCAGATAAAAACAAAAGTGACAGGATATCTAAGAGTGTTGTTCTTATCTTCTGACAACTGTATGCCTTCAAGGAGATGAAAGGAGATGTACAACGCACTGAGGATCTCTCAGGAATCCTGGATTTGTGCAGCACATAAAAGTTGTCTCAGACATATTTTTTGTGGCGCTTTGTTGTTTGGCAACATGATGGTGAAAGTTTAATTGTGTGGTTGTGGTGAAGGCAGCTGATCATGTTGCATGCAGACACTGAAGGGCTGTGTCCCAGCTTGAACTGGTGATTATCGTATCTGGCCGTAGCCCTGCAGAGGAGAGAAGAGAAAGGGACAGCAGGAAATGAGCGCCCGATAATACATCACCGCAGATCTGCTGACACGCCCTAGAAACTGAGCCATTCATCAGACCACCACTCCGTCCTCATATTAGGACGTTCAGAACAGCAAAGCAAAGACAGTTTGTGTTCAGATGGTCAGTGAAAAACTCTGCATCGTACCACTGTAGCTGTTGGGATTCTGTTTCATCTTAGCATGCATCTCTAAATGAGTCCATTGTTTGCAATGATCTGCTTAACCTCTTTATCGTGACCACAGGCCCATTCTGCGTTTCCCTACGTGGGCTTTGTGTCATTATTCAGCTTTACAGGCAGAGCACAGATGGCCCTCACAAGCCATCACATCCATTTGAATCCAGGCTCTCAGCTGACTAAACAAGCATCTCGGGGGTGCAGAGAAACAATCACCTGCTACCCCCTCTCATGCCTTTACACACACCCCATAACCACCACCACCGGGCTGACAGCTCAGCTCAATCAGCAGCCATACAGAGCAAGACAGGCAGGACATTTTTGAGGCAACACACCAGCAGGCAGTCAATCACTATGATTGCATCAGTGTTTTGAAAAGGTCTGGCTCCCCGTCTTTCAGAATTCACACTGAATGTTGATGAACTATAGCTCATTTGTGATTTTCCAAAGCTCTGAGAGTCTACAACAGGGCATCTGGCTGAGGATCCTTCTAGACCAAAGCTGTGTTAGCTGCTCACATGTTTACTTTTAGCACGGCTCATATTAACAGCTAAATCTAACTTTAGCTCGCCGTGTCAGGGGTGACAACAAGCATCTTACTACTGTGACCGGCATGCACCTCCCAGAGGCCCAAAATACATGTCTAGAAGGTGGAGATCAGTCAAGGCAAAATAGAAGTCACGACTTTTCCTGAACACATTTGAACTCTGTGATTATTAAAAACCTGCAGGAGTATTTTTACATTACAAATTTTAAAAAATGAGCGCCCCTTGAGGGTTAGATTCTACAGCCATATTGTTACGTTCTGAATAATCTTGATTGCAGGAGATAACACTCCCCTCACTCGCCTCCTATTTTTCATTTGGCATAGTAGCAGCACGCCATCTTATCAGCTGATCCTGAGCCAGAAGCTAGGAGTAGTTGCTCAGCAGAAAAAGGAGGGATTGTGCTGGGCTCGGCTATAATATGAGAAAAAGCCCAAATGCTCTTGGATCAGTCCCATGCTTTGTCCTCATCTCTCACGTTGCCTCTTTCCCTTGTTCATTTTTCATCCTCTCTCCTTTCATCTTTTTGTCCTACGCCTCCTCTCCTTCCTCTGCATTCTGCTCACTCTCTCCCTCCACCTCTCTCTCTGCTCCACTTATAAGATTTGGCAGCACTCCAAGATCTGAGAAAAACATTGGAGGCATAGCCTCGTTCTGATGTCTGGAAAGAGGGGGAGACTGAGAGTGAGAGAGAGCGAGAGTCCTCATTTCCATTTCACAGACTTGATTCACAGCAGAAAGGAAGAATACAGGAATATGGAGAGGCTGAGTGTAACCACCAGTCAGAGAGAAAAGGACGGATGGAAAGATAAGGCAAGCACAAATCTCTTAGATCGCATGAAAAAAAAAAGAAAAATTAGGTTCACAAAATGCGATGATGGTGTAGAAATGCAGAGACAGACATGAAAGACAAAGCGGGAGTAAGGGGGAGGGGGCAGGAAAAAACTGTCCCCAAAATATCTTCAAAATAAATCATGTTTGTGTGACCTCTTAAAGACAATTTATATTCAGTACTCTTCATACAAATTAGTTCAGCTGCAACACACACACAAAAAAGAGAAAACACCAAACAGTTCATCTGCCTCTTGCAGCAACTGGGTCTTATACCAATCTGAGTAAAAACACATTTGGCACGCAGCATTGTAATCATCTTAACTTTGCAGGCCTTCATGGTAAACAGGCCAGTCAGATGTAAACCCCCCTCTACGGACCGAGCCAAGAATCAGAAGGGAAATTTTACACATCCTGCGGATTCAGCCGTGCTCCTCCTAATTGCTGGTTGGAGCTCCAGCTTCTCCCTCGGTGCTGAGACGAGAAACCGTCATTACTAGTCTCACAGGAGCCCGAGCCCAGCTCCAAAGGGAAACTTTGATTGATGAAAAGAAAAAGAGGCAGATCTGAGCGTGTCCTCGATACAACATTTGCTGTGACCTTGTTTTCCCTGACAGGTCTAAAATTAACCAAACGGATCAGTTATACTGGGAGTGGAGAAATGTAGACCAGATTCTCCTTTTGGCGCGTCCCTGTCTCTGCTCGCTTTCAGGGGATTACAGCAGCACGAGCATGCCTTTTGATTTATTGTGCTAAACATAGATTCATTAGTGAAACAGCTGGCTACGTTGAGAGCTTCACTGTCTCCCTCACAGGCCTTCCCTCCCTCCACCCACCCACTGGACCATATTCAACGTTTTTATGTAAAATAAACGCCTGAGGATTAGAATTTATAGTGTCTTTTTTGGGGCTATGCTGTCAGTTTTAACATTATGGTCGGCTGCTTTTTCCAACAAAATGAACGCGATTATAGTTTATAGATGGTATTTTGTGCAATTTCTGAATATTTATTCAAATATTAACGAAAGGAGAAGCACACATCTATCTGAACAGGCAATTAAAAAAAACACACACACACACACACCTCGTGCTCTAAAGACAACAAATATGAACTCTGAGTTACGGCTTTACTATCACATCACAATCTTTGTGTAATGCTGCATACCAGCTAAGTTAACCATTACAAGGAGAAGCAGTGAGGCTCCCTGCTTCACCTATCTGTTATTGCCTTTCACTTAGCTTGATTAACAGCATTGCGTCAAGTAAATCAATCAAACAGTCAATGAAGGATTTTATGACCATTGATTGTGCTATGTGTTGCAGCCGACTGATAAAGCGTGTCTGGGTTTCGGGGATATTTCACATGCTTGGCTCTAATCCTGCAAACTGCATGACTGTACACCGAGCTGTACTTTGGACAAAAAGCCGCTATCATAAAGCAGCGGAAGGAGACGGAATCTAGATGAACCTTTGCCCGAAGTTTCACCTGGCTCTGTCTCAGACGAAACGCCTTACGAGGTTTTCTATAAAACAGGTTGAGGGTAAGAGCACATCAAAGTCAAACAATGTTTGTCTCATAAGCGGGAGCTTAAACATTAAAAATCCCTGAAGGTTCTTGTAAGTAAACAAAAAAGGAAAACCTGTGAGTCATTAACCACAAATGGCTCCTGCTTGATTATACTGAAAACAGAGAAGATGATTCACTTAAGTAGTAGCATAAACAAAATATATATAATCATAAAAATTATGGCTGAACTCCACGCCATCAACTCTGCGTGACCTTGTCCTCACATGCTGGTTGTTTACTGAAATCTCCCCATAATGTTCCCTCCTGCATACGAATTGACAGGCTGCAACCGGAGCATCTGCTGTGCACCGATTTCACCGGTAACTATGCAACGCCAGAGCATTGTGTTATGACAGACCTACTTCCAGGGACACATTATCACTGTATTAGATACAGTGCTGGCTATTTTAGTCACCACTGAACAAACAGGTATTGGCTCTGCTTGCCATAAGTCTTTACTGGAAGAGAGAGGAGGAAATGTTCTTTTATGTCTCATTGCATCATACTTTAACTCAGAGTACGAAAACACGGCTCTCCTCTCGGATATTTTCAGATGTGGCAATTTTAAATTGGCTGAGAGTACAGCGTGATAAGGAACAAGTAGGTCAAAGAGCCAACCAATTAAAAAAATAAAAAGTCTCAGAGAACAGTATGTAAGATGGGATATGGAGTGGGTGTGTTGTTGATGAGCACAGCAAAGTGTTACCCTTTATCAAAGTAGGCTGGTTTTAAAGTCCAACTGATAAGATAACTTTCCAAAGAACGGAAAAGGACACATAAACAAACAGCTGCCTTCAAAATGTGCACTCGTGCAATAAAAACAGATTTCTGTCGGTCAAAAAACACTCAGCCTTATATCACACCGTAGAAAAAAGCTGGTGTTTGTTCTGAATGTTATTTTTGTCCCTGGCCTCCTTTCTCAGTCTTCTCAGTACGGGGACAATAATTATCCCTGCCCTTCTTCGTTGGCAAAATAGTAGAGTGCAAAGGCTATGTTTTCATTCAACATCATGAATCAATCAGTTAATCAGAACGCCATGAAGCTTATTAAGGCGTGTGTAAGACTTTCAGGTGCCTTCCAGAAATACAGTTAAAACACAATGAAGCAACAATGTAAGAGCTGTTTTGGGGTCTAATTGCCAAAAAGAAAAAAAAAGAATGTGCTTTGTTTTGCAAGTAGCATATTTTGCCTCAAATAATTACGCAACTGCGTACTACACCAAGTCCTCCTCTCCACTAGATATCATCCTCCAGTGTGAGGGTCCGTTTGGTGCAGTCTCAGCTTAATGGGAGTGAGAGTTTCTTTGTCTGAGAGAGCAAAAAAAAAAAAAACACAGCCTCAAGATTGCTTTCTCCTTTGCAGACACAGTAACTGCAGTTTGCCACTTAACGACCCCCATAAGCTGCTCTGCGCTTGTAGAGATGAGTCTGGCTGTGTACTTGCCACTGCGGAGACAGGATTGCTGTTTTTATGACCGCGGTGCCATGAATCTGCAACAGTTAAATTTTGCATTTGAAGAGGTACAGAGCCAGGTTGGTATGTGAGGCAGCATCATGTTTACTTTGATAGGAGCGACAGTGCACGCCGAGGAAGGAAATCTGTTCTTAGCGTGTGGAAGCATGTTGCATTGGTAGCCGGGCGTTAGCGTGCACAATGAAAACCACACGAAATGCTAAGATTGGAAGCAAATAACGGCATTGCTGCAGTGCCAATGTGCCTAATCCAATGCTTGGACTTGGTCTGTAGCGCTGGTTTTATTAAGAATTTCTCAACTGCAGAGTGAAATCAAAAGTACTTGGTGACAGGTTTTTGTCTAAAATATGGGAAAAACCCAAACATCCTTATAATGTCAGACACAATTTGCACACAAGCTCGAAAATATGCGGCGCCACTGTAAAAGCCAAGAATGTTCTTCAGGAGCGGTTAATTTCAGCAAAAATTTGTGGTTACACAACGTGGTTGCACGATGCTATCACGTTGACATTCATGCACTTTCTCATTACTGACTCAACAGATTCCAGCTGACTGAACATGACTTGGCACCTATTTCTGTAACGCTGCAATCAGTTACAGTGATGCACAAGCTAGACCCAAGTTGGAAAAATGTGTCTGTTTTTTTTGGGGGGGGGGGGAGTTTTGTTGTTGTTGTTTTTAAATCCAGCCACGCTTTTCCATGAATCACGACAGGCATGTGTGTAGAAGAAGCTGCCGTCCTGCAGCCTGAAACAGTAGCCTACTTGTGTTGTGCAGCGTAAATCAAGTCTCATGAGCCGTCACAACAAGCCTGCGTATCAGAGCCGAGAGCCCTATCTCATCATCTGTCCACAGCCCTGTGCAACTTATTCACTCAAATGAAGCAAGCTCAGACAATAAATTCATACAAGATCAGAAATTGTATTTGGCAATTTTTAAACAAGTGCATACAAGTACAGCTAAAAGCATTTTAGTTTTGCCAAGTGCTCGTAGAGTAGCATTAGTCACATTCTACGTTAAACAGGAACTGCCACCAGACCTAGAAGTACATCAAGAATTTTGTTAAACATCAACAAAGAGGAACGTAGTTCATTATAATGAGTACATACCTTTATCTTCAAAAATATAGAAACACAATGTATTCAAAAATCAAAAATTATACAACCATGTTTACGAAGTATACTCTTCCCTTGGGTCCAATATGTACAAGTCCGTTAGTTTGTTTGAATGGTATGTATGTGATATTTATATATTTATACTCATATTTTTGCTTCCCCTCCCCAAAGAAGTGTTCAAACAAAATCAAGGGTCTCTCTCCTTTTTTACTTTGACATCTCCTGCAAGGATGGTGGCAATTTCTCCTTGCATGAAAGCCCACGGTACGTTCGAGCCAACCAGGGGACATTTCTCTCCACTTGGACAGTACACTTCACCCGTGGCACCTTGCTGCTTTATGCTTTCCCTCGAGCAGGGGAAGCAGAACTTGTGCGAGGGCACAGACGGGCACTGAACAAAGTGTGTGTCCTCCAAACGCTCGTGGCACAGCGTGCAGCACAGGGGTATGCTGCCGGGTACCGAGGAGTCCGGAATGCTTTGGGGGTGCACTTGGTCCATGCCTGGCACATGGGGGGTACCTGCACCAGACGCCTCTCTCTGTGCCAGCCGCCTCTGATTCATGGAGGACGGTGACAGGGGGCTGCTGCTGTTCCTCCTGGTGGTGGAGTGGACCTGGTTGGCATCCTTGGGAGAGCTGTTCCCACCAGCGTTATCTGCCGCCATGATGAGCGCCGCCATGGGGGACTGGCCGTTCTGGGCTGCCTCAGGTGGGGTGGTGCGGGAGTGGGGGGATATTGTGGAAGGGGGAGAGGCAAAGCTTGGCGGGGGAACTGGAGGCATTTTCAGTCCGTCGGTAGGTGGTGGTAACCACTGCTGTGCGTCTCCATTGAGCTTGGCAGCTGTCCCCTCTCCCTCTGGTTCAGGTGACGCTTTTCTCTTCATGCTCCGGGGGTGTTTGCCTCTGTCTGGAGGTGGGAAAGGGTTAAACACAAGAGTTGAGTTGCACAGCTCACACTAGGAACAACAATTACACTGGAAGGAAGACGTACATTTTTGCTGTTCTGTGCTGCACCACAGGCTACAAAACAATAACAAACACAGCAAAGGAGCAAAAAAAAATGCATTCATGCAACTTTAAATGTGCAGACACTGTACATTATTCACCATTTGCTCGTGATTAACCCATTCCACAGCCAAAGTAGGTGGATGACTGTGACACAAAAATGAAAAATGCACAATATAAGCAGACTAGTGAGACAGTGCTGGGTGCCTACCTGACTTGGAAGCAGTGGCGCTGGCCTCGTAGCCCATAACCCTTTGTTGCATGGCCGCATGGTCCTTCTTGAACCTGTTGTCGAAAGTGTGCAGAGCCATCAGGTCCCTCACCGTCTTGCCTTTGCCCATCCACTCCGGATCTGCCCTGTTTTTGTGGCTCTCCGAGATCTCCGGCGTGAGGCTGTCCGGTCTGTGCTTCTCCTTCACCTCTCTGTCGTGCTCGGTGCTGGAGACCGAGGCGGGTCTCTTGCCCAGGTCGGCGGGACTGCCGGCCGCCAGCGCGGAGGGAAGCCCCATCTGGCCCGGTCTGCCGTTGACGGCGTGCACCGGGGGCATGTTCCCGTTAACCAAAGGCACTAGATTCGGGGGCACCGCGTTATTCCTGCGCGGGTTGGGGCTCTGGCGGTTCAGCTCTGGCGGCTCGTCGGGTTTAGGAAATCCATTCGGCACGGGAAGGCCGTTCGCCTGCCTGCCCGCCTGGTACTCCGGTCCCAGGCGGGGCGGCCGGTCGGA
>NW_007577732.1:1558252-1609454 GCF_000690725.1 Stegastes partitus | reverse complement strand
AAAAAAAAAAACAGCTCACACCAACACCGCCTCCGACTCGAAGGGAATAACCCACACCTCCGCCTTATTATTATTAATATTATTAGTGTTATCACCACCGCTATTACCAAATCTGAAATATCACCATTTTTTTATGCGATGGGGGAAAAAAAAAAAAAAAAAAAACTTTCCTCCGGTTGGCTGCTGCTTCTTCTTGCTGCTGCTTTGTCCTAAATTCAGGCTGAAAAACGCGCTGCAGCTTGTTTTTCTCAATGCACAGAGCCGCGACGCAACGAGCTGCTGCTACTACTACCGCTGTGCAATGAATGAGGTGGGTCTACCCTAAGAACAACAATCCGATGGTACTTATTAGAATATATAGTGAACAGAAGCTCAAAAAAAAATATGTGCAGCAGCGTTCGTTCTCGTGCACATTTATGCATCTTGCATGCACTGTTTATACCGCACACCTCTGTTTACATGCATTTTGGTTGTCTGTGCAATTGCAATAAAGTTGAATCCTATTTTATTATTATTACAGCAGCAGCAGCACAAGGGCAGCATTTATAGGGCATATTTTAGGATTAATAGAAGGATTTTACAGCCCACATTTTTCCTCCACTGCTCTTTTTTTTTGTGTCAGCATGAATTCAGAATGTACTGACCCAAGCTCTCAGTAAGGGTTAGATAATATTTTCCTGGCATGTTTATATAAAAAAAGAAAAAAAAGAAAAAAGAAAGAAAAGACAGAAAGAAAAAGGCGCCTCCATTAGCCAGTAACCAGGAAGCTCTGTCATGAGGTGGGGATTTCCAGCCAGTGTGTTGTAAACTTGAATGGATTGGGGTTACAGCATGAATATAGCTCTGCCCACATTTTGTTCTCATGCAATGAATAGTCCAAATCTGTCACCACTAAATGAAATTACACTTGAATGAATCAGCTATCCAGACTATTTTTTTAAAAGCAAGTTAGCAGTGAAAAGATTTTTAGTCAAAGAGATTAATGGCTTAGACTGTTCTGCTGTATTTGTATTATTATTATTTTTTATTATCATTATTATTATTATTACGTGAAGACGGGAAAAGGAAAAAAAAAAAAAACATTACTAGAAACAGGTCATATACCAAAAGCCCAGCCAAAATCCCCTGAAGTTAAAGTGTAGGTTTGAACTGGAGGAGTGTCCCAGTAGTTCAGATTCCTCCCTCTCATCTGGGCTCATTCCAACTCATTGCAGCTTAGCCTCGGGCTTTGGGTGAGGCAATGCGTCTGAAACCTGCAGACACAAAGCAGGATATGTTTGTGCAAGTCCATGTGACGTTGGAAAGAGGAAGCAAGATGTTTAGTCACGTACCCTCATCCGCCTCACCCATCTACGGAACATCAGGCCATTTGGCTCCCTGCCTGCGGCCATGATCATGCACTGTGGCATGAGGCTTGTTTCCTTCAAAGGGTTTCCATCAACAAAATAAGCCACTTATGTAGCTGATCTGTTACCACCGTATAATTGCAGTGCAGTAGCCATATGATTTTGTATGAATGAGCGTCACCTAGAAGTGCTACACAATGATATTTCCCCCTTCCAGCGTTCAGGGACGTCACAAGGTTTAGTGTCCTGACTGCAAACTACTGTATTAGTACGTTGTTTTCCCATCGCTGCTTTCTCTCAAACCTCGGTCCTTGTCGGGCGAACAACACTAGGAAGTGCTGTTAGGCTTTATGACACGGTTAGGAAATGACTGTTGCGAGGGGGCAAACTAAACAAATTCTTTCCTTGAGATTGGTGGGAAACGGTTGCTTAATGCTTTGATCCCTTTTCGTTTCCACTCAGTCGATGTTTGTGCAAGAAAATAGCTGCATGGCCAAGCAGCTATTATGCAAGACGGAGGCACGCTGAGATTAAATCCTAAATGACCTGATTCTATAATAAGAAGATCCACTCATTTTTTTTTTTTTTTTTAAATGCTGCAGTAGCTACAAAGCAAAGGCAGAGTTGTACTGAGCAGAGGCAACAAAGGTCTGAGAGGAAGCCTGACGTTCACAGATGGCTCTGATTGCCAATATGAACCATGTATACAGTAAAATCACCACAGTGTGACCCGGCTTGGTGGCCATCTCATTTGAGTCTCACCACTAAACCAGATGGAGTAGCTGTGTAAAAGCAGTGTTGAACTTCTCTTTTTTTTTTTTCCTTAAGCAGTATGTAAATTGAGACGTAAAGCAGCTAAATAAAGAGTGAGATGTAGGTGACGGCCAGGGGAATACCCAGCATGTGACAGCATCGTGGGCCTGATGAGATGACGTTATTTTTTGTTTTATCGCTTTCTGAGCCTGTTAAATTTTATATTGGCCATCTTTTATTCATGGAGGCGAATCATTACAAATTCTCTGTGAAGTTTTTCTGCCTGAGTGGAGCACAGCGCTGGATGTTTTTTCCGTGTCTTTTTCCTGCGTTTCTCCCCCACCGACATATATGTTATATAACCTTTGTAGAACAACTGCTGAAGGGTGCATTGGACTAAACTGTAACATGTTGCGCCGACACAGAAAGGAGGTTACAACAGGACAGTGTGAGGCCACGCTACCGATGTTAAACAGTGACCAGACTTGGAGATTAATAGCTACAGAGAAGCGGTAAAGGCTGGAATATATAAGGAGAGTAAATGTAAGGGACCAATGATTTACAGAGTTCCTGTGTTTATAGCAGGGAGACGTAACCATGGAGATTATCACAGTACCCCAACTACCATATATATCCTGTTTACGGTGCTATTTTTAGCCACAGTTTTGCACTGCAAGGATTAGAGCTCAGATAAAATTTGGTGAGCTCTGAAAGATAATGAGCATCCATCTGCCTCATTAGCCGCTTCCTGTTTTTCAATGAAGGGTTAGTCTGAATATGTTTTTATTGATATTCTGATTTCAACATCCGGTGATTTTTATGTGCAGTGCGGGGACAAAAGGATCACAATTAAAACAAAACAAAATAAAAAACAACAAAAATTAGACATCCTGAGGAGTCATCTTTGATATAGGTATAAAATGGTGGAATTCAAATAAAATGGAGGGTCGGCGGCGAAAGGGAAAAATGTGCTGGGCGGCTGGAATCTGGGGGCTGGAGGCTGCAGAGGTGATGTCATTGGGCCAGAGCAAGAGGCGAGTGAAAAACAAGTCTCTCTCTTTATTCTGATCCTCTTTGCAGTCCCAGCAGGGGAAGGGAGGGAGGGAGGAGGGGGTGGGGAGGGGAGCGCTGGCAGTCAGCCAAGGCAAGGGCTGCTGGGAAATGGCAAAGGATGCCAAGCAGGCCCCACCGCCAACATTAGAAGCTCACATCTTTGTTCTCAGAAACCTGGTGTGCTGCCAAAGGCCTCATTTCAGCTCCATGGCATGATTACACTGGATGTAGGCCAACTACTGAGAGCTCTCCCTCCCTCACCTCCCTCCCTCCCTCTCTCTCCCTTTATGCTCCCTCCCTGAGCTCTCCCTCTCTCTCTCTCCCTCTCTCTTTTTCCACTGCCTTCAAAAGCTTTCTGCCAAACATGCAGCAGTTGCCATGGCTGCAGAGAATGGAACATAAAAAAAAAGTGAGTAATGAGTCAGGCTTGGACCCAGATGTGCCACATGTGTAGCCATTTAGAAAAAAAACAAGATGGTAACATATCCCCTTAATCTGCCGGGCTTGTCGGGGGAAGGACGGCTCGGTAAATAGCAAAAAAAAAAAAGGGCTGAGAGGGGAAAGTGGAGGCAAAAAAAATAAAAAAAATCCCTGCAGAAGAATGTAAATGAACAGCATTGTTTTCACATCCATTTTTAAACAGCAGGTAGTTTCGGTGGCTTCTAGTGCAGATTCAGTTTTGGCAATGAGGACCAGAAAGACCTGAACTTTGCTTCTGTAATGCTTCGCTTAAGCAGGCTTGCATGCATCGTGAGCTGATGACATCACTCCCTGTCCGGCGGAAACCCCCGTATATTTTCAGTCACTAGCAGACACTGATGTAAACAACCTTTCACCGGCCTTTTTTTTTCTGTATATCTGCACATAGCTCAAACTGACTGAACTAGAATGCACCTTTAGCATTTGTATATTTAAGGTTATGCAGCCTGCATGCCAAAGAATTTTTTATTTATCGCCTTAAAAGGCAGTTTCAATCCTGACTCATAGTTGTTAAGTCATTTCAGATTTGTGACTTACTCACACAAAATGCTCAAAATGTCATTCTGCAGCATAACCCCTCGCACACATTTATAATTTCCAGAAGGACAGCATCGCCCACAGCCACTCCTACAGTAGCACTGCAGCAGTTTCTATGCACCTGGTTTGTTCTTACACCTTGAGAGATCATCGAACACATACACATCCTGAGGGACTTGACACATCATACGGATCTCTATAGTACATACTGTGTGTACAGTAAGTGTGGGAACGTGTGCGTCTATGTTAGAGGGGTGTTTATATTTGGACAAATGGCATTCTTTTCCTTGACAAAGGTTATATTTCTTTCCTTTTCTGTAGCCGAACCGTGAAGAATGACGAGTATTTCATGTGTTATGTAACCTCTCCCTCTGAGCCAAAAAAAAACTTTCCCAAAGTAGGATTATTTATCACTGTAGCTCCTGTCTATTTTTGAGCTGCCTTGCTAGAAAATGGACTCTGACATTCCCGGTGCAGCAGTTAAAGCAGTACTCAGAGCTCAGCTTGCACATGCAGAGGATGTCGTATATTCAAATGTCTTTTTCACATCCCTGCTGTCCTTTTCTGTTAACTGATTTGTCTTTGCTTCTTTTGCATATATTCATTCTTTCAGCTAAAGTTGCATAAAACCTTGGTAAATAATCCTTAAAAGAATGTGTGCACATGCATATTTATAACTCCTTTATTTAGAAGAGTTTCTTTTGGAGGAAGATCAAAGCTGCTCTTTTTCTAGTAACATTTGCCTTGAAAGCAAAAGGATATACAGAGTAATTTCTGTGATGTATAGAATACAAATAACCTGACTGTGAGAGAAAAGAAAAACCAAGAATAGCAAAGTCTGACCTAATTGGAAAACCTCAAGTCTCTTCGTTTCGGAGGAAACTGTTCATAGATAGCATGTGGCTTGTTCGGTTCAGGAAAGCAGGGAAGATCAGGGATAATCAACTGT
Source organism: Stegastes partitus (assembly GCF_000690725.1). Lineage (NCBI taxonomy): Eukaryota > Metazoa > Chordata > Actinopteri > Pomacentridae > Stegastes > Stegastes partitus. The sequence continues at coordinate 1,604,336 of NW_007577732.1, read as the reverse complement.
AATGTATCGTTTACAGATGTTGTGGTTAAATTTGGAAAGTGATATTTCTTCTCTTTTCCCACAATTTAGCTTGAAACACGTTTGCTTGGAAACAGCCCTTTTTCAGTCGTGGTCATAAATCAGCCGAGGTTCCCGTCACAGATTCCTCAGATGCTTCGCTGCCCTCTCTTTGATTGTCTGGTTTATGGAGGATGTTCCGTCGTACATTGAGAGCGTCCGTGCCAGAAGTGTCCTTCCTCCCCTTTTCCATAAAAGTGCAAGTTGTCACGATGGTGTGGCATTCATTATCCGCCTGTGGTTTTGCAGGCCTGGCCCCCGAGCAGCTGGAGAGCACTGGTTGTCACATTCAGCCTCCCGCCGCAGGGAGAGATGGAAGGGCAGGAGATGAGTGCCGTCCCCCTGTCTGCGTGATAAAGACCCTTTAACCACAGCGTCTGGGCATCTGGGCACACGATGCCTCACCTCCCTCATCCACTTCAAAGCTTTGTCTTAGAAAACAGCTCGCTGCGAGGAGCCGAAATAGAAAATAGAGCTCTGATGACAAGTACAACCATGTGCATGTGAATTCAAGGACAGTTAAAACACGCTGAAGGATATTATTGCAACTTGGGTCCTACAATTCATTGTGCTGGGAATTAATTCTGTCTACTATGGTAATACTGTCTCACAAATGTAATTACTTAAATCTGGTGACACTCCTGGCAACGAAAAGGCAGTTAGAAAGGTTGTACGGGAGTCCAAAATTTCTCTCCAGATAATGATTTCATTTGAGGGTAAAATCGGAAGTGACAGTCCTAATAATATGAGAGATGATGTGATATTACCATCACTGGAAAAGTGTATGGACAAGTTTAGTGACTATAAAAGACGTTGTACTACAGCATTCCTTAGATGCTCTGTCCATCTGACCTGCTGTATGCAGTGTTAATCTCTAAATAAACTGAGACACTGTTCTGTTTGCTGAGACACAATAGAGAAAAGTAGTAAGCCATGCTGAAAATATAATGACAAAAAAAAAATGCCATTACAAAGCAGCAAACAGGTATTTGAAGCTGCTGGTGCCTCTGGAGTCCCATGAACATCAAGGTGTAGGATCCTCCAGAGGTTTGCAGTTATGCATAAACCTTCTATTCGGCCACCTCTAACCAATGCTCACAAGCAGAAACGGCTGCAACGGGCCAATGAATACTAATTTTCAAACAGTCTTGTTCACTGATGAGTGCCGTGCAACCCTGGATGGTCCAGATGGATGGAGTAGTGGATGGTACGATGGCCACCATGTCCCAACAAGGCTGTGACATCAGCAAGGAGGTGGCGGCGTCATGTTTTGGGCCAGAATCATGGGGAGAGAGCTGGTTGGCTGCTTTAGGGTCCCTGAAAGTGTGAAAATGACCTCTGAAAAGTATGTGGAGTTTGTGACTGTCCACTTTCTTCCATGGTACAACAAGTAGAACCGTGCTTTTCGTTACAAAATCATCTTCATGCTTGATAATGCACCATCTCATGCTGCAAGGAATACCTCTGCATCACTGGCTGCTATGGGCATAAAAGGAGAGAAACTCATGGTGTGGCCCCCGTCCTCCCTTGACCTCGACCCTATTGAGAACCTTTGGAGCGTCCTCAAGCAAAACAACCATGAGGGTGGGAGGCTTTTTACATCCAAGCAGCAGCTCTGGGAGGCTATTCTGATATCCTGCAAAGAAATTCAAGCAGAAACTCTCCAAAAACTCATAAGTTCAATGTATGCAAGAATTGTGAAGCTGGTATGAAATAAGGGGTTCTATGTTAAAATGTAACTTAACCTGGTAAGATGTTTTTGATTTAAATAGCTTTTTATTTTAGTATATATGACCTCCTAATGCTGCAAATTCAACAAATGACCATTTTCAGTTCTTTACAACCTATAAAATGTTTTGGAACTCTGCTGTGCTTAATAATTTGAAACAGTGCATTTATTTATTTTTTTTTATTTTTTTTTGAAAAAAATACTGCTATCATTGGGAGGTTTGTTCAAAAACATTGGAGTTATACTTTAAGGTCTGATGACTTGAAAATGATGCTGTCATTTGCATCGACTATACTAGAAAAATCAGACAAAAATATAATTTGCATAATAATTTGGAAGGGGGTGTATTATGAGTATTACTTAACTTTTTTTCTGTAACGAAAGCGACAGTTCTGTTGAGTAAAAACTACAGAAACAAGATCCAAGTCAGCGTAAACTGGAATTACCCATAAAGAGAAATACATTCCATCCCTGTGTTTTTAGCCATTAGAGAGATTTTTTTTTTTTTTTACTGAAATGAAAGTGATGACTGCCTCTGTTTGGGAACTTAAGATCACATTGCCCAACACTGTGAATTTCAGTGACAAACTAGTTTTGCAACACAGACGATGACAGATGTTGTCATGCATACGATCATTATTCCTAACAGGCACATAGTGGATAGTTTAGTCACCACAACAGGCTCAGCTGAACTCAAGCTACAGTAATACTGTGGGAAGCACATGGGGTGACTAGAGGAGCCTTGACGCAACAGTAAAGTCCCGAAGGACGGAGCAGGGAGAGCGCTGTGGGAAAGTTCGGTGCCCTTGAAGGAGCCTGATAACGCCTGAGGTGATATGAACCCGCGTGTTTGTGTTGTGCAAATTTGTAACGACTACAAGCCACACTGCTGATAGAGAGCTGTCTTACGCCATGTGTTTGCACAAAAAAAAAAAAAACTGCCTGTCCAAAGGGCACATCGAGCTGGGTGTGGTGAATGTTATCTGTGCGATTTCAGTTTGTGATGGTAATGCTACACTGGGTGTGAGTGTCAGGTTTGTGTCGAGGCTGTTTTCAAACTGTTTTAACGTACGAAAGGTTGTGATTATTTTCCCCTATCCTTCTGTTAGGTGATGGGATCCACATTGTTCAGCAGGCCCACAGATGTGTAACTTGATCTTGCCCTATGCAAATCATTTGAAAGCTCTTTCTCCCACCAAAGAGGGATAAAGTTCACCTACGCTGCATTGCCACACAATGGGAGGGAGGAGCCAGACAGCCTTGAAGAGGAAACGGTCTCACACCGGCTGACAAGTCTAGCTACACCCAGGGTTGCCCTGAAGGACGACGCAGCGCCCCCCCTTCTACACTTTTATTTTCACATGCACATATCTGCTCTGCTCATCTCTGCAGAGAGCTCCACTTCTGTCTCGCTTCCTGAGGGCGTGTGACGTGCTCTTGCTTTCTCCCGTCACGATAAAATCGCTCTGATCAAAAATGTCGTTGCCCAACAACAAGACGAGCAAAGTTCACCTCCTGTGTAACTGCAAAAAGAAAAAAGAAAGAAAAAAAAGAAGCAGCTTTCCAGCTCTCACATGATTGTTGCCAAGTTAACCATTTACAGCAGGGAGGAAGAAGACGGAGAGGCTTATTCTGGGTAAACAGGCGACTGTGTTTGCTGTGTGAACTAGTTTACCCAGCTATTCACTGCCTCACCTCTCTGCTCATTAACACCCGACGTGCAGCAACATGAAACTCGTCATGCTACGAGTCACTCTGCACCGAGACAAACCTGCTTCTTTCTGCCACGAAACAATGCAGCCGGAGTGCCATTATGAAACCACTGTGTCACAAGACCAGCGCCTCACAGGAATGCTGTTGTGACACATGTGCGCTGTTGACACAAGGGTTAAACATTGAACCGCTCACACACACACACTCTCACACACACACACCTCAGCTGCCAAAAGGGCGGGAGCTTTAACCGCTGCCGCACCAGTTTGTATTTATCTTTCCACTTTGGCTGGCTGCGTCCTCCGTCGCCTCCCAACAGTTGTCAGGGTTTATCAAAGGAAAAGTCCCCTTTCCTCTAACTGCAGCCAGGTGCAGTACAGTGTAATGATTCACACAGCAGACGCAGCAGACTGCCTTGCATGTTTGGAGCTTTGCAGAGGTCACCGGGTGCACGAGTGTGTGCCTGGATGTCATGTGGTGCGGATCTCTGCCTCAGTACTGGTGCAGAGGGTTCAGCAGGAGTTCAGCACAAATTCATTATTCATGCGTTTCTGTGTACCAAATGATGGCACCGTGGAGCCTTTTTTTTTTCTGTCTGAAAAGGTCCCGGCGCTCGAATGTTCCTCTCAAAAGAGTTCAATATATGTTTCAAGGATTTACACTCTGGTATGTGCTAAGTGCAGGAAACGTATCTGTGGAATTCCTTACAGAAGAGTGTCTTCAGTTTAATGTGTGTTGGCAACACTTTGAAAAATCCCTGCTTAACAATTCTAGGAAAGCCAAGCCACCTGGAAATCTCATGACTTCCTGAATCTAATTCCAACTCGAGCTATCAGACTGTCTGACTAGCAGCTTTCATTGAGGGGTGTAAACACTGAATGTCAGGCATGTTTGCCAGAGCCAGTGTTGAATCAGTCATTAGTACTCATGTAATGCCTGCAGTGAACTCAAATGGCCTAGCAAAGCCCTGATTATATTTTCTTCCCGTCTTACAGATTTATAGTACACTGTGAACTCCACTGGCTGGTGTCATGAACAGGTCTCTGCACACTCTGCTATTCTTGTTGTTTTCAAATGCAGGCTGCACTTTACTCCAACCATATAATAACAGATGTCAGTGAAGGCTGGCAGTTTGGATAACCTGCAATTGCAAAATCTGAATGTGCACACAGAGCAAACAGGGCAATAGAGAGACAGAGCAAAGGTATGACACTACCAAGGGAGAATCCAGAACAAAATCCCCTCTCATGTCACAGCGTGCTGTGTTGGCGGACCGTGACCTCATCCAAAGTTTACACGCAGCCGCCTCATGCTGCTTTGTTATCTTCAAACCAGCACATTCCAGCCCTCAGCGGCAAGCAAAAAATGTCAGCGTGCAGATCCTGCTGCGCCGCGAGAAACACAAGCAAATAAAGCAAGTGAGCAGGAGAGCACATTTCATAAAGTTAAAATGCACAAGCAGATGCACACACTGTCAAAAGCAGAAGGGTTGGCATGTATATAGGTCAGTTGCAGACTGATTGGAGCTTTGCGTGTCTGCTTACTCAGCAGCCTGCATCGAGCTCAGCTCGCTTTCAGTCTTTTTTTAAAACAGACCACGGGGTAGTAAATAGCTACGAGGAGGATCACAGCCTTCACAGCTGATTGGCTTGATGCTCGCCTGACATAAACAGGAAGCCGGTCGTGCAAGTCAGAGAGGGGAGCAAACAAAGACGGAAGGACAAGAGACAAGCAGAATGTGGTGGCAAAACAAAGAGAGAATGTGTAAAAGCCTGAGGGATTTAGATTTGAGTGAGAGAGAAAAAAAAAAGGTCTTTCTGTTTGTAGCATGCCATGTGACTCATGGAGGAATTCAGCCTGTGATTCAGTTCTCTGCATTGTCAGCAGGCGCTGTGCAATGATAATGGTGATAATGTGTAAAGTACGGTGTGTTTGTATTAGTAACAGTAGGGCAGGAGACCACAGAGTGATGCCACTCATACTCTCGAAACCATTACGACATCTACTGGGACTGCAGTGTTTTATGAAACATTAACATAATATTTTGTATTTATATCCAATATGTTAAACTGTGAATGAGATCTGGGTGCAACTTGAAATATTAGACTGCTGCTGTGTGTTTAGAAACCAGACTCCTGCATATATTTACACCTCTCAGCGTACGTGCCTTTTTTAAGCGTATATGTGAGACTAAGTGATTTAAATTAATTCCCGTTATTATTTTTATCAGGTTGCACAACTGAGATATTACGTAAGTAGAGCATACAGTGACTAAAATGATTTCACTTCCTTGTAATTCACCCTTTTGGGTAAGCACTGTACAAGTTCCCCTTTTTTTACGCCTACTTGTGTATTTTCTCATGCAGTCAGAAAGAGAAACATATTTAAGATATTTATCGTCAGCTGTTTTATAGGCAAACAGACAGGAGCTAATTAAGCACCCTGATGGTGACATATTGTGCTGGATTCGCCTCTGCTCGCTGTGCGTGAGGTTGTTGCGTGTTTCTCACAGGGCTGTGACAGGGCAAAAGCACCGAGTGGAAATAATGAGTGACATATCAGCCCTGCTACCCGAAGAGCTTTTAGAAAAAACAGCCCTCCTCCCTTCCTCCCCCGTCAGCCTACTGTCCCCCATGCCTGGCTTTGAAGGTCAGATGAGAGACAAGAGAAAGCACCACTGCCACCTTCGACTGACTGGTTCAAACAGGCCCTGGGAGGGAAGGGGGTTGGGGCGGTGGAGGTGGTGTGGGGCGTGGCCCTCTGAGCATGCCCAGTGAGGAGGAATGCTGTGTGGTGGCAACACAGTGGGCTCTCCCATCTGCTGATGCAGTGTGCACTTCTCGCCCCCGGCCCTTTTCCATCCAGTCTAGTGAGCAGCCAGATCAATTTACTGTGGAATGAACACAAAGTCAGCGGCTGAAGTGTGCACACACACATATTCACACATTCTTCATGTACGACAACGCACAGCCCTGCACTGCACTGCAGCAGGCCGACAAGCACGCAGAGGAATTTACTCATGCATGCGTGCAATAAGAAAAAAAACGTAAGGCAGAGGTTGAATCAAAGGGCTGATATATTATTCAGGGAAACTCCCTCCTTTACTCCAGTTGAAGTTTGCAGCTTTATATCCTCTAATCTCGAAAACAGGAGATATTCTGGCTACTTTTCTCTCTAAGGTCCTGTAAAATATTGCTGACTCATCTGATCTACACACACACACGTAGAGGTGCTTTCATTTATCATGATGGCTGCTGCGAGCATCTCTGGGATGAAAGGCAGTGAATGACATTTTCATTGTTCTTTCATCACCCCTGTTTGGCTAAAATGCCAGAATAAGAGGGATCATTTCTGGAGAACACTATTATCTTTCTCCAGATACACAAAGCGGGGCCACATATGTGTGTGTGTATGCGTTCCCTCTTATGAATAATTGAGGAGTCCTGCCTTGTGCAGTCGCTGACTAGGCACCTAGGGTGACACTCTTAACTACTGTGACAAAATGGCGTAGCATGAAAAGTGACATTTAAAGCGTACTGTCATAGCTACCTGTGTGCGACAAAGCGAAAGCAAATACGCCACCTGTTTGAGCAAAACTTCGAACTCGAATGAGAGCTTTTAAAATGTCCCTGCTTTGACGGAAATCAAAGTGGGACTCAGTTCTACCTGCTCGCTCTTACATTATATGAATAATTTAAACATATTGTGAGGGGATCTAATGTGTTCTTTTATTTGCAGAGTCACGCCTGCGCTTTCTGATATGCTAATGAGCCTCCCCTTAAGTAATTGAGCTGTGCTGTAGAAAATCAGCCCCAGCCTAATGGCACATTGTCTGGAGGATGATCAAAGAAGCAGCCGAGATGAGGAAGCGATGTTCTCCAATGATCCACAGATGACACTGATAATGAGGCACTTGAAGGAGTTTGCAGGCGTGACGGACACCGTGGCCGCCGCAGTCACGAACCCGCTAAGAGAGGCAATCGAATTCTATTTCAGCCCTCAATCAGATGAGGATTTTTCTTTTCTTTTTCTTTTTTTTTTTTTAAGAGTTAGATGTCCTTGTCCTTCATCTCCCCCCCCCTTCTTTGACCCTCAACCCCCAAACCATTACAGCCCACTCCAGACTGAGCGCTGCAGCCTCTTCGCTGCCCCACCTCTGCCTCATCTCTGCTTCTTTGCTGGAGGGTTTCTAAATCAGGAGCATCTGACATACTCGCCACCTACTCATGTGTCTCTCCGCAGCTCCCTGTGACCTCGATCCACCCTCTTACATTTGAATATTGTACACACTAATCTCCCTGTAATACTTTATAGCTGTCCCATGTTCAAACACAACCCCTGTGAACACATGTACACACAAATAATGCCAGCGACACACACAGACGGCTGCAGTTCAAAGCTTAGCGACAGCTGTGTTCCATTGTCTGACCGGGAACTGACTGACATTTGAAGCTGGCGATGGGATGCTTTTAAACGCTTCTATTCTTTCTCTCGCCTTCCCTCTTATTTGCTCCCTCCATCCGTTCCCTCTTTGTCCTCAGCTGCCAAAACACTTCTCATTCCTGTGATGTTTTGGGTATCGCTGAGGTCTGCCTAGATACCGCAATGACTCGTATTCTCACACAGTAACCGGGGGAAGAGCAGAATGTGCTCCTTATTTGCCTCCCACAGAAGGCAGACACTCAACCCAACCTCTTCACTGTCAAAAAGGCGACGGAGATATACTTGGCAAGCTGTGTTTTGCACCCCCCCGCCCCTCTTCTTCTTCTTTCCCCTTCCCAGTGTGTGTATGTACGTATCTTTCAAGCCCTTCATTTCCCAGAAAGGAGCCCAGGATTTATGAGTGCATGAGCTGCCGCCAGCGACATCTCCAGAGAAGGATGAGTGTTTCCTGCAAACAGTCAGGAGGGGAGGGAGCACTGCTGTGTGTGTGTGTGTATGTGTGTGTGTGTGTGTGTGTGTGTGTGTGTGGGTGGACAGCTCCCATAGAAACACTATCCAGTAACACTTGAAGAGCGTCATCAAGGGGAGGTGTGCTGTGTGTGAGCGTGGAGGAGGCGTCTTTCTGAGAAAAAGCCCATGAGCCCGGCGGACCTGTGATTGACAGTTAACTCTGCTGATTACTGCCCCTCAGGGATGCACTCCTGACAACAGCTGCTGCTTCAAACTCCCCCTGAACTATTGCTAACTTCAGGTTCACTAACTATGTCCAAACCTGAGTTGTCAGCTCAACCATAGTACCCAAATCCTCCTGTCTGTCTGTCTGTGCTTCCAGGAATACTTTGCAGGAACCCGACACAAGAGGACCGCACGTTGCCTAACAACAATCCTGCTGAACTGGCATGTGTTTGCAACAGTAACTGAGCCCGTCATCATCACTCTCCCTTTATCCTCCGCCATCGGGTGCGGACGTGAGAAGTAACAGTGACTTCATGGTGAGTTGTGTAAGAGCGTGGGGCGAGGCTTGAAAAGCGAGCCATGTGAGACAAGCGAAAGTGCTGATGCGCCGAAAACAGAGCCAGTGCTTCTGGAGGCATGCAGATACAGAAACCCCTCAGCAGAAGTCAGATGTCAGAGTCGGAGAGGACAGACGGGGAGTCCGGGCTCAGAATGGGCCGCATGGACAGTGAAGGGCCAGATATGGTGGAGGGAAGGAAGGTGGGGGTGGTGGTGGTGGTGGTGGGGGATCTATTCCAGTAGAGAGAGAAAGGTCGCAGTGTAAGCTGATAAAGGCAGGAGGCAGAGCTTGGGGCTGCTTCCAGGCCAGCTAGTCAGCTGACGCTTGCAGCTGTGTTTGGAACATCAATATGAGCCTTGTTCAGCCTCTCCCCCCCTCCTTCCCTCTAAAACTCTCTAACTCCCTCCCTCCTTCTCCTGCTCACTCGGCATCCCCTCTCACCCCTCCTCTCCCCATCACGCTGTTTCCTTTTTTTTTTTTTTTTCCAGCTCTGATTTATGAAAGTAGGGCATGTGCCCATAACTGCTGCATCAAGGCACATGGCTGAGCCTCCAGAGGCACTAAGGCTCTGTTTACATCAGCCCAGACAACTGCACCGCATTGCACAATCGCCACAGGCAAGCTCTGTTATATAAAGCATGGGGCCACGTTGGCTCCATTGTTTTTGTTTTTCTGGTTCGCCCTTTCTCCACCTGTAATTCCTGAACTGCACAACTCCGCCGTCTGATCTTTGACACGTCACACAACACAGCAGCCCTTTTAGCCAAGGACTGAATGTGCCGGTCAAAGCACCGAGCGCCAAATGTGGAACATTCATCAAGCATATTTGGATCAAGCAGCCAGGGAACAAATCCAGGAACTTCAATAGCTGCTTTTTTTTTTTTTTTTTAAGAGTTAGTTGTTTGCAGCTTTTCCACTCACTCTTGCGCATCATTTTGTCGGCCTTGTGTCGGATTTTTTTGTTGAGGAGTACTGGAGCATGAGAATATTAGAACAAAGCCAGCGACAAATGCTGTGATTTCAGAATGCGAGGCTGAGAGCATGCATGTTTGTTTGGGGATGACAATTAGTCCCAAATGAAGCACAGAGGCACTTCAGGATCAGTTTCCATGACAACAAATCAAACCGCTCAGCCAGTGGAAGACGGAAAAATTAGTTGTTAATGAGCACGAACAAAAGCGTTTCAGCCAGAAGCCTGAAACAAATACTGATATGACAGTAAAACTGCATAATCATGTTGTGAGCATGAGGATGGAGTGAGGCAGGTTTTAAGGCTGGAATGAGATGATTCATGGGAGTATCTGTGTGAACAAGCAGGTCAGAGGATTGGATGGATTGTAAAAACATACCATCATGCTTTGTTTTTAATCATCTGACACACAGATGGCATTTAATGGGTGTAACCTGTCTTTGAAACAATCTTAATGAAAGCTGAAAAACATGGCCAGCTGCTGTTATCACAAACCATTAACTGTTGGCATAATTCATTCGATTACAGGCCACATTTTGCTGTTAAAACCACATAGACAAGCTCAGGAGTGAATTCAGCGTAACCTTCCCTGTCTGCATGTATGCTAAACCAGTGCTGACTCAACAACAGGCTGCAGCTCCACACCTGAGCCTCCTGGACTACAAGGACATACCATCATTTACAGCTGAAGGCACCGGAGCTGGACTGTTTGTGATATTTGTGCCTGCTTGTGAGTCATTCCAGGCTGGAGGCCTTCTGTGTCAGAGGCAGGGTCAGTGCAGTCGGGACTCCGCACACACAGGATTACACTCATTACTCCAATTTTCTGCACATGAAGGGAATTATTAGAGATGCTGCTTAGCATGGAGCAGAAAGCTTACGTTTCTGCCTTTGTTTGTGTGCCTTTCCCAGAGACTAGAGATGCACCTAAGCATTAATATTCTCTGACAGGAAGGTGCAGAGAGAGATGAAAACCGTCTTATTTTTCAATCCAGAGCCCGTAACCTAAATAAACGCTTTTTTTTTTTGTAACCCTCAGAGATATTCCCCCCCACCCCCTTCCTGCTGCTTCCAGTCTTTGTTGCTCAGAGCTGTCTTTGTAGAAGTCCTCGTATCCTCTGCACTCCCTCCACCCACTCCCCCCTCCCAACGCCCACGCTGCTCTCCTCCACTCTCATAACTCAGCTGTTACTTGGCAACATGGTCCCAGCTGGACCCAGCATCAGCCGTGTTGCCACGGCAACAGAATGCACACATGCAGACACGGTAAACATGTTGGGGATTTTTTTAAGAAGCCAGCGCTACATGCACAATAAAACCCACATGTGTATTCAGCTCTGACTCGGTGCTAAAGCATTCATCAAAGGAGGAACGCCCAGATTAATCAAAGCAGGAATGATTGCCAGTATAATCTCATGCACCTGCAGCATCTTTACATCTGGGTGTTTGGTAAAAATAGAGAAAAATAGATTTGGAGGTATGATGTGATGGATTGCTGATTCTGCACAGTAATTCCTCTTCAGAGAATATCCGTTCATTTAATGGTTTTCTGTTTTCACCTTCTCTATTAATTTCACCCTGTGTCACCATACATTTAAAGCCAAGATCGACTCACAGCCTTGAGTGCGTGGTTCTGGGAAACAAACCTCTTCTCCACGCTCTGGGTAACACTGCATCTGTCGTCATAGCAACCCGATCCATCATCTGCAGGGGGATCAATTGATTCATTATTGAGTGAGGCGCAGCCCCCTTCTCTGCTTCCAGTTCACGTCTACTTACTCTGCCTTCAAGCATCCATTATTGACGTCCAAGCCTGCCCACTCACTGGGCTGAAGAATAGAGAGCTGTCAAGTCTCCCTCATAGAAATATAATTCACATTCTGCATTTTCTAAGAAAAACAGCGTGCTTGTTGATCAGCGTGGAAATGTACAGGGTCCCGGCGTGAGGCAGGTAGAAAATGCAATTTGTCCAAGATGCTGTCCTCATTCTGTTGCACATGTTAATGCAATCAGATTAGATCACACTTTTTAAAGGAGGAATAATTCAGATATCTAACCTAAAATCATTCACAGGTCATTCCCACATGTGGAAATCGTAAAAGAGCTGGAGGAAAGAGCATTGTAGGGCGTGAGTGTCTTTGTTGTACAGACAAGATGAATTAGCATCACATGAAGCCTTAAAAAAGAAGGACCAAATGTAACGTGACACACATAGCCTGTTCAAAACACTGCTTTCTGGAGCAGGGCATTTATAGCTGCAGGGGAAGACATGCTTTGATTCTAGTCTGTCCTCCACTGTGTGGCTGCACACCTAAGTAGAGCCTGCAGGCACTGGGATGGGTGGGGAGCTCCAGTTTCAAGGAAGGAAAGCTGAGGGAAGGAAAAAGGGAAGACAAATGTATGTTATAGGAAAATGTGTGCAAAATGGATGATGTCATCTGTGGGACTTTGACATTTTAATGTCATCTCTCAGGGAATTACATCATTAGCCCTCTTTCCTGGCCCGGCTCAATGCTGGGAAACCTCCTAATGGATGTCAACAAGCCATCCCTCTGGAAGAATGGAGCGGTGGGGGTTGGGAGGGTAGACAGGGTGTGGATGGTGTGGATGGTGAGGTGGTGGTGGTGGTGGGAGTGCTTTTGCTAAGCTTTTCACTGAGCCATGTGAGAGCGAGGCCTCACACTGCGCGTCATCTGGACTAAAAGCCTTCAGTGCATTTCTCGCTACAAGATTAACTCAATCTGCGTTACCGTCCCCATCAGACAAAGTGCAATCATCTGCGAGCTCCACTTTCCGCCACCCTTCCGGCTGACCCTAGGTGACCCTGCGTGTAACAACCCCGTGGTGGAGTTGTTTGTTAATTATTTCATGCATTTATAATTACAGGAGCACATCGGGTTGGCAGCCGGCGAGTCTCCGCAACGACTGTGCTCCTTTCAATTTGAAAAACTGTCAGTGTTGCCTCTGCAACCACCCAGAGATCAGATGCTGTATCCAATAATTGATTCATTAATCATCTACAAGTCCATTAATTTCAAATCAAGTGCAGCAATGTGGACTTTCAGGGTGAAACTATACGGTAAAGAACTTATCCATCTGATGGACTCCCTCCTTGCTTGTGAAATAATTTGAGAGAAACACCTCAAACAAGATACGGATATCAAAATACAGCCTTTTATATGCTAATAAAAGTAGTGCTGCAGTTTAAAAAGCAACCTAACAAGTTGCTCATATTTTCGGCAGCAGAATCAAATCATCACAGCAGCTGCAAATAGACTCCAAACAAACATGGAGGGAGATCAAGGCTTTAGTTTAAATAGGTCAGACGGAGGATATTCATGCTGCTGAGTTGACTCTGAGCAAACCACAGATGTGTTACTGAGCTTTCATGACATGATGCTGAAACATATCAAAAGTGTTTGGAGGAGAGGACAAAATCTGAAACCGTTTGGTAAGTGGAAGTTGTGAGAACCGTGCAATCAAATGCACGATCAGACAGAGAGGACAGAATAAAAACTGATGCTGCGTGGTGGATCGGCTCAGTCTTGGCGAGGATTTGCTGCTGAGTGCAGGATAGGAAAAGAGTGGCAAGGCTCTGCAGCTTAGGTTCACCAAACAATTGAAAGGCTGACCGGTATTTCAAATGGATTGGGGTTCAGAAATAAATCATATTTCCGGATGGTCGGAAAAAAAAAAAGAGCCTCAGTCGCACCGTGAGAATGAAATGCTGCGTACGACGTGGCTCTATTCTCCACATCATCCTCTTGAGGACTTTCATTTGAGAGTCAAAGCCTGACTCGCCGTTATTATCTCACTGACTATGAGCCTGTAATCTCCCTCCCCAGTTCATTGAGAAAAGCAGATTGGATGTGACAAATCCAGGGCCCCCAGATGACAAATAAGTCAGGAATTTGCTGTGATAAGTACCACTCACTTTATGATGCGGCTCCTCCATAGACTGGAAATGGAGGGAGGGATATCTGTTTCACTTTATTCTGCTCTCCCTCATGTTGAATTGACATCAAAGCATGACCCAGAAGGACCCACAACTGGCCAGACTCATGGTGTTTTGTTTTTTTTTTTCTTTCTTTGTGACAGCTTTTAACTTTCATGCAGAACATTACAAACTACCCGTTTAAGGGGCCCCTCGCTTTTGATGCATCCTACAAAAGCAACCAGTGCTCTCCGTCCCTCATGTACAGAACATCTCTGAGCATGCACACACATTCATATACAAACTGGAGACGGTTACATAAACAACAGAAAATGTGAAATAGTTTTGCATGCACAGCCTGTCATAAAAATAGTGTGCATGAATGAATAACATTAAACAAGTGGGGCAGATAAGCTACCCCCTTATGTGCTCGCTTCAGATTCAAATTTAGTTTTGTGTAGGGAATTGATGAGACACAGAGCTCAAAGCCAAAGTCTTCAAAGACCATGGTTACACAAGATGCAAGGCGTCAAACCCACTTTGTAGTTCTCGGGTGAACGAGTGGGTTGTAGCTGCCGAGCTGCACAGGGTGATACAGCAGCAGAGTTCTGCAAGCCCAAGAAAAGATGATAAAATTCAAAAGTTACACCAAGGTTACATCGTGTGTAAAGGAGAGCAAAAGTGATTTTTTTTTTCTTTTTTAGATGATTGTAGTTGGGGTTTCTCTATCATCTTTCAAGGTTGAGGTCTCTTTTATTGTTGCCATAAAACATAGCAGGTGTGGGAGACAGAGGAGAGAGGGAACGCCAGGGGACAGTGAGAGGAGAACAACATGGAGAGATAAGGAGAGAAATAAAGAGTGGATGGGTATAATAGTGTAAGCGAACAGTTTCATCACACTCCAACCGACGAGGGAGGGGAGCCTTGCGGGAACAATTCGACTCTTTGGGAAATACGATTATTGGGATTCACGCAGAGAGTGAGGTGAAAAGATGAATACAGTAGGTGTGCCCGATATTGGATTTTCTGCAGATATTTTCCAACTCACTTTGGCCAATTGCCGATACCAATATATGCACATAATTTACAAGTACAGAGAACATCAGGTCTCTCTTGTTGTGGAATTTACATTAATTTATGCCTACTCTGATCCTGACAGCCTACTAGCAGGTGCAGACATAAAATACAATTATTTTCAAGTTTACACATTCATTGAGCAAAATAATAAACTACTACAACTTACACAGAAAACATGCCAGATTTATTTTTATGTAAGAATTTTTAAAAACTGTGGACCTTGGACCTGACATCTCATTTTGGGTCTATGATTTTAAATTCAACCTCCGATCGTTAATTTATCTCCTAAAAACTCATCTCTGTGTATCAATGTCATATTTAATTTTTTTTTCTATGAAAATGATAACAATAATAATAATTGATCAGATTTATATAGCACTTTTCTAGACACTCAAAGTTGCTTTACACTGTCAATTATTCATTCACACACATTCATTCCAGTAGTGGTAAGCTACAATTGTAGCCACAGCTGCCCTGGGGCAGCCTGACAGAGGCGTGGCTGCCATTCAGCGCCTACGGCCCCTCTGACCACCACCTCAACAATCCATTTATACGCATTCACACCAGGCAAGGTGGGTGAAGTGTCTTGCCCAAGGACACAACGACCATGACACAGGTTACAGAGCAGAATCGAACCGCTGACCTTCTTATCATTGACCGACTCGCTCTATCACCTGAGCCACAGGCGCCGTCTGCCTTAACAACAGCTTTATTTTAGCTCCACATTGTTGCTCCTTCGAGTCCCTCGAAACTGTCTGCTGCAGCTCGAGCACACCAGCTCACTTACAAGTTGTAATATTGGAGTGATTCAGCCATCCATGCTGGAACCAGGTATTGATTCAGAAAAACAATAAAGACTCAGAAAGTCCCACACTGCAACCCCCAGAAAAATAGCAGTTTGTCATTCTTGTACTTCAATTAAAAGACAAAATTAGACACTGCAAAAAGTGGCCTGTCGATTCAACTTTAATGAAAAATGTGTAAATACAAACATCGTGGGAACCTGTGTTGCAAACTAACTTTGTTTGTATTTTGGCTATTTGGTCAGAATAACACCTCTCCATGTCGTCACCTAAAGGCTTCCGAGAGAGCACTGTAGAAGCTCCTGTACTTGACTTCTCCTGACTCCCAGCAAATCACAAAATGTGCAAACATTTTGAGAATGATGGGAGCTGAGGTGGGTCATGCAAACATCTCTAGGCAGTGGACTGTCTAATGATGGCAAACACCTGTCACTGAAGGAGACCACGCCCATAGTTATTGATGTAGAACTTTAAGCCGTGATACAAATTAAATGGGTGTGATATATAACAATTTACCCCCCTGCACAGCTGTCTTGAACAGGGATGTACATGGAAACACCAAAACAGTGTTTTGTACCAGGCTGTAAACACGTACATTTCTGCTGTAAAGTTTGGCATTTTGACACGGGGCTCGATGAGGATTGACTTGCTTTTGGAGCCTTAAGTGGCCGCTTGAGGAAGTGCATTGTTTTTTGCATTTTGCATTGCCTTCATTTTTCAACCCTGGAGGTTCTCACAATGGGAATAAACATGAATGGTACGAAATTGGCCTCATTTTCAGGAAGTGCTGTTACCTTTAGACAGAGCCGGGCTGAACCATTATCCCACTGTTGCTGAAGTTACAGAAATGAGAGTGGGACCAATTCTCTTATCTAATTTCGATCAAAAAATGATTGAGCATATTTCCCAAGATGTAAAACTATTAATAGTAAAAAAAAAAAAAAAAACTTTTTCCCTAGATGACTATGTGGAAAGTAGTTCTACAAGAATGTAACCAGTCCCCCCGTTCTGCAAGTGGAAAACTGGTTTCCAGATTCCCAGCTTTTCTCCTGAGAATCCCTTCCAGCTCCAGGCTTGTTGTGAAAAAAAAAGCATGTCACCTCACTCCCACATTATTATTAACACTGCATTATTAATGGCAGTCTGCAGCAGCAAACTATTTGTCTTTGTAAAGCTGAGAGAGCAGAGCGGAAGTAGAGGATTGCCACATTCTTGCGGAGGCCCCACATTCCCCAGAGCACCACAACAGCGTTGTTGTAGCTCGTACAGTTCCTCCTCTGCTCCCCGCCTCCTCCCTGCANCCCCTCTCTTCCAGCCCCCAGCTTCCTGTGCAGCAGCATGGCCACTCAACCCTTCCCTTCGCCTGCTCTGAGCTCGGTCAAGCTCCATCTCCCTCTACCCCACCGCTCCAAATACATTATTTACACTCTCCTCCCCTCCCCTCAGCTCAGCTCCAAAGAATCAGGGCAGAGGGAAATAACACCACTGTATAGCCCCCCCACACACACACAAGCTGAACCCCCCCACCCCTTCCTCCACCACCACCACCACCCCACCTGCTCGCTCTTTTCTCACTCTGCGGGACGAAAATACAGTGCAGGGCTGGGCTGCGACAATGGGAAACTCTGTGAGGCCCTGGCCCTCCCATTAATCCCCTCTGACGTGCCTCCCGAGGGCAAGGATTTGCTACAAGTCAATGCAGCAGACCTACAGTATGCAAAACAAGCCTGTCTGACTCTCTCATGATGTTCAAAGCCTCTGCACTGCACTGCTTGTGAGACAGGAAGGCAGATCAGAGAGAGGGGAGGAAAAAAAAAAAAATAACTGTGCACACAGTCTGCTCGGTTAACCCTTTCTTCACCCTCCTGCTCGGCGTCACTTCCCCTCTTCTAGTTTCACTCCTCGCCTAGATTGCACAGATAACGCTGATGACAGATGACAGGATGATGCTGAGCGAAATATATTCTTTCTTCCATTATGCTCTACTGCTATTATCTTCTTTTTCCTACCTCCCTCCCCCCCCTTCATGGCAAATTCAGCTCTAAGACGGGCTCATTATCAGAGCCAAATATGAAAACCACTCAGTGTAAACAGGAATTCACGGGTCATGTGATGCACTTACTTCTCTCAGGCAGAGCAGTGCTATTGAATTGCAGCCTTATCGGGGATCTAGTGATGAGGAGATAGGTGGAGGCTGGAGGCACGGATGACATTAGAGTAAGCCAGGCTGGGTGGTTGGGTGCTTGGTGGGGGAGCGCCTGTCCACACCCTTCAGCTCACACTCACAGGGAATGTAAACAACAGAGCTAAATAGGCAGAACTACACATGGAGGAGAAAAGCTGCACGGGAGGAAGGGCAGCAGCAAAAGTTAAAATACCACAGAGAAGGCAGCAGAGAAGTGGAAAAACAGATGACAGTCAGGCATTACCCCACAGAGGAAGAGAAATCCGCCAGGATTTGTAGCCTGCTTTAGATTCACGTGATTGGCTCCACTGTTGCCTCCTCCTCCCCCCCCCTCTTTTTTCCACCCATCCTCAGACCCTTTGAGATGGAAAAATGGGTCATCTGTGTGGAAGTTAATACTCTGAGCACGTACAGTGCTGCTTTATTTTTAGGACGTGCCTTGGAAATTTTTCTCCTTCTTTCCCTCACTGGTGAATGACACAGAAAAGGCGATGGGGTAATTAATATACCGTGTTGCTGCTGTGCACACAAGTGGCAGTGCAGAAGAGAACTGTGGTCTTTATAATAGCCTGGACATGGCTCATGTTTCTCCCCAGTCTGACCCTCTCCATGACAACGTACAGTAAGGCTGCGGACACCACGGCTGTGACATCAGCATCGTCAGGCGGCAGGAAAACATGTTCCAAAACACGGACGCTGGAGGACTCCGGGCCTCTGTGGACGCCTCCACCTGACAGCCACTGATCAGCGAGTTAGAGCCAGCAAATACCTGCTCAGAGGTGACACTCAGAGGATCTCAGACCAGTGCAGCACAGAGTCTGCTGCTTTGCAGAGCTACGTGAAGCTGCCATGGCAACCACATACAACCGAGTTATTTCTGGCTGCCTTAAACTCCCAAACACAGCTGCTCCTACATAACCAGACATCTCCACCGGTCAGATGGCACTCAGTATACAGAAGCAGTAATCAAGCTTTGACATTCAAACTCACACAGTGCAATAACACAGCAAAGGTCATTAGTGATGTGGTTAATTTGTTGACAGGATTTTCAGTAATGAGTTGCAGAGCTCAAATTATTAGAGTGATTAGAATATTCCCAACACAACACTTGACATACGATCAGAATCCATGCAAACAAATTACAATGCCAGTCAGCCTGCTGAGGTCCTAGCTGCTTAGAGCCTCTCTGTGCTTCTATCCTGGGATTTTAATGTTGTTTTTGAAAGCAGGTTATTTCCTGTCGCTGTAATGAAGTGACAGGGTGCATCTGTCATCGTGTGCACATTGGAAAAAAGGATTATAAACTGTTAAAAATCACTCCTCCTGAGCACACGGTCTCTGTGCTGCAGGCACAGCCATTGTTATTGCTGTCAACTGGAACTGTTATGCTCTCAGCTCTCTCCATTCAGTTGTCCTTCAGTGGAACGGTGTAAAGCTCTGCTGAAACAGCCTGGAGCAACAGTGCCCCCTACTGCAAAACATGAGGGAGTTCCTTCAGTTCCCCGTTTCTTCCCCCTGCCTGCTTCATCAGATATGAAGAGCTGACTCATAGCCCATTCATACAGATTGAAATAAAGCAGGAATGCAATTAAAAGAGTTTTGTTTCGTTAACAGAATTACAACAAACTCCTCATTGATTACGTTAGTATTCTGCTCAGGACTGAGGACACAGAGGACGCCTTGTCGAACACAAAAACAAAAGATTTGCTGTGTCATCCTGAAGGCAAACAGCATCTGCCCTCATGTCAAGGCCCGTTTCACTGGGTTTACTTTATGCTGGCAGGCTTTCAAAGCAGCTAGTGCTGGTCTGGCATCCTTCACTGACCCCTCAGCTCTCTCCAGCCTGCAGGGGACTAAGCGGCAGCTGAGTGTTTATTTACAGGAGATGCAGGCCAGCGGTACATTATGTGGAAGGGTCTGAACCTGAAGGAGACCACAACTCCAGCTTGACCTCCAACACAGTCTGTCATTTTTTTCCTCCGCCTCCCCAAAGGACAGATTAACAACAAGTCACTTCTTCTGCACATTCTCACTCAAGGCCAGTGGACTCTCTGCAGGCCCCTGACAGGCTTCTCCTTTTCCACCAAATGGCAAAACAGCAGGAGTCTCGAATAAAAGACTGCAGAGTGAACGCATGAGTTCATGGAAAATGGAACACTGTCTACCATTTAGTCCTCACTCGACATTTCTGCTCCGCTGTTCATTTTTCATTCCTAATGTAGAAAAACTATTTTCCGCTGCTCTCGTTTCCTGGCAACCTAAAGGCCCAGGCTGCTCCAGCCAGAGCCTTTAGAAAAACAGCTGCAGACAGGGATAAAAATAATTACAGCTCTATTTGTCTTCCAAGAGACACAGTTCTAAGCAGACCTACTCCCTTCCCCTACGAGCTGCTCCACTTTTGCTCCCCTGCACCCACAATAAAGCCATTCACAATAAAGACATTGTGGCTCAGCGGACTCGCATGAGCTCGTGTTTCACCACGCTGGTTGGGAACAAGAAATGCTGTACTCTCATGACGGCAATTCAACTCTGTTTTGGCAGCGTCTGGATTTTATTAAACAGTGTCAAGGTTTCATGACACAAAAAATAAAGATTCAAGGAGAGTTTCTCTTGCACTTAACATACTGAGATGCATGCTACCCATGAGATTGGCTTAATGCGGTTCTCCATGTTTTAACATTTTTCTGGTATCAATCTCTAGGAATATTTGTTTGGAGTTTCTTTGCATGTAACACCTTCCATTCAGCAAAATAACTGCAGCTTTCCAAACAGAAACTGCCCACACTCCATACTTCAGAGTTGTAAATGCTTTGAGTTTCCCTGTGCATTGCTACTGCCATCTACTGGCAAATGGAAACTCAGGCACTCCACATGTGTTTTCACCTTTTATTGTAGGATTTTACACAGAAAAATATGTCCAGATGTGAAAGATTGGAATATAAAAATAACATTTAACTGACACTGCAAGAACATCTTCAGAGAAGTTAATAAATCACAAATAAGTCTTCCGTTTAGTTTCAGATTTTCTTTCACACGTTTCACATGTATATTAACTGTGCACCAACAAGTAACAAATCATCACTTATTTTTAATTTAATACATTACATATTGGCAACCTCCTCCCCCAAACATAATTATCTTTAAGGGAAATAAATACAACAAACAGATGGCTAGAAAACATGAAATCTGGTAGGAGCAAGGTGAGAAAGAAGGAATGAATTCAACGTTTCCCAGAAGCGCAATCTTGAGGAAGTTCTTTAACCTCGGAGTGCCACGATGGTGGGAGATTATTCACCCGATATCCAATGATCAAGGTCTGTCATAATCAGACTCACAACTCACAAGCAACTGCAGTCAGACATATCCCCCCCAAAATCTGAAATCCCTTTATGGAATAGATTTCATCTCACGCTCATTCACACGCATTCATTCTACATCATCTTCTGACAAAGACTGAGAGCTGACGATTCGCTGAAAAAATAAGAAAAAAATACATCTTTCAGAGTTTATGCCTACAAATCTACATAACACAACAGCTACACTTGTAAACGTGCGTGCAAAACTTGGGAAACACATGACATTAACTACCAGTTGGTCTGTAACGTTAGTATTTCTGTCTTAGAGGTGAAATAGCCAAGAGCTACTAACACATGGCTCTCAGCTTTGGATGATTCTAAGATTGATCTTGCACCCTTCCTTGTCCCAGAGACCACAAATTGTAACTGGGGGGTTTACTAAGGGTGCTCAGGCCCATTGCAGTGTTAATAGGAAATGCAGGAAACCCTCACCTGGCTGATGCTGGGTAGTTTGGTGAGCAGCATTTGGAAGACTGGAGGGGGCAGCGTTTGCTGGAGCACCTGAAGCAGCTGCTGAGGTTGACCACATACCGCGATTGCATTGGTCAGGTGGTCCACACCTTTCTCAAATTCACCTGGGGGTAAGTTTAGAAAAGGATTACAACAAGAAATAGACAAAAAAAAGGGCTCAAATGGAAGGAAACATTAAGCACTACACAGGTAAATGAGCTACACCTATATTTACTATTTGTCAGAATTAAAGAACACTGCTTTCAAAGCTGTTTCTCATGGGCCTAATGTGTGTCATAAACATAAAATCAAGTTAAGTCACCATTATTTATACAGCACAATCAAGGGAAAAGTCAATGTAGAAAAGCAATGCCTGATCAAAAAATAAGAGTGCTGTTTATTAATTAACCTAATAAGTATAAATACTAAGTCTAAGACACTAAAGCATTATTTAGTGTGTACATTTAAATACTAAAAATGAAAGCCCTGTAAAAAAATAGACACAATACAACTTTATCTGACTATCATAAATATTAGGGCTATTATTGATTATTGAGATTAACCTATTTGACAACTAAAGTGACGACCCTGCAAAAACACAAATGAAAACCAAACAAAGCCAAGGATTCCCCGGATCCCCTTACAGAAAACACACAAAATATACAACCTTGTGCAAGCAGCTCCTCTCCCAGCTGGATTTCTTCCAAAAAGAATTTCTGAACAGCTTCTGCGTCCTTCAGGTCAGGCAGCTTAAAGTCAACACACAGTGTCGGAAATGCACATTTAGGGCCCAAGTACAAACAAAAGCGAGCTTACATCGATGTTTTTCCGTGTGTCTTACCTTCGACAGACCAGACGTCACACCTGAAACCTTTTGCTGTCTTCTCCCTGTAAGAAAAAAAAGAGGTTTTAGACTTCTGATGGTTTGCCAGAACAGGACACACATGTTCACAAGTTAGTTTAGCAGCATTTCTCTTTTAAGAGTTAACTATTCCGCACTGTAGCAGAGGAAAACTAAGTCAGAGTGAATGTTAACACTCCCTGCGCTTAAAGTACATGGAAAAGCAGAAGTTGTTTAGTTTGGTACAGTTTATATGAAGAGTTTTCGTGTCCTTGCGGTCCGTTAGCCACATGGAGGCTAGCGTGGATGCTAAGCCCACTGTTAAGCGAACTTCCCCTGCTCCGTCCGCATCAACCACTTACGTTCACGCAGCTTTTCCTTGAAGCGAGGGTCACTCCGTCGCTTTCTGTCAAAATAAATGCAGTATGCCACGAAAAGGGTCCCACACACCCCTGCTACTATCGCGCTCGTCCTACCGCTCATCATATCTCAAACGATGTAGCATCGGCTAGCAGCTAACACGCTGCTGGAGACGCGCGGACAGGAAGTACGTCATAGGAAGCGGTGCTTTGTGAAGAAAATAGAGCTCCTCAAACACAGGTGCGCAATGCCACGTTATTGTATATTAAATACGTACACAAATAAACAAATGTTCCGATAAAATAAATATATATGACTGAAATAAATTCAGAAATAAATAAATGTGGTATTAGGTAAAAGAGGAAAAAAATGCAGTTTTAAAATGTTACCATATTTATTTATTACATTTAATAGTATATTTATTGTCTCGTTTTTGTTTAATTTTGCGATTTATTTCAGAGTCATATTTATTTATTTCACACTAATATTTACATATTTGTGTCTTTAATTATTTATTATTGAACAAAGTAGCACTTTATAACATGAAATGTAATCGTAATTTAATTTCAGGAGCTTATTTCAGAACCGTATTTATTTGGAATGTATTTAGATGGCATTCTGTACAATGGATTTCTGTTATTTGATAAAATGAGATTAGCCTTTATTGATCCCACCTTGGGGAAATTTACAGTGGGAAATTTTCGCGGTGAAGCCTCGCAAAAGTCACAGTTTGGATCAGGAGAAGAGTTGTGATTTATTTAGCTAGAAATAGACAGCAGTACCTGTAGAAAGTTAACAGCTCGTTCGCCGCAGAAGTCGTTGTTAGCATCGTGAAGCTTTAGTTAGCTTAGCCCAGTGCAGCAGTCTAGACTTTAACCTGATAGCTGCTCCATTTTTAGTTATTTCAGAGGAAACTGAATCCAAAATGTCAGACACTGTGCGTTAAAGTAAGTAGGTCATACAGCTATTATCATATGTAAAGATGTGACTTGTGACAGAAATGTGGAAAGTTCATTTTACATCAAAGTAAAGAAAGTAAAAATGTGCACTATTCACTGAGCTGGAGCAACTCTTGTCAGTTGTAGCTACACTGTAAAAGAAAAATACTGTAGCTATCAAAAACTGTGAAAATAGGCATATATCAGTGAAATGATGATATTTTTTAGTTAGTATAAATAGTGTAATTGTATCAGCTCAAGTAGAAAGCTAAAAACAGTGTAATTGTATGGTTACATATTATAAAATAATACATTGCTATTTAAGCAAATTCAGATTTTGGATGTGGACATTATTTATAATTTTGGCCTGTAATTTACGTGTAAATTAATATTCATTTTCTCTCATTTTACTGGTTATCATGTGTTAATTAACAAAACTAAAACACTTGATAACATTTTGACTTCAGCCAACAGATCAGACTGTTGCCAACAGTAAAAATGACATCTGAACATTTCTGCTCAACTTTATTGTATTTTTGAGGGATTTAACGCACGAACTACAGATGAACTAACCCAGAGTTATTTTTTATTATTCTAAATTTTGAAAAAAAATAAAAAAATAAAAAAGATAATTTGCCTCCATGGCTCTTCATAAAACATTTGAGACCACCGTCCTAAAGTTTTTCATGGGGAACATTTTAGTCTAAATGTAATGTTTTGTTTTTATTGGTTGACGTTTGCTATGTTTAAAAATACATTTTCCCGGGCCGCCGCTTTAGCTCACCTGGTTGAGCTGGCGACCCATTTCAGGGGCTGTAGTCTCTCCAATGCAGCGGCCATGGGTTTGAATCCCGCTCATGGCTCTTTGCTGCAACCCCTTCCCCCAATCTCCTCCCCCACTTTCCTGACTCTCTTTCGACTGTCCTATATAATAAAGGCAAAAGGGCCCAACAAAGTAACTTTAAATAAATAAATGTTCCCATCAAAGTATAAATAAAGTAAAAATTCAACATTCTCTGAAGGCTTAAGGTGAGTTTCTGTGGCATTTATCTTTTGTCTTGTTCTTTGTCTTTCACACAGGGATGACTTTAGGCCTGATTTTGAATCACTTTTACAGTCTTAGAGAAAGACTTCATTGCCCTTCCAGCTGACGTTCTGATGTAAATGCTTCAGGTCATCACCGTTCCCCTCACTGTTACAAGCGTGATCATCAGTAAGCTGAAGGAGCGTTTCTCACTCTGATAACAATCACACCAGGTTGTGCTTTATTTCAGGTATATTTGTATGCATGTGCATTTAAGTCATGTGAATGCCTTAATACCAAATTGAAAACTATACAGAAAAAAATCTCTTTGTCTCAACCATCATGGATAGCTCTATTATATGTCTATGTGATTCAACATAAAAATGTTTCTTAGCCAGTCACAGTTTAATTATTTAGATTTTTTCATACGTTTTAACCAGGTAACAAGTATCTGCATAAATATTTAAACATCTGCCACCAATGCATATGCACTAGTTGATGTTTATGCTGCAGGGATGTCTGCTGTACACTGACTATACTCATATATGGTTCTACTAATGTGCTAATCTTCACACCACATTACCTCATGTTTTATATCCTTTATAGGTGTTGCTGGTCTTGAAGCAAACTCCATTACAAAAATAGCTGCACATGGATCAGTCTACTTTGTCGTGACCACTCTTCTGTCAGTGGCTACAAGTAAGAGAAATATAACGGTACATTGAAATACCATTCAGCTTCTGTCACTTTTTTGTGCACAATACTGTCAATGAGTTCCACATTACTTGTGTAATAATTATCGTAAAAGTTGATGCTGAGTTTTTTTTGGTCACAGTTGTACAAGCTAATGACAAGAAAACTTGCTTGTTAAGTCTAATGCTCAGGTTTTCGTTGTTTACATTGAGGCTCCTGGTAAGAGTGTTTCACGTCTGCAGGTTGAGCCACATATGTTGGACCTAATGTGACAAAATATTTATTTTCATGCTGTTATTCTCAGTAGGGTTTCATATTATCGAGAGCTTGATTTGCTTGAAACTTTTAACTTTTTAAAGTGTTGCTTAAAAATCTCATGATGTCAGATATAATAATACATCAGTCAGAGGGACCAAACCAATACTTCTATTTTGATACTTTAACTACATTTTTCTGCTGTGTACCTCTAGCTAAGCAGGTATTTTCATACAGGACTTCAACTTGTAAAGGGGTAACATTGCATTGCTGTATTGGTACTTTTACTGAAGTAAAGAATCACGTGGCTCCTAATACAGCTTGTGTATTATTCTTTCATTCAAGGTATTCTAGTTGAACTTTTACAAAAAATGATTATACAGTCAAGCCCATGAACTTTGGAACAAACTCATCTGGTCAAAATCTGCACCAGCTTGTTGATCGTTAGTTTTTTCTTAGTGCCTTACAGTTTTATTCCACGTTAAGACTTAGCGTTGGGATGAAATAAATAAAACATTTGCAGTAGTAATCGCTTTTCCGGTCATTGTGACATTTTATGCATCAGCTTTTGAGCCAGATTGTGTTTTAGCTGCTAGGTTTGCTTCCTTTTTCCAAACTTGGGTGTGTTTTGTCGCAGGAATGACGCTGGTGCTGGTGCTCAAGCCGGGGATGGATGAAAACAGTGGGATAAGTAAGGACGACAATGTGATCGCCTCCGACACCGCCCAAGCCTTGTTGAATCTAATCCAGTGAGAAGGCAGATTTACTTTACGCACAAGTTGTTTAGCCTCATCAGTTTCATGACAGCAAATTTTGACTTTATTCTTCACAGAAACATGCAGAAGGCCACTGAGCCAACCATGATGGGAAGCTGCGTGGCAGAACCCAACACACTCGTACTGATCATCTGCTCCTTCGCAGTTGGCGTGGCGCTGCATAAATTGGGGAACAAGGGGAAATTCCTCCTCGATGTGATTGTCGACGTCAACGACGTCACGAGGGAGGTGGTGACCTGGATCCAATGGGAAAGTGGAGCACCATAACCTGAATATAAACGTGTAGAAGTCAAATTTAATGTATAGTAAATGCACAGCAGCATCTTCTTCTCTTCTATCCTAAGTTGCTCGAGTCAGGGTTTCAGATAATTATCAGGTTTCAGGATGTGTTTGTTTTTCTGAGTGACACTGCTCTCTTGTTTGACTCGGTGTTTCCTTTTAGTTGCTTGCCAGTGGGGGTCCTGTTCATGATCACAAGAAATCTTGTGGAGGTTTACGACTGGGAGACAGTCTCCAAACTGGGAGGTTTTGTGGCTGCGGTCATCATTGGGTATGACCTTTCTCACTCGTTTAGCCCACTAAAAAATAGTTCCTTGACAAATCCACGATTTCTGCACCTCATAGCAACTAGTGATGTGCTATAGTTGCTATGATAAAACAATAAAACCCAATGTAACTTATCAACGAGACTAAAAATAACCAGCTGGGCCATTAAGTTTCTTTGTCCTGTCAGCAACTCGGTCATTCATCAGTATTAGCTTGCATTAATATTCAGTGTATATTATATTGTATGTTTTCGGCTCGTAATCTGTGGAGGGATTATTCTACCACACCTCTATTTTCTAGTAACAAACATAACCCCTGGCCTGTCATTAAGGGGGCTTCTCCTACGCTGCTGATTGCACTGTGCATCTCATCAAGGTAAGATAACTTTTACAGGCTCGGTCGTCCTTCGCCTGGTGTCAGCTCTGTGTATTTGTCACCAGATAAAACACAGCTAAGTGTAGCTTAACAAACCAATGCGCAGCTACAGTCCTTCTGTCTCCAAGCATTATGAGGGTTCTACAGAAGAAGCGAGAAATGAATGTGTTCTATAGAGAATGCAAATGATTAATCAAGATGTAGCAGCATTAATTAGGTGTTCCAGCCAGTACAGAGAGGCTTCACATGACTTTATGTAAATATCCAAAATTAACTCAAAAGTTAATGCTACAGAGCCAGTTCATGAAGAATCGACCAGTTCGTCCCTCCTGACCCCCTCAGAATCAGCCGATTCTTTTATATACAATAACTTTAATTAGGAATTTAACTTCATACTACAAATATTTTGAATTACAGGCCCCATAATGTTTTTTTTTTTGCACTTTTTGTTTTGTATTACTCTTTTGAACCTTCAGAGATTCATTATTATAAGAGACAGACACGTGAATTTTTCAGGGCTGAATAACACATTTGAGCTCTGTTTAAAACTGCAAACAATTTTGCATCCACTCCATGTGTCACAATCTAAAGATAAAATCTCATTGTTGTTCAGCACTTTTTTTTTCTGCAGCGAATTTTGAACACTAATATCATGGGATTTATTGTAGTTTTATTAGTAAAACTGCTGTTTTCTGGGAAAAGTAACACATTTAAAAGTGACAGGCCCTGGTGTACTTCAAGGGTTTGTAACTCAGATAATGTTCATAGTTTGAAACTAAACTTTTGCATGGCTTAAAATGACATACTGAAGTTATTATAGAAATAAATCAGCTGATTCTGAGAGAGATCAGGTGGGAATTTTCTCAGATTTGGCTGATTTTCTGCCTGTATAGCAAGCATCCATCCTGCTGGCTGTAGAGTGGCTGCTGTGAGTTTCATTTCTGGTTAAAAACCCGAAAATAGACACAAAAACTTATCACCAATCATGAACTAATGCTGCCGTAGGGGTGGAACATTAAACCTGTGCATTGGGAAGATTTTGCACATTTAAAAGACATGGTATCATGTTGATTTTTTTCCATGTAAACTAGTACAAGAATCTATGCAATATCAGGACTTTTAATATGAATATTTTCTACTTGTGCCATGTTTTCTACTTTCAGAATAAGCCTGTGCAGTATCGCTCTTTTTGTAAATACATATATATATTCATATTTGTCTTTTTTATACTTTTACTTTTATACTTCTGCACCACTGGAGTTGTCTTTTAATGTCCTTGTACCTTGTGTATGATGACTATTCTATTCTATTTACCTCTCCGTCATTGCTGTAATGCTGCAAATGTTCCCAGTGTGGGATTTTGACCACATGAGAAAATTTAAACAAAACACTGCGCTAAATAGCTTGAATGTGTTGTGTTTAGCGTGTGTTTTTTCTTCCAGGGATCGTTGCAACACTGTCGTCAACGTCCTGTGAGACAGCTTCGGCATGGCACTCGTTTTCCATCTGTCCACCAACGAACTGAGAGGAACGATGAGCAACATGACAACGGCACAAGGTGAAATTCAAGTGTTTCCCAGACTTCACAGATTGCACACGTGAAAATAAAAAAAACAGAAAGGTGTCCAGTTATCAGACACAGATGTTCTGACAGCAGCTGGTCTGGAATTTGCGTCTCACACGGTTGTTTTATTGACAGGACGCCTGACGGTGACGTGGAGGACGAACACATGGAGGTCATTCGATCTGTGGAAGATGATGAGTTCGTTATGTCGTTACATGTCTTTGAATATTTGACTCATCTTTAATGCGTTTTATATTGTAGATGAGGTTTGCTTTTGTAAAAAGTTAGTCAAAAGTAAAGTTTTCTTTTGACTATCATAGATGTACAATGTAGAGATTCATGTAATAGATGGAGTATTTAGTTGCAGTTACTTAATTATTTGAATTGAATTGAAGTGATGTGTACTGATTGAGCTGAATTTATGCAATATATGCATTATATTGAATTGAATTATTCTATTGTCCCGATTGTATTATTGTAAACATGTGGTTTAATTCCCCAGATGGTCACTAAGACTGTTTTGTGACCAGAACACAAGTCTCTCGTACATTTGTAGAATTGGATTTGCGATATTCTGTCCAACGAACCTTAAAGCTAAATATCGTGTACAGAAGCCTGCATTGTCCCCCACTGCAAGTTGGAAGTCACGTTCGGGCCGTGGCCAGTATCAAAAATGATGTGATAAATGGAGTGGTTTATCCTCTGTGAAGACCATGCTGAGACTAATTGACAAAATATTTTACAAACAGGCTTCATCTCCTCTCTTTCAGCTGTCCTAGATTATTTTCTACGATAGCGCCCCTGGAGCTTCTGCAACATGCCTTTAGTAGGTCAGTGCATGCCTACCAATACAGTTTGACTGCAAGTGATGCTGCGGAGTCTCCTTTCGTCCCTTCAGCACCAACAGGTGAGGAGAACTCCTCAAAACATGCCAAAGTTTTCTTATTTTGTTACAAAAACTGTTGTGCCAATATCACCTCCCAACAAAAGAAAACTATTAGAAAATCATGCAATCCCAAAGAATTGCCTGATGTATTTTTCCATGATTAAAAAAATGTCTATAAATATACTACAGCCAGAACTACAGATATACACACAGACTGGTTCCAGCAGAGGTCAGTGAAGTCATTGGTTCATTGCACAGAGGCATAGACCTGCTGCTACCACACCAGATATTAATCAGACGGGACTAAAGAGGTATTAATTATAGACACATTCAAGTACTGGTGTTAATCTGAATGGAAATTATATTTGCAGAAACAGCCCTCAGAACTGGGCATTACCCATGGCAACGGCCAAATCGTCTGTTATTATGCCAAAAAAAGTGATCATCTGCCAAAAACTGATTGCCATCCATGGAAGCATGTGGTTTCATATCATCCAGTTAAAATCTGTCTAAAGCTGCTTTATCTGGGTCAAACAGTGAAAATGTGCAACAGTGTGACCCTGTGCTATCAGCAAACTGTGTCCATGTAAAACTTTCATTTTTCCTTTAACCAAATAATTGTGACCAAATAAATTTGTGGAGCAGGTAAAATAATGCAGAGACATTGAGACAACTGCAAAAGCGATCACTTTAGTATGACTGTTTGACTCTGATAGAAGCAGCTATAGACACACACACATACAGGCTACTGGACAAAAACAGTGCAGTTTTTGGCAGAAGATCACTTTCTGGCACTCTGGTGTTGCTAGAAGACGAGCTATGGTGCACTAGTAGCTACGGCACTTTTTTCGATAGAATATTTTGTTTCTGCTTCTTTAACAAGCACTCTCAGACTGTCGGACGCTGTGGGACGAACTTTGCTGTTTGAGAGAAAGTTGAAGCGAACAAGGTAGGCTAGTTAGCTCACGAGATCAGATGTTTTCAAACTGTAAGCATCCTCAGGGGGAAGTTCTCAAAATGATAGGTTAGTTATTGCAGTTTGACTGGTTTATTGAATCTCAGCTTTGATTTATATAGCTCTCATAATAGATTTATGAATGTGCGTGCTAATAAACACACATGCACTTCAGGGTTTTTTTTTTTCAAAATGTTTGTCATAGACTATAAGAAGCACAATGTTATGGAAGTGGACAACAAAAACTTAACAGTATGAAGAAGGTGAACATAACAAGCATAGTGGTTGCAAAATTTAATTTTGAAGTGATGTAGAACTCACACAAATTACCCAAAGGACCTAGAAGAAAAGAAAAAAAAGTGTTTAATGTAATAGGTGTGACATTACAGCCAATTAAATGAATCTTTTCCTCTGTGCAGTTTGGCAGATTTATAAGCATCAGATGTTTCCATTAACATTTTTTATAAGTATTTGTTTTGCTATTGTCAGAAATGCTCATTGGAAGCCCTTTTGTATTTACTGCCGTTACGCAACATGACTGCACAAAGTGGAACAGAACACATCTCCTCAATGCCAATAGTCTAAGAGACATTCCTAAAAACACATCAATACACTAAACCTCATGAAATTCCTCTTTAGTGCAATGAATTAAAAAATAAATACATAAAACACTGACACTAATATTTTCTGTAGTTTAACTTTCAGTTGTACCTAATATTTCAAATGTCTGTCAGATGTTCCAACACTTTGTCCAGACTCAGAACATCTCAACAACAGTTTGAAGCATTGCCGTTAAATTTGATATTTTAAATTAGTACCTGTTCTACTGACCTTGATGCCCTAAATATTCGTTTAGCCCCACCACATGCAGGTCTCTGTTATGAACCTGTGTACAGACATGCATGTTTAATCCATTTTTATCACTTAAATGTGTTTTGAACTGCCATTGCTCGGCCCCAGAAGTGATTGTCTGCCAAAAACTGACTGCTGTCAGAAGCAATTATCCTTATGTCGCTGCATCTTTTTACTTCCTCTGTGCCCTCAAATACAACCAATCCAGTTGTTTTTGGATTGAAAGAGCTTCTAAAGGACAAATTCAACTAACATAATAAATCAAAGTAATATTTCATGACCCTTAAATGTTAGTATGCTAACATGTTACACTACGCTGATAAATATGGTAAACGTTATGTCTAAAATCAGTTTAGTTGACACTTTTGTTTACTTTTAGCAGTTGTGCTCAGTATTGTCATTGTTAACATGATATCTTGCTGGTGTTAGCATGTAGCTCAAGAAAATACAAAACTGTCCAAAACTTTGGCAAATAACCACATACCTGCGAACAAATGACATTCCATCAGCATCCATGAATAGCATGCTAGCATTCTAAAAGCTGGTTAACATGATGAATATGATTGTTTAACAGTAGAATGTAGACATATTTAATTATGTATCAGTGTGAATATATATTTACAAATGGAAAGTATAATGATGGTGGCATGTGGAATCATCATTGTGAATACATTCACATGCTAGTGTTAGCATTTAGCTCAAGGCTCAAACCAAAAAGCCACAACTGAAATTCAGGAATATGAGACCACATTCCGATATATCTTGATTTCTTATGTTACAGTTTAATTTCACTATGTATCTGATATACACGTCTGGACAAAACTGTTGGTACCCCACGGTTAATGAAAGAAAAACCCACAATGGTCACAGAAATAACCTGAATCTGACAAAAGTAATAATAAATAAAACAATGGACAAAAATGATGGTACCCTTAACTTAATATTTTGTTGCACAACCTTTTGAGGCGATCACTGCAATCAAACGATTTCTGTAATTGTCAATGAGACTTGTGCACCTCTCAGCAGGTATTTTGGCCCACTCCTCATGAGCAGACTGCTCCAGTTGTCTCAGGTTTGAAGGGTGCCTTCTTCAGAAGGCATGTTTCAGCTCCTTCCACAGATGTTCAATAGGATTTAGATCCTTTAGCTCATAGAAGGCCACTTCAGAATAGTCCAGTGTTTTCCTCTTAGCCATTCTTGGTTGTTTTTAGCTGTGTGTTTTGGGTCATTATCCTGTTGCAAGACCCATGACCTGTGACTGAGACCAAGCTTTCTGACACTGGGCAGCACATTTCTCTCTAGAATATCTTCATAGTCTTGAGATTTCATTGTATCTGCACAGATTTAAGACACCCTGTGCCAGATGCAGCAAAGCAGCCCAGAACATAGCAGAGCCTCCTCCAAAAGAACACAGTAGAGACAGTGTTCTTTTCTTGATATGCTTCATTTTTGCGTCTGTGAACATAGAACTGATGTGCCTTGCCAAAAACTTCCAGTTTTGTCTCTTCTGTCCATAGGACATTCTCCCAGAAGCTTTGTGGCTTGTCAACATGCAGTTGGATCTTACATTTCTGAATATGTGCAGCTGTAGTCACAGGAACATCAAGCTGCATGTAGATGGTCTTATAGCCTTTACCTTTAACATGCTTGTCTATCATTTTCTTTCTAATCTCCTGAGACAAATCTCTCCTTCGCTTCCTCTGGTCCATGTTTAGTGTGGTACACACCATGTCACCAAACAGCATAGTGACTGCTTGTAACCCTATAAATAGGCCGACTGACTGATAACAAGTTTGTAGATACCTGTGATGCTAATTAGAGGACACACCTTGGTTGAACATGTCCCTATGGTCACATTATTTTCAGTCTTTTCTAGAGGTACCATCATTTTTGTCCAGGCCTGTTTCATGAGTTTATTTTTTTAAATAATTCTGTTGAACCACAGTTCAAAAGCAATGTCGGATTTTCATTGCTGAATTTTCATTGAATTTTTATTTATTACTTTTGTCAGATTCAAGTTATTTCTGTGACCGTTGTGGGTTTTTCTTTCATTAACTGCGGGGTACCAACAATTTTGTCCACGTGTGTACATAGACTGATATAGGTAGAGTTCACAGTTTGCTTCTTTGGGCCATTCAAAATAGCCCAGGACAAGAGATGTTCCAGAGTATTTAAATAAGTAGACAACAAAATATTTTGACTTCACTGAAGAGATCAAGCTTTCATAGTAAAATAGTATACAGCTGTGGTGGATCTTAGCATTCAGTGGTGGAACAAATGATTTGAATGCAGCTGT
Source organism: Stegastes partitus (assembly GCF_000690725.1). Lineage (NCBI taxonomy): Eukaryota > Metazoa > Chordata > Actinopteri > Pomacentridae > Stegastes > Stegastes partitus. The sequence continues at coordinate 1,570,243 of NW_007577732.1, read as the reverse complement.
TAAACTGTGTGTGACCGCTCACCTGTCTGAAGTGAAGAAAATTACACCGAGTTCACAGTGCACCAAAGACAATGAAGTTTCAGTGAATGAAGTTGACCTCTCAGATCTGGGGTGGCCAGAGAGATTTTTGGCTCCCCTATGGAGTTGCCACTGCATTTATTGTCTAAGAACTGGTTGCAGACAGCTGCAACAACATGATCCTGTCCCCTAGAAATTAGTCTATGCCTCCACTCTCCATGTGTATATTATCATTTCCAGCGTCTTTCTTTTTTTTTTTGAAAAAAGATGCTTATTCTAATGTAGAGATGCCGTATGTAGGAACAACAAATACTTAATCCCCTACGTTCTAAATAATGGATGAAATGTAATAAAATATTACATGCTATGATTATATTTTGTTCAGTATATGTTCTTGATGAGAAAATATGACCGAATTACTCCTGAAAGAACTCATGTCAGCGTTAAATAAAATAAACTGGTTAGGCTGCTTCACAAGTAAATCCACATCCACTGATTTGTTGTGGTTTGTCACATAGTTAGTCCAAAGTAGCTGTTTATTAATTGGACACCGGGAGTGTTTTCTTGACTCCACAGTGACATCAGAGTTGCACAGTAACCAGTGGTGGAGGAGTATGCAGATCCTTTGCTTAAAGGATGGAATACTAACAGCGAAAAGTGACAAAAACGCAGTAATTAATTCAACTAATACTGTGCTTACAAACCGCATAATTCCTAAATTAATTTACTTTGAATTAAATTACCACACATCAAACTAGTAATAACCTGTAATGCCCAGAGAGGGGAGAAACAACATTAATAGAGGCCCGGTTGGTCAGCTTTGCCTCAGGGCCACTTATCAACTCCACCAGGCTGTGTTTTAAATCGAAAAAAATATTGAAAGAGTAAAGTGCTAAGTGCTACACAAATAGCATTACCAGCAACTATGTACATTAAATTAGCATTTTAATGTTACAGTTGGTCAAAATTAAAAGGAGATAACTTTCACTACATTTAGTTATACATTTTACTTTGTATATACTCGTGGATGGTTTTCAGCAACGCATATTTTTAGAAGCCCGTCATTTACTTTATATCAGGGGTGCCCAATCGTGGTCCTCGAGAGCCCCTATCCAGCATGTTTTAGATGTTTCCCTCTTCCAACACACCTGATTCAAATGATCAGGATCGTTATCAGGCTTCTGCAGAGCTTGATGATGAGCTGATCATTTGAATCAGGTGTGTTGGAAGAGGGAAACATCTAAAACATGCTGGATAGGGGCTCTCGAGGACCACGATTGGGCACTCCTGCTTTATATGTAGAAACTATCTGCAAAATAACATCATTAAAGTTTTTTTTTTAAGAGTATTTTTCTGGCGTTTTTGCCTTTATTAGTCAGGACAGTGAGGAGAAGAATGGGGAGAGACCTTGCAGCAAACTGTCGTGAGCGGGAGTCAAACTCACGAACGCCGCACCAGGAAACTATAGCCCCTGTTTATGGGTTGCCCGCTCAACCAGGTGAGCTATAGGGGTGCCCATAATGTCATTAAAGTTTGCTGTGAAGGTGTAACGTATGATGGTCAAGTAAACGAGCGCAATGACTATTTTCTCTCTGAAACTGAGTCTAATCATCTAGAACTATTCAAGCAAAAGTACCTCAGAGCTGTACTTCCTGCGAGTACAGCACCTGCGTGAAAGTTGCTTTTCACCACTGACGGTAAGAGACGCCGAATACTTCACAAACTATGGCATTTATTTCAAACAGAGGCTTCTGCTTTGCTTACATTTTTACAATAAATTACACAACGACCATCATCAGATGAGCCTAATAAATACTATTGAGCATTTTTCAATAAGCTCCATTACTTTCTCTTAATCTATGATGCAGACTGTTTTCCATATACAGGTTCATACAGCTTTAGCTTCAGGCCATGTACAGGTCGGAAAATAGTTCAGCTGCATCCAAAACCAGCATTCTTCTCTTACAAGCACAAGCTATAGAAAAACAAAACAGAATGCAAACTAAAGCAAAACACGAAATTAAAAAAACTAAACAAAACAAAAAACAGAACAGATTGGAAGGAAATTAACTATTAAAACTGATTAAAGAGGAAGAACAGAACATAAACGAACTCAAATAAATCAAGAGAACAAGAAAGGGGACAAAGGGGGAGAACATACATGCTGTAACCCTCAGTATTTACACTCAAACTACAGTTAAAACCGTAAAACTGTCTGTACAGAAAAGTACATGTTATTAACAGTGCAAGATATTAAATAGCTTGACTCAAAACACTTCTCAATATACAAATGTATAACAAAAGCATACAATTACATACAAGTGCCGAACAAAACGTAACTTCAGGTTATCATACAGTAGGGGGTCTATACAAAGGAAACACTGGAGATGTCTTCAGAAATGTATACACATACGTCACTTTATGATATAAATGCACATTTACAATATCTCTACCTTTATTGTGGTCATAGAACAGGAAACAGAACTGAACGTTTTTGGTAGGGATGAGTATGAGAGGAAGCTGGCAGGTCGTTTTTGATCATGAGTAAAATCCAGAGAGAGATGCAAAAAAAAAAAAAAAAAGTTTGTTTAATGAAGCGAAAATATACTTAATTAAATAACTTCATATTGTTTGAAACACTGCAAATGTGGAATTGAACTGCAGCACGTGCTATGAATATCTCCTATGGCTGCCTTCAAGTTAACTTGATCCAGTTGCAGAGGTGCATCATCAAATCTTCAGTGAAGTTACTAGGACTGGGGGAGGAGGGGGGGGTGTGATGAAAACACGATAAAAATAAAGCAGATGAACTTTTAAAAGGGTGATGAACTGAAGTAATGTGACCATTGCATTCACCACCTCCATCATTGCACATTTTATACTGCCAAACCCAACAGTAATACCCAAGCTGGATGAGTATTCAGTAGTAGATTACAGGTGATCCAGTATAGGAGCTCTGCTTTTACAATTACAATTCTCAAATGTTACCCACACGCTGATAACATCCGTCATTATCTGCCAGACGTAGCCCTTCACTGGCTGCTCACTCATACAGCATTCTTCAGTCTTTTATAAGGGACACATTATTCCAGCTGACCCTCTGATTTGAGAAGAGGATCAGGAAGAAAAAAAACAAAAAAACTGCTGTCCTCTCTCAAAGTGCCCCACGGAGAAGAACGAAAAGGCACTACAGTATCATTCCATATTCATCCGCTGAGGCCGTCAGCGGACCTCTGATGGTCTGAAACCCTATCAGTCACCACCTATCTGTACAGGACCACGTGCCTGTACGTGAGGAGAGCGTCGTCAACCACTTCAGGTTTAACCACATGAAGGCGTTTTTTTTTTGTTTTTTTTTTTAATGAGGGTGGACAGAGAAACATGGCAGAGTTACCTCTCATATGCCCTTAATGCCAATGTGGCAGTGTTCCTCTGAATTCCCCATAATAACGTGGCGCACACAGGCTTGCACCACGCCAACCAATGAGGACAGATCAGAGGGGTCTTCACTGGAAATCATCCCTTACCCATACAACTTTATCAAATGGAAACAATTATTGCTTGCAAAAACAATTCTTGTAAATGTTCAATTAAGGAGAGCGCAAAAGACGATTCAGAATAATTTTTTTGACAAATTTTATCCCCCTACACAATCTTCATAAAAGTGCACTTAAGTGCCATTAGCTTGCCAAGGAAACAGTTGTCAGTAAAAAATAGTGCTTGTTTCTCATTTTGTCTTTTTTTTTCTTCTCTCTTTTTTTTGTCTCTGGTCTGGTTTTTGTGCCCCAGTAGTTACAGTATGTAGGTTGACTTGTCCGTCTTGTTGAAAGGGAATGGGGGTGGTGACCCCAGGGTGCTGGTTAAGTGCTTAGTGCGGTGGCTCCTTGGTGCTTCGTCCTGTCACCTGCACTCCACTGATACCCCAGAGTTCTGAGATGAAGAGGATGAGGATGATACTGGAGGGTCAGCCAGCGTCAACATGACTGCTGCAGTCAGCGAGCTGGAGGACGGTGAGGAGGAGGAGGAAGAGGAGGAGGAGGAAGCAGCCACTGTGCCTGCACAACACAAACAGTGTTTGATTAGTACCCGTTTTGCTTCACGTAAGAAGGCCTTTCAAAGGCTCTCAGCTACTGGTGACTCAATCTTTAAGTTTTAATGGTGGAACCAGATTTAATAAAATCACTAGTTTGAGATTAGCCTAAGCCAACTCACTTTCCCGCTCCTTCTTCTTTATGCGTTTTCGTCGCCTGTCAATAGAGGCCACCTCAGACTTGAGGAGGAGGTAGTGGTTCCTGATGTCCTGCAGTTTCTCCTGAAGAAACGAAATTTTCTCCAGACTGCTCATCTTTTCCAGATCAGCTAAGTGGAAGCAAAATAATGCATTTAAGGACTGTAGGGTCAACAGGGCAGAGACACAGGTACATACTGTTGACATAAGCATACATAAAACTCCACTTCTGGTCAAAAAAATGAAGAACTTGTGCTAAATTAAAGGATCAGTTCACCTAAAACACAAAGCAAAAAAAAGATAAACTTAATTATCAAAAAAATAAAGAAAAGAAACCAGATTTTAACTGATACCAATGTATTTTTTTCAGGATCAATAACGATTATTGCCAATCAAGGAAACCACTAACAGATATTTGGAACCAATATACATCTGCAGGGAAAAAAACCTTCTCAACATTTATCCTTTAGTGTTGACAGGCTATTATTTATGATGTGTAATTTGTGATATTGCTTGAGACCACAGTGTTGACTACAGATAGAAAGGCAGCTGCATCAGAGCCACAGTAATGCATTTCTAAATTAATCAACTTTTTCGGGAATCGGTTTAAAAAAACAAAAACAAACTGTAACTGTGCAAATATCAGATCTGATAACCTGGCAGTCAACAGGTCAACCCCTACGTGTAACTACAACACATTACCATACATGTTAGTTGGACACTTACACGTCTGGAAACTCCACTTGTACACACGAGGCGATCTTCCATGGTTGTCTCGGTGCTGGGTGTGATCTGCGTCACCCTGCTTGTGGTATTTATGGCTCGAAGGGGGAGATCGTCCGTGACACTTGGGCGAAGTGGCATCCTTCAGGTCTGATGCGTTGTTCTTAGAGGCAGTTGATTTGGCAGTGCCCTCAACAACAGACTGGTCCTCACTGTCACTGCTGTTGGCTGGAGGAAGACAGACAGCAGAGATTAAAAAAACAGACACTGAGAAGGGGAAAAACCTCATTTCCTTTCCCACCTGGAATCTGTAATATGATACCAGGACACCAGTAAATATGAAATAGAAATTCTATGGCTGATAAAAGTACTGCTGGTATTTGAAATGAGAAGCTAAGCGGGGTGTCAGTGGTTCTATCTACAGCTGTTCTTACCTGTTTTCCTATTCTTTTTGGGAGGCACACCTAGGCTCTTGCGGTTTGGCTTGTGTTTCTTTGAAGCTCCACCTGTCTGTGATTCTTTCTGCCGCTTCTGACTCGCAGACGCTACAAAGACATTGCAGAGAAGATGGTGAGGAAACAGGCAGACTATGAAATGAGTTGTCAGCTTGTGTTTCTTCAGAGTTCCATCCTAAGGAAAAATAATGAATTCTGTCATTGAAAAGTAAACCTGATACAGTAGATTTGCTAGTATTTATACCTTTGGACTTCTGCTCACTCTCCTGTTGGCTGCTGTTGCTCAGCTCTAGGCTGCAGCTGCTGCTGCTGTTGCAGGAGAGGCTGACATCAAACACCTTTGAGGGGGAACCTGCCCCTTCATCCTGAGGGAGCTCTTGCAGCTCCCCACCCAGACTCTCCACCTCCACCGTGCTGCTGTCTGTCTCACTGCGCCCACCTGCCACTTCCTCCTGTATGGGTCCAGGGGGAAGAGTTTCAGAAACCGGCTCTGAAGGCAAGGCAGGAGGTACAGATGGTGGTGGAGAGGAAGGCTGCGCTTGACCCGAGTCATCCACAGCACTGCCTCCACCCGAGGGGGACTCGGGCGTTGTTGGTGGTGTGTTGAGTACAGAATTACTGCCACTGCTTGGAAACTCCTGGAGCTTGTCGTTCTCCATCTGCTCCTCTGAGGCTTCATCTTCAGGTCCAGCATCTTGTTCGACACTGGGCTCCTCCAGACACGAGGGCACCGGTGGAGGAGGAGAATTGGCGGCCTCGGTGTCCGAGTCGGAGAACAACTCTTTAAGAGTCTTCTTTGGCCACTGGGCCTGGATGCTGGACCACACATCTTTTTGTCCTTTAGGGCGAACGGCAGCTCTTTCCTCTGCATTCCCTGACACTTTGGCCCTCTTTTCAGGAATCTCCCAGAAGCCCGCTTGTCTGCCAGCTTTGTTCTTCTCCTTCAGACCGTTGTACTTCTTGGAGGGTGAACCTTTGGTTTTTGGGCGACTTCGCTCACTTTCCTCAGTCTGGGACTCTGCCAATGTTGCACCATCATCGTCTGAACTGCTGCTAGACGAGGCCTCCCTTTCCTCTCCAGGACCAGCTGCTCTCTCCTCCAGCTTCCTGGGAGAGCCTCCAGGTAACCAGTCAGCACTCCTAGTGTTCCTGGTCTTAGCTTTGGATTGGCCTTTCGGCGTCCTCTCTGCTGCACCGTCAGATTTCCTCTTCCTGGTGCTTGCTTCTCCCTCCGTCTCCGGTTGGCTTCTGCGCTTAACAACGTCTGCGTTGTCTGCGCCGATGACATCCTGGTTCTTTCCTGAGACTGGAGAAGGTTTGGATCCTTCAGAAGGCGCTCCACTCTCCCAGCGCTCTGATACCTGTGGTGGCTCTGGTGGACCTTTTCTGAGGCTGCCACGGCAACCTGGCCTGTCCTCATCATTATGCTCTCCCTCCTCATCCTCCGGTTCATGCTCGCTTTCGTCTGTGGACATCTCAGAAGCTGAGGTGAACAAGACAGAATGTCTGTTAGTTTCAGCAGGAGATCAACAGACATCATACACCACTTCAGAGTGAAACAGTCCTAATCTGCTGTAAGTGTGCATGAGGACTACAGGCTAATGAGTGTTGCTACCTTGCAGGCCATTGAGGATAGAGGTAATTTCTATAGACTTGACTGGAGACTGCTGAGTCCCTTTGTCCTCACCCTCGTCCATCTTGGAAAAGACATCCTGACTCAGGCCACATTTGGAGCGTGGGACACGATTAGCGTTGGACGAAGGGCCGAGGACTTCTCTGTCATTGAGCCTCTCCAACCTGTCTCGCTCCCTCTCAGTTTTGTTCTGTCAGAATTTAACACAGTCAGTGATTCACTCCATCACATCAACACCAAGCTGAAAAGTGAGCACACTCCTGCAAAGTCATACCTTTATTTTTTTGCGGTGCTTTATTTTTGGTACATTCTTATTGGCGGGGCGCACAATCTTGTCTGCTTTGATCCATTCATCATATCTAAAATCAAGTACAAAGACAAGAGACAGTTTCATCATTCAGGTCTTTGAAAGGAGCCAAGTAACATTCTCTCACACCACCCACCACACAGACACCTCTACTGTCTGATCCCAACATGTTGCTGTGACACAATGAGCCTCAACAGCAAAAGAAGAAATCCCATGGTATTATGAGGAAAAAGACAAACCTTTACGATGAAGGAGGAAACAATAATTACACCGACCACCACACAAATCATATTCAACAGAGTTCCAACAGTACCAAGGGGGCTAACTTGGGTCGTATGAGGGGAAATGAAAAGTTTCACGATATCACACACAACAGACACAATGCAGAGAACATCCCACTGTCTTTTATAGAGTGCTAGAGGACCACACAACAACATTGAGACAATGAAATGCTGATTGCACTAGTTAACCTCTGTGTCATGGTACCCTAACACTCTACTTAACACTGCATTAACCCTGACCCACTGGGGAGGGGGGAGAGGGTTGAGAGGTAGAGGTGAGTGTAGCAGCACTTTGGTTGGCCATTCAGAGATCCAAAGGGTAGTTCACATTCAAAAAAATCACATGAAACTGTTTAATCCAAAACCACTGGTTGATTACACCCAGAATGAAACTGGTCAAAGTTCAGCCTGTCTGCAGATTTTGCTGAGAGACAGACAGCTGGGGGACAGACAGACAGGGGATTCAGTCAAAACTGAGTGAGGAAGCTGAGGAGTGATCTGCATCGACCCAGTACTCAGTTCTGTTTCTGCCACTAGATGGCCCAGTGTTCTCCATAATCAGAGTACTGACCATGGGACTGGATCAGATGAAGCAGAATTGTGAGGAAGGGATGTATCTGTTACTGTTAGCGGGGACACCCATGTAGCGGTGATCCCATGAGCTGAATTACAAGGTAGCAAATGTCTTTTTTTTTTTTGATTCTTTCTTTTTTTTTTCTTTTTAGGGTGAATATAGACGTTAGGTGATTTCTCCCCAGGTCCTGTCTTACCTGACGTTCCAGCCACAGTAGTGCACCAGGTAGAGCACCTCTCCCCCCTCCACGTCTGCCTCTTTCACAGTGGCCTCGTACGTCTTCAGATTGCGGCCTCGCCCATACCTCACCTGCACCTTCATCCCCGGGGGGTAACACTCAAACTCCTCCCCTTCCTCCCCCTCCTGACTGCTGTCATCCCTGCAAGAAAAACAGTTCAGCACTTCCTGGCCCTAGGCTGCCCCAATGAACACCACAGAACACCCTCCCACACCCCAGCCACCCAACTCACTGCCTGCTGCTAGGAAGCCCCTTTTCTAATTAATTTGCTCCACCCTTGCCTGCCCTGTCCCATTACACCACTAGGCCCTTATCTATAAAGAAACATAAACTTCCCATTTTTCTGCCTTATCTCTAGTCCAGTGTAACCTTCAGCAAACTGCAGGATAAACAACTGCATCATTAATAGTAAGCCAGTCAAAGAACAGTACATGGAGTGTGTCAGCAAATAAAACATCATTCTTTCATGGCAAAGAAATCAATGATCATGGGAAATAACACTACTGTTAGGCTATCTAACCCTACACGAAACACTTGAGATACTCACTCACACGCACACATACGCACAAACTGTAAGAAACAAAGCAGCCACAAGAAGGAGCTAGTGGGAAACAGTCAAGGAGATGTCAAAGCTGGGGTGTATACGGGCGGTGCAGCAGTGCCGGTAAGTGTTTTAGGCGCAGGGGCCACAGGGGCAGGTTAGCACGGCGGCAAAGCACAACTTGGCAGGCAGCGCAGCAACTTAAAGCGAGACTACAGCATTGAGAGGAAGCACGGCTGCGAGATCCTGCCACAAAGAACAGCTACAGCACAGTACTCCACGTAGTCCCTCACACAGCTAAATGCTCAGAGCGTGTATGTTCTGCTGATTTTCTTTCTTTCTTTCTTTTTTTTTTTTTTTTTTAACAAGTCAAAATGAAGATGTGAAGTGTGACATCTGAAGAAACTGGTGCAGCCCTAAATCTGGGGAAACACTACACCTTGGCATGCTGACTGATTTTCACATGATGAATTTCAAAGAGCTTTTCCTTATCTGATTAAAAAAAAGTAAAATAAAAAATAAATATGGCCAAGCTGCAACAAGTAACAGAAAATAATCTGCGCCAATGCCAAACATTTGCTGGCTCCTGGTTTGTAAATGTGACATTTTCCTGTTTTTGTTGGTCTTAATTATTGTCAATGCATTTTTTTGGTGGTTTGGACAGTCGGTTGGACATCTGATGGCGATTATGATTATCTTAGAATCTGTGTCTTATGTTTCATAACATATCCAGTTACACATAATAACCAAAAATAAGTAGCTGATATATCATATTGAAAATACAGTCGTGACTCGATGATCCAACACTAAATTTTTTTTAACGTCGGATAGCAAGGCTGTCGGATTGACGGAGGGCTTGATGCTTGAAGGGCAATTTGTTGTTAATATTCATTGTTTATAGTTGTTATAATAAGTAGCGTATTGTTAGAACACAACGCATCGCTGGATTTCACGTCTAATTGACCGGTGCGCTTGTCAATGGGCCATCGGTTGACATCAAAAGTAAATACGTCTGATTTTTTGTCTCCTATGCGACCTGTATCTGATTTTTTCATGACAGTCTGAACTATCATGAAAAGACAGTTTTCACAGATCCAGTTAATGATGAATATCCAAATATTCGGTGCGGTCTTGTGGGGGTGGGAGAGTGGGGGGGAAAGGGGAACAATTCCCCCCTGGGGGAGCGCTCCGACAGGGTGGAAGTGGTCGGAGCGGAGCGCACAGGCAGAACTTGGCTGCTGATGCTAGTTTAGTTAGCGGTCAAACTTCTGTTTCCACCATCGGTGGCGGCGGCGGCGGGGGAGTGGCAGATACGCTGCACTGTTACCATCCATGTTTTTTTGTTAAACACTGAGCACACTCGCTGCGTGTGACATCGTCGTGTCCTTTTCTGCGCATGCGGGACATTTTTGGGTTGTATGAAGTTCACACGGCAGATCAGATACAAGTTGTATTTAATTGGGAATGTGAACAAACTCACAAAAAAACTGGATTTCACAAAAAAAAAAAATCTGAATTGAGCATTAAGTCCTGCAGTCTGAACGTAGCCAATCTGTCGGATTGTTAAGTCAGATAATACGCTGTTATCTTTATTTGTGACATAAAATGTCTAGTCGGAGTCGGAATCCAAGGCTGTCGGTATGTTAAGGCTATTTTTTATGGGTTCCGTTTGTTTTTCTGAAAAACTTGTCAGGTAGAAAGGTTTTCAGATTGTTAAGAGTCGGATTCTGGAATCACGATTGTAGTAATTAGCTGTAGCCTTGAATAAATCATCCGAAAGCATCATTTACATCAGAACTTGAAACTTCCTCAAAGAAATGCACAGTTCCAGCTTTAGACTCTGCACATTATTATGAATAAACAGCCACAAAAAAGACAGCCTGAGAGTCAGTCCCCGTGAACTGTACACTTTTCAATAAAGCAGTTGCGTAGGCTTCATTACAGAGATGAATGGCACTAAGGGAGTTGCTTAACAACAGAGTTTCTCTCTATATAATCACCTTCTGTCACCGATATGAATTAATACATAATTTTCCCATTTAAGTTGACAGTAAACTTAGAGCTTTCACTGGCTACACGCAGTCTCTGCTGCCCAAATGAAAATGTATTCCTCACGCACCACGGGGTCCATTCAGATTACAGGCTGTAAACATCAAACAGGTTTGATAAAATCAGGAAAGCTCAGATCAGATCAGATCAGACTGTGGGTTGTCCGCTGAGTGAATCTGTAAACCCTCACGCAACCACGTAATCTGTGAGGACCGCTGATCCTGACAAAGCCAAAGAATCAGGGAACTTTGGGATTGTCAGAAAGTCCAAATGTGATGGTGATCAGTTGGATAACACTGTAGTGGGGCCGTGGCCACAGGTGATATGAACTGCAGAGAGGGATACAAAGAGCAACAGCTTATGATCTGAACATCCTAATGTTGGGGAACTTTGCAGTCGTTCAATCAGATACAAAAACTGCAGCAGAGTACGTACACGAACTGTTAGATTTCCCAGTGGAGGGCTGTCTAGCCCATCTTTAGTAGCCCAAACAACCTTAACACAATTGCCACTCTGGAGGTTGAACAAACACAGATCTAAGGAAGTGATCTAGACACCGTGGACAGGTAACAGCAGGGGAAATGCATCTACTGAGACCAAACCATACAACTACCCAGAACAAACATTTACCAAGCTTTTACTCAAAGTTCCTCTTTCCGCGTACAGTTACTGCATATGAAGCGCTATCTTACAACTGGAGGGTTAATGCATCAGTGACAACACTCACACACATGGAACATTTAATAAAGCTGAACATCAAAAGCCACAAAATGAGAGAGAAGACAGGAAGAGGGGGCAGAGAGACAAAGATCAGGAGAGGGCAGAAATCAAGAAGAGCACAGCCATGTTGTGTGCACTGAGTGAGGGAGGCTCACCATGGCCAAACAATCCCAGCGAGGAGGGAGACAAAGAAAGAGAGAGACAGAAAGAGAGAGAGAGAGAGA
>NW_007577732.1:1500508-1558222 GCF_000690725.1 Stegastes partitus | reverse complement strand
GAGAGAGAGAGAGAGAGAGAGAGAGAGAGAGAGAGAGAGAGAGACTAAGAGAGAGAGAGAGCACAGCATGACATGCCAGGTGAAAGATAGCAGTCAGGCTTTGGTGCTCTAAGATGTCTCTGCCAGCTGATGCCGACTAAGCCACGAGAAATAATAATAGCACAGAGGGCAGTGGGTAAGAGCTTAGTTAGAGGAGAGACAGAGGAGAGCTCTCCTCTGTCTGGTTAGCAGGTAGAGGTGGATTGTGGGTATACTGGGTATTAGTGTCATTAAGGTCAGAAGGATCACTGCTTCTCATCTGCTAATGGTCGTTTGGCTTTTTACTGCCACCAAGGACAGTGAATGTCTGAGGTCCTTCTGTCTGGTGAAACTTTTAAATTCTTAAATACTAAGATTGAATATTAAAATAACTGCACAATGCAGAAGCTCTGTTGGAAAATTGTGTTTGTGCCATGAGGATATTTTTTATTTTTTTTTACCACCGTGGTGGATCTCTTCAGACCACCTACCCAGAGTTGTCCTTGCTGTCCTGCTCCTCGTCAGGCTCCTGCTTCATGCTGTCGGCTCCAAGGCGAGATGTCGACGAGCCCTCGTCTGCGTCTCCCTTGTGGGGACCATCTTCTTCGTCATCGTCATCGTTTCCGCTGTCCTTTCCCTCGCTTTTTAATGGTTCGGACTCCATTTTGTTTCGGGTCAGATCAGGTTTCTCGTCCTGTGGGAGAAGGATGCTTTTATTATAAGAAACAGGGAAAGTCTGGAGGAGTTACTATAAAGTAAAGATGATGTCTGGATTGATATCCAACATATGAAGTGAAGACAAAGACACTAATCAAACAATATTCAGGAGAATGCACCTTGCAGATAACGGACTGTGCACTGCAAGGTTCTCCATCCACCTGGGCTTTCTGCTCTTCTGAGTTGGATGACGTGGGAGCTGCTACTCCTGTCTCTGGCTCAGACTTCACCTTAGGACCCTGCTTCAAAGGGAGGTCCATTCTGAATGTGATGGCAGTGGAGGTGCAGTACTCTTCGAATCCATACAAGTACCTGCAAGATGAGACATTCCTTGTCAACATATCCACCAAGATTCCCCTATGTTAAATGTTTCTGCTCCTGTACACGCTCTAACACACTTGCACTGCAAAAAGCTAATCATGCAAAGAGTAAATCTCTTGAGGAGCTTGCCATAGAGAAAAGAGGAAAAAGTAGTATGAAATAGACATAAATAGCAAATCAGACACCAAACTGCATGTCACTGCAGAAACTAAAGCCACATTTTTACAACTTTAGAGCAACAGAAGCAGCGCCTGTACATACTTGCGGTAAGCACATTTGACATTATAGCCAGCAGCTGAGTTGAGCACAGGGATTCCCAGATCCTGATAGACTTGTTTCCAAACGGAGCCGCTTTCAATCTGTTGAACAATGGACACGGTTGACGACAAATTCAGAGTCAGTCAACATCCGACAAATCAAGTGTGACCAAAACTTCTCCAAGAGGAATCGCCTTTAAAAGTGGTACTCACATTGTCAAAGCCTCCCAGTTTGTTCACCAGCCTGTAGAGCTTGAACAGGTTCAGGTTCCTATAGCCCAGAACGGGCCTTTTGTTGATGGGAGTTCCTGAAGAGAAGGAACGTGGCACAGTTTACGCAGACGTTTAAGCTAGAAATTCGATGAAAGATATTTTTGTGTATTATCTTAAAGGTGGAGTCTGTGAATCTGGAGAAAGTTAGTTGTATTTATCGATTCAGCAAATTTAGTGAACGAAAACCTATTTTTTTCCCCAACACACACACACACACCTGAATACACATGAGTACAGGTGGCAGAAATAAGCTCTTTCAAGTTTTGCTTGCTTCATTATTCTGTGAAAATTACGGCATTCTGTCATTCAGACGTAGTTTGCTGTTATTTTAAGGTTCTTTACAGTATTATTTAGACATACCCACCACAGTGATGGAGAGAGTCACAGTATATACACAATATTTGCCATTCACATAAGTTTGGACAGTGCATTAGGTGAAACAAAGCATAATAATGCAGTAGTAAACAAAAGACTACATTTAAATTCGACATGTAACATGACATAACTGCAGCTTGTAAACTGACTCTGTGTGACACTCTGACGTGAAGAAAAGTACATAATGTGAGTTGCCATTACACCCTGACCAATCCTGTCTCGACATTGGGAAGAATTTGTAATTATGAGCATTTAATGGAGTTAATGCTTTTTCGACTTCTGACTTGTGTCATGTTGAAAGTGATAAAGAAATGTTACTGGGTCTGACAAAGATTGGTGGTTGCAACTTCAGTGGAAAAGCTTGTTGAAGCATGAAGTTGACACGTTCAGATTCTGTTGGGATAACGGGAAGGACTGCATTTCTGAACGGGGCTCCAGTGAGGATGGAACTACATATGGCATTGTAAGTTGACTTTTGCTTTCTTATTTGTTTCTGCCTCATTTTATCCTTCCTTTGACCTAATCTTACTAAGTGTAAAGAAACTGTCATAAAACATACAGAATTTTAAAGCTGCAAAAGACTGAAGCTTAAAAAAAATAAACAAAAAATTGTTCTTCTAAAATGACTCTGCAAACATGGATTGTGTCAGCACCCCGGACTCACCTCTGTCTTCCATGAACTTGTAGAGCTGCTGCAGAAAGTTCTCCCTCTCCTCTGGGAACGGCTCCACCTCCTCCTGTTGACAGGAAACAAGACAGTTGTTGAGGATCCTTTTAACTTAGAGGTCGTGGGGATTAAAAACACGCGCAAAAGTTCTGCCTCTACCTCCTCCTCTTCGCCACTGGCATCTTCTTCCTGCTCCTCCTCCTCATCGTCATCGTCCTCCTCACTGCTGGAACTTTCTTCTTTTACTTCTGTCTTCCAGATGCTGGGTACGACCAACTGCTGGTGGAACTCCAAGGCGGCATCCAGTGCTGTCAAATGCACAAAGAAAATGCATTATAAGATGTTATCCAACCAAAGTGAGAGCTGCTTATCATTCCCTGCTGCTGTAATGTAGCAAACTGGTCTTCGGGTCTCGACACTGTGCAACATAATAGAAGCTAAAATGAAACTAGAGCATCCTTGGGCTAAACACTTGTAATCAGCACTGGTTTACAAAAACACCTCTGCTGAGAAAGTGTTTAGAACTACATGTAAAATCTGAAATTATCATAATAATAGACCCATATAAAAACTAGGACAGTAAAAAAAGACTCAAAAGACAGCAGCAATAAAAGACAGCAGCATGAAAATCTGTCAGCATTTGCAGCGACGCAGAGCAGCAGAAGCATTCAGCCACAATGTCACAGGTGGGTTTAAGCAGCATCTAACCACCTGGGCAGATGCTTGTTTTACGCTTTTCTAACGCGGAAAATATCACAGTTGTGAGTCAACCACCTGTGAATACCAAGACAGTGATAATACAAAGCTGTTTCCTAACTGTAATTATGAGAGAGTAAGAGCTCTGCAGCAGAAAAACGGGGGCACTATATAAAAAGCCTGGTGAGGACTTCAAATAAAAATAGACTCGACAGAGACAGGAGCTCTCCACCGCTGCATTCCCCAGAACAAAAACAAAACTTCGCTTTCTTCAGTCTGCCTCGCTGCAGCCCACTCTGTGAGCGCTTTCTGCCAAGTGTGTCAGCACACAGGCCAGCCTACAGATGTCGGGGACTAGGTAGTGCTGTACATCGGTTCAGTACGATTTCCCTCTTAAATCTTTCCTTTAAACTCACCTGGTTTGAGCCCTGCATCGGCTTTCGGAGGACAATCGCTGTTCATCTCACGGACGTCCTTCCGCAACACCATGTAACTGCAAAACACAGCGGCTCTGGTTAAATGTGCACAGAAAAGACATCGTGTGGACAGTACTGGGTGTTCAGCTCAAGGAAATCAACCAAGAAAGTAGTAAGGAAGTCAAAATCTAAGCAGAATTTTGTTTTCTTAAAACAAAATTATGACTACAAGAACAAAGTGTGACAAAGCAGAGCAACATCCCCCCGTAGTCTTTTTAATTGGAACCCTGGCAGGAGAAAAACTGTATTTGAACTTTCTAGTGGATACCTTAAAGCCTGAGCTGACATGAACAGTCATGACTGCATTCACAGGCTACTTTCTTACTGCATCTCTACAGCAGCTGGGCAAAGAGTTGGCGATTTGGCAGATAGATGGATCAGTGGAGCTTGTAAGCTGAAAGCAGTCAGAGGCTTGGCTGGTGTGCAAGAGATACGATTTTCTGTGGTATCGTGGGCCGCTGAGCTGATCCAATGACTAGATTTGTCATGGAGTGAAATTTTAAAGGAGCGAGTACGCGCAGCTCACAGAGGCCACAACACAGAACACACACAGCTTGGTTTAATGACATCCCCTGTCAACAATAATTTATAAAAATGCTTTGGGTACGTCGCTGGAGTGACAACCAACTATACTCACATGTGAAAAAGATTATTTCCTATTGCGAATCTACAGTCATGCAAACAGCTGTGGGAAGCTGCAGTAAGACACAGCTGTGCTTTGAGCTAAATGAGGCTAACATGCTCACAATAACACATTTACCATCTTAGCATCTAGCACCAAACAATTTGGGGAAAATATTTTCCAATTTGCAATATAATAATAAGTCAAGGCACCAAATATTAACTAACCTACATTCTAATGCAAGGATGAGAACTTAAAAGTATGAACTATTTCCAACATATTTGTAGTTTTATCAATGGCATACAAGACAAATTATTATCATAAAAGCTGTGACTGTGTAAAGTTTACTAAGCAACGTCATAATATTCAAATGTAAAAATAATTACAATAGGTAAATAAGGGGACTTTTCTACAATAAACTGACATTGAAACGGGTCAGTTATTCATGGCTCAGGAGCTGCTTCTAAGTATTGCACGTTCTGCATTTTTAAAAAAACACAACTGGGTCAGAAATGCTGCATAATGTAAATCCTAAATTGCACTATTGTGATTCGCTAATTGTTCCAAATTGCAATTTCAATTTGAAAATGATTAACTGTTTAACCCTGGTAGCATTTGTTAATTAACACCAAAATAAAAGTCCGGCTGAGAATCACAGGGATGCAATTACTTTTGCAGGTATTCGGTCATAAACCACAACATTGGACAAAAGAGAAACTTTGCCCTGATGGTGGTGGTGCATGTAAAAGACAGAGGATTAGAATTCTTCCTCTGATGTGAAAAAATATATGGAGCACATTTCATGACAGACCATCAGGCAGCTGCCAAGACATTTCACCCTGAACCACAACTGTCAACCTCATAGCGCAGCAAGGTGAAAAGTCAATAGATCATCAAAGTCAGTAAGATTCATACTCTGGGGAGTGGCTCACTGACCAATTGACATTGCCCTCTGTAAAGCCTTGCCACCACTCCATACTATTAGCAATACCCACGTATTCTATAAAGGGTCGCAGAAGGGCACTGGAGCGTAGTCCGAGCTGTCACTGGGCAAGAGGTGGAGTACAGCCTGTACAGCTAACCAGTCAATCACGGCACTAACAGGGAGAGACAGACGATCATTCACGCTCACATTCACACTACTACTGCCAATGTAGAATTAACCTAACATGCATGTGATTGGACTGTAGGGGTAAGCAGGAGCACCCGCACAACAGGCAAACTGCACACAGAAAGCCCCCCAGCTGATCCAGACCCTTCAGGCTGTTAGGCAGCAGTACTACCCACTGCACCCTATATGCCACTGGTGTGAATAAAAAACGAAGAAAAAGTTCACACAGAAGTGCTGCTTTCAGCCATTCATCCTGAGTGAAATATCCTTATGCTACTAAAGTCGAAACCGTTTGCTTTCCATTAGCCAGTAAGCAGTGTTGTTAAAATATTAGCTCATTTAGTTTGGGAAAGTATTGAATTTGCCAAACCAAACAGGATTTTTATTAAATCTGGCAAGCCCCATTTAGATCACAGATTTGGAGGTCACATTTTCAAGGGAGATGCACAAAATGTATGTGGATAATTAATAAAAATACTAGATGGATAATAGAAGAGTAATATACTTTAAAACTAACTTTCTGTCAGCTGTAAAAATGATAAGCGCATCCAGGATTTTATTTAATTCTACAGCCAAGTTTTGTTTAGCCAAGGTTAAAAACCTACTCACAATGATTAAGCTGTCTTTTTCTGTGTGCGTCAATAGCACAGACAAGCTTGCAGGTCGGCCAAATGAAGAAAAAAAAAAAAAAAAAGCACAGCTTCTGTTTCCATTGTTACTACGGCAACCAGATCTGACTAAATAAGAATAACCACTTCCTGAAAACACCAGTCTCCCCCACTGGATGTGACCTTGCATTCCCCCCCAAAAAAAATGTTTTTCAAAGCCATTGTTTTTGAAAGGCACGCTGAATGGTTATCAGTAACAATCCCAAACTCTCCAGAGGAAAGTGAACACGCTGACCCCGGCGCTGTGCGGGAGAGGTCACACAGCTTATGGATGTGACCCCTCTTCAAAAAAACAAATCACAACGGGAGCAGCAAGTTAGAATAACTCAGTAATAATAGCCGAGAAGAGGCCGCCATAAATGATCAAAAGTAGAACAACAAACAATGATGAGTGAAGTGTGCGTGTTGTTTAGGAATGGAAAAGCACTTGAAAGCGCAGAGAGGGCGAAAGGAAATGATGCAGCACTGGAGCATTAACAAAAAAAAAAACAAAAAACAAAGGACATATTGTCAGCAATAACTACATGTGGTAGGCTCAGTTTAAAAAAGTTTTGTTCTGTCTCAGAAGCAGACATCTAAAAAACACTGATAGATCAAACATAACATAACGAGACTTGCCTCACATTACAAAATTGCTACACACTTTCATCTTTGATATTCTATCCACATGAAAGTTAAAAGATTGGAGGGAAACAAACCTGAAAATCTCATTAACAATGATATAGATTTTCCCACTTCTTATATTGCTATTTGTTGCACTCACCCCTGGATACACTGTGCTGATTTCAATGAGTAGAATGAAATTGCTACAGAACGGAGAGGAAAACGGCTACGGTGTGATTTATTTTGCAAGAAAAGCCATCACTGGATGCCCTGGTTGCAGAGGAAATACTTCAGAAGTATATGACTTTCAGTCTTTTTTATCTTTCCTTATCTTTTTCCTCTCATCAGCTCTACCCTTCACCTCGCTATTAGCCAAAGAACAATAAGCCTTCCTGTGCTGCAAATATGTCTTCAGCTGCAGATTAAGGGTCCCGACTTACGCAGGGTATCTATTAAAGAATGCATCAAGGTTGTTCTGTCATCGGTGCAATGCAAATACACGGAAAAGTAGTCTTTGGAACAGTGAACAAACACCTGATTAATTTACGCTGAGTGTGGGCTACCCACATCCAGAAACACTGCAGTAACAAACCACCAGCTGACTGCACATTCCTGGCAGGACTTATTTCTCTCTTTACCACAGACAAAACAATCCGGCTGTGTGGTTCCACGCCGAGGGCAGGCTGCAGGGAAGCTACACTGCCTTACCTCACCACTAACTTACAGCCTTAGGACAAATAAAATAACAGTGCTGCCGGGGAAGGCACACTGTATCTTGTTTGTGGATCTCAGCAGCTGAGCTTATATTACTCTGAAGCTCAAAACAATCAATAGTGGACATTTTAATTCATTTTCTAAGCATTAATCAATCGATACCTGCAAATGATATCTGACTGAGCCAAATTACAGAAACAAAACATTAAATATAAGGTAGAAAAAAAGCACCAGCAATGATGTTGTGCAGCCATGTCACACAACAGAGCACACTCAAGCATCTCCTTTGTCAATGCATCAAATTGTGCATGTGCTTGTTCTGCAATGGTTCACTGCACATCAATCCCATTAAAAACATCCAAATACCTGTGATTAGAATGTTTAACACTGATACTGAATGATTAATTGGTAAGGTGACTTAGAGAAAATTAATCAAGAATCAATCAGGAACAACTTATATAATTTATGAAATGAAAACGCCAATCATTTGTTTGTCACAGCTTCTCAGAGGACAGATTGGTTATTCTTTATGTGAACTATCTGCCAACAATCACAACTAAGTAGTACATTTAAAAGGCCCAACTTTATGCTATGCTAATTTCTGCTTTTTGTTGATTATGATGAGTTGAAAATATTAATCTATCATTACGTCAGGTAATCTACTACCCAGCTTGATGCGACAATGGTGCATGCAAAGGGTCTTTCAAGCACATTAATAATGACTCACAATTTTCCATCCTTGAAAGAGCGGACGAAGATGTTGTCCTTCTTCACAGTCACGTCTTCGTGGCAGTCCGGGGAGATGACCTTGTTGCACAGAAACAAGAGACAGTAAAAAGGTTAGATGAGGTGGTGTTATGT
This sequence comes from Stegastes partitus, assembly GCF_000690725.1. NCBI lineage: Eukaryota > Metazoa > Chordata > Actinopteri > Pomacentridae > Stegastes > Stegastes partitus. The sequence goes on along the minus strand of NW_007577732.1, from coordinate 1,549,843 downwards.
GTGTGTGCGTGAAGCAGAGGAGGTGGGCATCAGAGTCAATGACTAAAGTAGTTCCAGCAAAAGGCCACACTGATTGATTGCAAAATAAGCTGTCTATGAAACAAAAACAAGCAAGCAGGAGAGATGAAGAACGATGCGTAAGGGGTGTTCATCCTGCGCTGTGTACTAAAGTTGAGGAGCACAACAGTGAGAGCTGCTTTGCTGCCAGTCCAACCCAGAGGCGGCAGCACTGCCATTATGGAGATCTGATTTCCACCAGGCCCTGCTCTCTCGGTATATAAAGCACACACAGGCTGGCAGGGTGGAAGCTTTTTACTCAAGCACCATGACTCACATTTGTTCTGTGATCCCATTTCGTCCTCCGACACATATGCTGCGCTGCAAATGTAAGTGCTCGGCTCACACATGCAGACCCGTTTCCTCTGACTTTCATTTAACTAGGCCACTCAAAAAATCACACTGTCTGTTACAGCCAAGCATCATCTGTTGCATGAGACATCTACCAGTGTACAACTCCACCCCTCTGCCATACGGTCACAGTGTAAACAATGACAGGCGACTGTGGAGTGCATCTCTCTGGACTGTCACAAGGAGGCAGCATGGAGCTCAGTCAGCAGCAAGCCAAGAACAACAAATTCTGGAGGCGGGGCCCTGCTGACTACACAGTTAAAGGGACAGCTTTCCCCACCCTCTCCCATTCTCCCAGTTCTACTTGTAGCACTTAGACAAACAAACAAGGCCTGTCACCATTTCATTGTGTACGAATGGTGACTGAGAGTTAAGGGTGGGTGGAAAGAAATGGAAGACTGAGAACATGAAACTGATGGGGGTTTTTTTGCACAGTGGCACACATCAGGGAAAACAAGTCTTGATGACTGAGCTGATTAGCTTTCTCAAACTCTTCACCCTACAGACGAAGAAAACGTTTGTCCCAGTTCTGGAAATCAGCTTTTGAAGTGCATGCACATTACAACATTTCATGGTAGGTGTATTCTAATGCAATAGCATAATCCTGCTGAGGTTACATAAGCAGGCGTCTTGATGAAATGGCACAATGCTGTGAGTGTGCTAAAAGCCAGCAGCAGTGAGGCCTGTTTCCTCACAGTGATGCAGCAGAGAGCAGCAAAGGAAGGGAGGCTGTGAGCTCACCAGAGCAGGATACCACGTAGTCTTCTTTTTGTCACCGGTGGCAACCCCCTCCACACAGACCACCTTGCCGAACAGGTCTTCATTCTGCCGCTGATCGCTCTCCTCTTCTTCACTGGAGGATGAAGATAACTCCTCCTCTTGACTGTGGGAGGAAAGGACAAATCGCTTAATGGACTAAAGTAGAGAAAGGTACAGTGAGCAATCATAAACTCTTGTATTCTATATAAATCACATGAGAAATTCACTTCAATGTTTACACAACTTCGTGCAGTAAACTACCATGTGAGAGTTTTGACTACCTATTTGTTGTTAATAAAAATGCCAAACGTTTGCTATTTCCAGCATTTAAACTCTGAGGATTTGCTGATTTTCTTTGTCTCATGTGATTTAGAAAAAGTAGCAACTGATGTGATGACATAAGCTTGGATATCACTATTTTCTGACAAAATGATTAATCAGATTAGCAAGAAAATAATTGTTAAAGATGATCATCCCACTAAGAACTCCTCTGCTTCAGGGTATTGTATGACTAACTTACTGGATGGACCCAAAGCTGTGCCATCCTCCATATGTTTTAAACACCTCCATGTCATCAAAATATGTTCCCTCAATAAGGTGGACTGGTTGCTGTCCCAAAATATAATCCGATTTAATGCTGAAAGTGTTGACATTTGATTGAGGAAAGTGCTGTCAACTTATCTCCCTAATGCATGCATGAGTATCACTGCTATATTAAAAGAGAAAAACGCAAAGTGAATGGCATTTCATATTAAATCCATGCTATATATATGTATTTATAAATGGCTTAGGAAAATAAAATAGCAAGTGCGGGTTTCTCTCAATAAAGGCAGGCAGAGGATTTCTGCTAACCAATCATCTTTTCATTTAACTGCTGTTCAGCTCGAAAACATCTACAACTGACAATTCGCAGCCCAGCAAACCCTCCACGCACTCTCTAGCCTTATTATTATGTAGCACAGTGAAACATAAGGCTCGCTCTACTGATGAGCTCACTCATTAGGATCAGTGTATTGACGAGCCGGCTCACTCACTGCTGTCTGACAGTCATCCTGATGCTCAGGCAGAGCCCTGACTGCAGCCAGCAGACAGCCAGCCATGTCTCTGAGTGATCATGCAAGCAGCACCAGCAGGCAAACAGATCCTCTGTCCTCTTTTTATGCCTCACTAGGCCAGCTCTGAGCACTATGTACATATACACGCACACACACAGTGTCTGGCACGACTCAACAACAGTAAATCAGCCAGGCTGCTGCTACTACTACTACGACAACAACAACAATAACTAAGCTGTGAATCAAAGTCATAAACAAAGCGCTCTAACTCCTCAATGAAGGAGAGGCTTCTTTTCATTTAGGAAACTGTTTTTTGCACGTATAATGACTGTGGTAGCAGGAAATGTTTGACAGAAAACATTTCTTTTAGGACAGTGATCTAAAAGAACAGTTTAACACTGAAGTAAGTTGGGATGTCTGTACTGGTACCAGCGACAGCATGGTTAGCTTAGCATTGCACCAGGACTGGAAGTGTGTCCAAAAAGTTGAATAAATCTATCTGTACCAACCCCTAAAGCTCACTAATTAGCACTATATATGTTGTTGCTTTACTATGTGCAAAAACTTAAATGTAAAAAGATTTTAAGAGTGTTATCTGCTGAACTATTCCTAGGTAAAGAACAATGGACTTCTGACAGTGTCTGCTGTTTATCTGGCAAACTCACATAAACAAGATGTACTGTGCTATTTTCTGGTTGGTCGTTTCCTCTTTTTCCAGTCTTCATTCTAACAGGCAGTTGGCTGTAGCTGCACATTTAAGCCACACATGTGAGAGTTGCATCTATCTTCTCATCTAACTATTTAAAGAGCCACTGTAGTGGCTTTGTTTGTCCAGTAATCTCAATCTATATTGTATTGCTTAGCCTTGTAATTTGTAATTAGTACACTGGGAGACAACAGGTTCAAGGTGCTAATGTGCAGCTGGGACCACTCCAAGTCAATATTGCATCAATGTTTGGAGTAATATTGACTTTTTCCTTGAGTGCTATTAGCAAGGGGTGTCGGAGAATAAAATTATGTAGCCAAATGTCCGCTTTGTAACACAGAGAAGCCACAACTATATCCAGCGCCAAAAAAAAAAAAAATCCCTTAGCAGTTCCGATCCCCTGATGAAAACTCTGCCGTCTCCCAGGAGCAGGCACATCAGAGCATAAAACACCCACTGGAACATTTGAGTCAAAGCACGGAAAAAAAGAGATAACATTCAGCAGGACCACGGCATGCTCATACTGCTTCTCCAGCATGCATGCACACACAGGAGCCCGGCATGATTAAGGAGCTGGAGGAGGCGCTCTCCTCTTCAAGGCCTCAGGGGCTCTTTATGAGGGGATGGAGATGAGAGTAAATCTTTCATTTCAACTGCTGTCAGCGTACTTAGAATGGGAGAGCCTGCTACTGATGACTGTAGATCGGTGCAGAAAATCCCTCCTCATAGCATCACAGACCTCTGATATATTAAGCATGATACGAGCCCTGCAGGATGTGCAAGGATGGATACTCACATTGGGTTTGATCGTCGGCCGCGGTTGCCCTTCTTGCCAATGACAGGTGTGCCGAAGTGCTCAGGGTTGGTGAGAGGGAGTCTGTCGAGTGTCTGCAGAGGAGACAAACAACAACAAAGACCCTCAGTGGCACCTTGTCAGACAATGCATTGGAAGATAAAAAGGTTTGCTCTGTATTATACCTCGAACCTTGGATTCTCATCATGGGATTTCTTCACTTACAAATGGATTTACTCAGCAGTGGAGACATTTTGTATTTGATGACTTTGCTGCGACACAAGCTTATTTCACAGCTGAACTTCTAAACACCATTATGGGACCATTCATAAACAGAAATTTCATTCGAACACCGTGAGTAGGGATGTGCGACTGTCTGTGATGTAATTAACAAATGGGAAAAAAAAAAAAAATATATATATATACATACATATATATATATATAAAATGGGCATTGTTTTCCTAGAGAGCTGAGATATGAGGCTGGTGTAAAAGTGCAGGACAGCACAATACTTGCCTCGCTCTCTGCAAAGTGACGCGCTCCTTTCAGGCACAGAGAGGAACGCCTCAGGGTCTTCTCATCGCCGTCGTCAAACACTGCAGAGATGAGACACAAACTATTAGGCTGCTGTATGTAGGCCAGGAGTCCATCAACACACACACAGAAAAACACACTTATGCAAAAATAAACTCCCCTCTCAGTTACAAAATGTCTTCTTGCTTTAGATACACTAGAAATTATGCTTGTCTTTTAAGGGTTAGATATAATTCTCCGGCAGGCAGTGACAGTATCAGCTCACAGCCTTACTGGAGCTTCAAGGATCCTCTGGTACACATGAAAGGAAGTAAACAGTTAAATGAAAGCGATGTGAAGAAGTGTCTGAGGATTTACTGTTTTACTGATGTATTAACTGAAGTCATATCTGTGTTATTAAATCTCTGTAGACTAGCTCCTGCAATAAACACAGATATCAAATAACACTAAATATAACAACAAATATCAGAATAATGACCTCAAGGAGCCTTCCACTCACTTTCAACAGCCTCATCGCTCCCAAAGATAAATGCCAGATTATTCATTGCTCAAACACACTTGCTGACAACAATGAGGGGAACCACTTGAGGTAACTTCAACACTGAGTTAAGTTTTTTTTTTTTAGTAGTTTATTCCATTAAAAATGATCCCTTTCATCCTTAAAATGACTTCAGTTAAACTGTAAAGTGTTGCTTCTAGGAAGTCCCTGCCTCTCTCTCCACTCACACCCTCCTGCTTGCTACAGCTCCAGCACACCAGCTCACCTATCACTCTGCTTAAACACTCGCTCTGGGCTTTGGAAAACTGAGACTGCCATTTTATACCTTCTGTTGACATTTTAAGGAATAAAAGTTTGAACAGTTATTTGGAATAATATCATAATGGGCACTGGTTGCTTGTTACTTAAAGTTGTATACTATTTTAATGTTGACACAGCATGACAGCCAAGCTCAATCTACTTCAAGAGCAACCTAAGATGAAAACATTGAAACCAAATTAATTTGTACTGAATATCTTAATAGTCACACAAACAGCAGCACTGTGGGAAGTCACTTAATTTTCCTCTTTTGTTAGGCATCTATTGGAGAATGTTTTTTTTTTTATATTACTGGGGTAAATGAAAATACAAACTACTCTGTGTGTTTTTTTAATTGCACACACACATTTTTAAGAAAAGTACAAGTGTATGAGAGAGGAGGAAAAGCAGTCAGTTATTGACTTACCAACAGTATATATACTAGCATCGGTCAGCTTATTGATTGTGGCCTCTTGGTAAACTCCATCCTGATTCTTCACCTCTACAACGGCACCCACCTGTGGAATGGAAACACTGCTGTTATTTGTCGTGTCAATATGCTAATTGTTATTATTTTCCAATGATAAGTTTAATAATGTGTTTAAGTAATGAGACGAGCACGTTGCTGCTACAAGAATACTAATTGACTGAAATTAAATTGTAAAGCTAATGCTTCGCTGCCCGATGCTCTTGTGCTTTTTCTGCATTCACTATGGAAGGGCCCTTGAACACAGAGGTACAAAAGATACAACAGAACATGAAGCTAAAAATGTAATTTGAGCCTTAACCTACAAGGATTAATTACTAATAGTCAAAGCAGAAAACTATGAATAATCATGTAATTAAGGGTCATTAAAGACCAAATGCATCCGTCTGCATTTTTCCTGCCTTACCTTCAGAGGTCCTTTGATGTTTTCATCGTGAACCTCAGCCGTGGACAGATCTGGTTTAAAGGTCACCTGGGGAAGGGGGGAGGTAAAAGGAGAATCAGCGATGAGAATAACCAAACAAACAACTCCCTAAAGACCTGACCAGGCCACATCAATCCTTCCTTTCACAAAGGCAGTATGTCTCCACTAACGCTGCTGGACTTTCATGCAATACTCAACTACATATTAATACCACGGCTCATTTCTGGCTTCGCTGAGTGACCGACCCCCCAGTTGGCAACTGTGCTGCATCTGCTGACGCCAACTGTGGTGGATTTCTGCTGTGAACATTAGGACTATGCTAACTGACCACTCTCCCTCCCCCTCCCTGCATCTGCAGCCTCCTCTAAGTGAACCACAGCAGATCATAATCTGATCACACTGTGATAATCTTGCATCTGCATGCCAACCTGGCATTGCTGTGTGTCAGAAAAGACTGCAAGGCAGGCACGCGCACTTGGAGCCATTTACTGTCACATATTTTTTCATGGAGCCTGTGTGAAAAGTTTCAAAGCAGCCAGAGGCTTTGAATCTGTTCAGTATTACAGATGCCCCTCCCTACTTTGTTATCAAAATGCTCACGTGCTTCCTACTGTGTTTCCTAAGGGAAATTAAAGTAATTTTTGAGAGCATGTGCAAGTAAAATAGTCACATAATTATATTAGGAAACAGGCTTCACTTTTATTGACTGTGATTCAGTTTAAAATCAGTTGCCATACAAGGCTAGAAAAAAAGTTAAGCACCCTGTCTGAGAAAACAAGCCTGCAGGTAACGAATTCAGACAGTGCTCTCTGGAGTCAGTTTCAAATATAACAACAGCAAAAACTGCAATCAGTCTTTCTATGAAAGCAGGATCAAGACAATGAATGAAAGAAACATATACTGTAAGATGCTGCTGAATTGTCAGGTCACAAAATAAGGGGGCAGGGAAAGGAATAAAAGGCTTCCTGAGGCAGCATTTCATCAGTTATGGAGATAATAACATTCCTGCCCCGTGGAATAAAGGAATCCCTTTCTTCACGGGGACGAGCAGGAGGCTCCGCTCTCCACACACAGAGGCAGGGTGACTCTTCCTGTCCAAAGCCTCGGCTAGAGAGCGTCAATAACACCTAACAACCCTGACAACCTCCTAACTGTGAGCTGGGCTCCTGCAGAGGTCTGTAGCTGTACACACAAACGGTACAGCCACTTAGACTTGATAACAAATATTGGAATAAGATATGAAACCATATTTCTGATAAAACAGAGCCTCAGTCCAGCAAATTTGATGTGATGTGAACATGTTTATCAGGAGCTCACACTGAGCTGTGAGCACAGTGAGCTCACTCACACTAAATTCAGAATGGCTACAGAGCAGTTTTCCAATTTGAAACTGCGAGGCTGTTCTGTCCACTCAATACTGCAACATGAGGTGATCTTGATTTATTCAAGCAAACTTGACTGCAGTGGTATATTCTATGGATTTTGGCCATAACCAGCCGGAGGACACAAGCCCAATCTAACAACATGCATCAACTGCACCCCAGTCAGCCACAACATTAAAACCACAATCAGGGGAAGTGAACATTCAACATCTCGTTACAATACAATGTTCCACTGGGAAGCCTTGGATCCTGGCAGTTATGTGGATGCTACGCTGACATATACCACCCACCTAAACATTGCTGCAGACCAAGCATATCTGAGCATGGCAACAGCAGGACAACGCACCTGGCCGCACCACATGAATTGCTCAAAAGTGGCTTGAGGAACACTACAAAGAGCCCAAGGTGTTGACCTGGCCTCTAAACTCCCCACATCCCAATCTGTTTGAGTATCAGTGGGATGTGCCCAATCCATGGAAGCCTAATTTGCAAACCACAGGACCCAAAAAAATCACTGCCAACATCCCGGTACCAGACACCACAGGACAGCCCCAGAGGTCCCGTGTCCATGGCCCGACAATTCAGAGCTGTTTTGGTGGCACAAGAAGGATCTACATAATATTAGGCAGGTGGTTTGAATGTTGTAGCTGATCTGTGTATGTGACAGCTCAAATAAAAGCCTCCGTTTTTTTCACTTATTTTTCTCATTATTTACTGCTCCTGTTCCTTCACGTTAATAAAGCCTTCTACTGTTCTGTTCATGTTGTTTACTTCATTATTATTTTAATGAGTAATGTGGTCAGGGGACCCGAGCTGAAAATTAGTCAGTTGGCACTGGCACAATTATTTTTTTGTGCATTGTCCTTGTAGCAAGTAAAAATAAGATAAAATACACTAATACAACTCAGACTGAGTGCACATTTTTGATTAAGTGGAAACATCAAATAGCAGCGAATGTACCGTCACAATTTGTGCCTCTTTTTACCCCACATATGTGCACATCTTTCTATTAGCTTTGTCTGCATCAATACTTCCTTCAAGAGATGTGCCTTTTGCCACACAGTTATAATGCAACAAAAGGTTCACGGCATTTGTTTTGCAGTTCTGTATATTGGTTTTCATTTAAAGTTTCAAAACATCTTTTTAGATATGACAAACATGGATAATTATTTGGTCTGTAATAATCAAATCCAATTCAAAATTCAGTCAATTATTAAAACATGCCACATGTTTTCATCCTTTAGGGTCATTTGTAAAAACTGCTGTCACTTGGACCCGTTTCCCTCTCAGTCAACTTTGAAATTGTTTACAAAAATGGAGCAAAGTAGAATGCTGCACAAAAGAGATAATAATAAAACTACACCATCTGAAAGGTACTTGTGGGATTAGTTTGGAATCTACTCTCAAGAAAAATTGTAGGTAGCTGTGCACATTATTGCTGCCTTTTGGAAAACACAACTGCGTATTGTAACATTACCACAACAATGAAAATGAAGTCTTTTGCTGAGGCAGCAGGGGGAACACAGACGAAGAGAATTTCAATTTTTAATACATGATTTTAGTTCAGAGTAAGATTAAATGCATTTAAATGACAAAGTGAGTCATTATTTGTTGAACCTAGTCCTAAAACAGCAGGTTTCTCTCATTGCTTTGGTACTCACAGTAGTAGGAAAAAAAGGATGTGGTAGTGCTTTGAGCCAGCTTATATATTTGTGTTGTAATTTAATCAGGACATACTCATTTAGACATTTTGTATTTTTTACTACAATTTTGTAACACATAGATACACTTTTGCAAAAAGTGCCTGTGTGATTTCTTTAATTAAAGAGATTTTTTGCATTTGTCAGTGGAAAAAAAAAAAAAAGTACTACCAACACATCAGCGGGTAGAAACTGTCACGCAGCACTAATTTGACTCAGTAGTTGTTACTGTGCCATAGGGTTAGTCCTGACTGCTAATATGTGTGCTGAACCTTTTACAGTGAGTGATACTGACATAGTGCTAATTGACTTTTACAGGTCCTCTACAGCAGATTATCTTCATAAATAAGAATGTCACACAGATCTTTTCACTCAGCCTAAAATCACAGAAAAGACACTAGCGGCATATGCTGCAACCATCGACTTTGTTAAACAAGCAGACAGAGATTAATGAACCAAAGAGCTAAAGAGGAATTCATTACAGTGGAATATTCAGACTCGCAACAACCACTGAATAATCGCCATGTTTCAACATTTGTGTAGCAGAGCTCACATTCACATCACAGCTACCCAAAAACAAACCCCGCACTCAGCCAATTAGTATGGTAATTAATTTATGAGCCGAGACTGTCCTATTAGCTTCGTTTTAGCCCACATTATTTAAACTAAGCACATCACATGGTCTACTTTGTCATGTTGTTTGTCCCTTTCCGTGAGACAAAAACGCACGTCATTTGATGATTTCAACTGGTGCGCCAGAATAGCAGAACATCGCTGCTCTTTTGTCTCTACAGGGGGAACTACAGTGCATTGACACAGTGAAAAAACCAGCATCCAATCTTTGTTCCTCCCACACACTCTAGCAGAACGAGAGACAAGTGATCTGTCTCTATTGTATTATCCAGATGCTCCAGCCCCACTGGGAAATGAGATAGGGTACTACGTGGATCATGCAATGCCTTCATCAGCGAGGCATAACACCAATGGGGAAACAGCAGTCGCCACAAAGTGTAGAAAGCCGTGGGTGAGAGTGACGCCTGAGGATGTGATGGATACCTGGTGGGCTAGGCCAGAGTCTGCATCTGTCACAGCTGGGCCTCTGATTAGTGTTTCAACTGTATGAGCAGTACTAACAACGTAAACCAGGTGGTAGAGCTCCAGCATGTAGGCCAAACAGCTGGATTTTTGGCAACTTTAGACACATGAAAATCATTTGAATCTAATCCTGGTGCAACCTTTAATATCTAATATGAGGCGCTTCTAATCAACCTGACAACCTGGTCTGTACAGGAATGTTTTGGACAACATCTTTTAAATGTGAACATCTCGAAATGAAGTGCTCTGGATGTACAATAAAAGCTGAGCTGTGTGATCCTGACACAAAGACAAGGGCCCCAAGCCCTGCTGCAATCCACTTCACACATACAACACAGACAGACAATTAATTTTTAATTTTGGCTCATAAGCACTTTGAAATATGACTTACCTTGGCCTTGACTAGCCTCTTGGCAGTCTTAATCTTGGCTTCACAGAAAGCCCCTCGGTACTTGGCACTCACATCCGTCCCTACTGTCAGGTAGGGGGGCTCCTCCAGAGTCTGAAGAAATAGAAAAAAAACACACACAAAAATCCACTGAGTTCAAAGCCTTTTGATATAAATATAGTTTTCTGACACAGGTGTATTCTCACAGTTAAAGCAGGAGGACACACGTACAAGCTCAACATAGCCGAGGCCAGCAATGCAAAACCCACCCGGCTCAGTGATTCATCCATGGAAAACACATACCATCTGCTGTGGGTATTGGAAAACAAGCCTCTGAGGGAGCAAACAAAAAGGCCACTTCACTACAGCTTTGATGACTACAAAGAAGAAGCTATCCGAAACACATAGCACCATCTTGTGTCATCACTGGATGTTTATCAAACCTTTTCATTCGCCCCCCCTCAAGAGCTGATTTGCAGAGGGTAGGGTACACAGAGAAAACAGACTTTCTGTGTGCGGATGGGGGCAGATGATGTTTGTGGTTCGTGTAGTGTGGAGATGAATTTACTGAGGGTGTTTCACTAAGACTTGAGAAAGGCCTAACCTAACAGCGGTATATTTAGACATCTTTCTAGAATAAGCTCCAAAGTGGGCCACACTTCCTGCTTCTTCTGACAGCAGGTTTTAACTCAAGTGTTGCTCAAGGAAAACATCAGCTTGTCCTGTAATGTGCAAAAAAAACAGCAAATGTACTGTTTTGGGTGTGCACTGAACAAGAAAACGCATCATCTTTTCTGAGTGAATGAAGTGTATTAACATCCAGTGAACTGAACATGCTCAACGGGAACGAGTAATTTAACATCCATCTACTAAACTGACAACAGAAAGAGGGTTCTGCTTGTTACTCGTTGCTCTGAAAAATCATTTCTCCAGACAAGTTGTGCCCATTATAATTCATACCACCAGCGGATTACTCGTAAAACTCAATAAGATATATAGCTCTACGTTTGGCTCTTTCGTTTTCTACACTTTAACAGATACAACCCAAACAAATAAACTGTGGGAGTCGTTCATAACAGTTGTTCATTGTTCCCATGAGGGGAGCAAACAGTGAACAGGTTGCCATTCCAGCTAAAACTCCACCAGCGGTTAGCGGTGCTTGAAGCAGTGAAGAGGAACTAATCACTGACACCAGCTGCTGGAGGCCTCTGTGGCACATACTTGTGTCATGACTGAGCCTTTTGCAGGACTGAAAGGATCCACGTCTGAGAACGGCTTGCAGGATGTTTTTCCCTTCGTGAACTCTGATGTGCTTCAGTTGAGATGTTTGTTAACTTTAATGAACTTTATGAATCAACCAAAGTCAGGCCCTTTGTTTACTGTAATCTGTTGAGCTCTTAGTACACTACCTGACAAAAGTGACCTACTGTCTTTGTGTAAATACTTGTGTGAGGAAACCACAGAGTGAAAGAAAAATCTAAATAGCAGCCAACAGTTCCACACTGATGGAGTGCACCAGAAGAAGTCAGCACAACTGGTTTGAAAGACATTTATCATGGACAGAAACTGTAAAAACAGGAGGAATTGTAGGGCTTTCAAGTTCCTGACAGTAATTGAACTAATCATGTGTCATTTTCAGTTTCATCAGGAAAAACAACATAATCTAAGCCAAAAAATCTGATTTTCTTCTCAAAAGTCACTTAATTCTATATAGCTCATTTCAAAATTTTCCAAAAATGAATCATTTGCGGTATTTAAATTAGGTAAAAAATAAAACAAAAACCTATGCTCATTGGTGGAGCTAAAAAGCAATGACTAACTCAGTTAGGACCAACAGTCAGTTGGCAAACATTCAGGAGGTTTTCAGTTGTACTGGGCTGAACTGCAGGCTTTGTTTACGCTGAACAGATAGGAAATAAGCATGGAAACAAATTTTAAAAATATCAATTATATCCACAGCCACCTTTTTTGTCCAGTGTTAACACCTGGTAAATGTGGATGCCATTTTTTTTTCTCCAATTCTTGTAATGTGGATAATAAAAGAAATTCAACATTTCTATTTAAATTATTATACAGCACAAAATATAGATTTGAATTCCCTCTACTTGTAGCCATGGCTGTGCTGTTTCCATAGAGATGCTGGACTTTATAATGCAGTGAAAAAAAAAAACAGTGAGCAAAAATTTGACAGAAGCAAAAGCACCAAAAAATTCCTTCGGGTTCAGAGGATTTAAGTGTTTACTTCACCTCCAGCTCTGAGCGTAACTCCACCTACTCCATACTTTAGAAAAATGGTCAAAACTAGGCAAGGGGCTGAGAGAAGAAGGGGACGGGTGTGGATGTGTGGGGCAGGAGTTGCTCATTGACATTCCCAGGCGGGAGAAAAATGGAGAATGACACAGAATTTGCTACACCTTTGCCACAATGGGGTCTTTTGAGGTGGAGGACTTTCCCCCTGAAGCGTTCCCTGAAGCGGACATTAGTGTGGTGGAGGACGATGGTGGTCCTGAGCTCTATCAAATCGAGCTGTTGGGTCCAGCCCGAAGCCAGAGCTCTCAAAACCGAGTTAATGCAAGTGCAAGAGAGGATGGGGGCAGGCTCTGAGTGGCAACGTTAGTTAGGAGGAGGGTAGGAGAGTCTAAGGGGGGGAAATGCAGCTTGGTGGTGCCTTGAAAAACATGAGTCAGAACCACTGCAACAAATTAGAAATGACTCAGTAGATAGTTTGCAAAAAATAGCAATAATTCCTGAAAATGATGAGTCAAAACAATCGAATTTCAAAAATTAGCACAGATTTACGCTCAAGTGCAGCACTGAAGGAAATAAGACCACCTACCTCTGATTAGAGGGCAGCGTTATTTTAAAACAGAAATTTCCTGACATAAATAAATCCCAAACGATTGGCTCTATGTTAGTCTGACTCACCGGATGTAGGATGCGAGTACAACCCTGGCAATGGCCGCTCATGTTAGATGGCTTTCGCAACTCATTTTGCTATCTGCATGCCAACATTTTCCAAATCCACTTCACTACGGGAAACAACAACCACCTCTTTAGCCATTTTCAACCCATGAAATGCTGATTTTCAGAAATTCGGCAGAAATGTTGACATCAACACCAGCACTGATGTGTTTCATCACAACAGCATTTAGTTCAGTGGAAATGTGCGCTTCCTCTTCGAGCATTACCATTGGTTAAACACTGACTGTGTCATTGGCTCAAATCTGAAAATAGAGGTTGTTCAGATTTTGTCCAAACCAAAAGACATTTTAAAATAAAGTAAAGCTGTGCTAGAGGCTGTATTTTCATAATTATGAGCCATTTTATTTATGTTTATTGGTGGTAATGTGGGCCTGCTTTAGAAATACCTCTACAACTGAATTATGTGGGAAAATATATACTAGATAAGGATTTAGTCTCTGGCAGACAGTGAATATTAAAAGACTCCTATCAGGTTGAGGTTCAAACAATGATGATAAGGACAGCCCTAATCTGTGTCATCACTGCCATGCTAATAATTCTAAAACGACTAAAATGTTGCCCTTGTGAGGCTTCATATCCCTCCTTTATTTATGTGCTGCATCTGCTAATATTTAGTTTTCGACATTAACGGCGAAGAAGATTATCTGGACATGCACACTGGTGATCTGACTGACTGGGAAACACTCTCTTTCCATTAATCAGACAGGTGTTACCAAAACTGCCTGCCAGCCAAATCATCATGCACGAGAACCACAATTTGGATGTCAAGCAAAAAAGGATGCTGTGCCTGATACCAAAACAGATACAATACTGTGCACTAAAAATAAGAGTGGTTAGTGGCCAACTGTAATCCAGTCAATCTTTGTGGAAAAAGAATTGCGAGGGTGCTCTGTTGACTTAAAAGTAGTGTCTCACATAATTTTTTTCTCCCTCTGGGAAAAGACTTTGTACACGTAACTCTTACTGATGAGGCTCTCTGTGCACTATGGTTACAAATAATGATGCAAAAGTGCAGTAAAAAAGATCTTTTTGGATATGTAGTTGGATCAATGTCACTGCAAAGAACAATTCCACAAAATCAAATCATTTGCTGAAAAAATAACAAAAATTTTGCTGCATGTACCAAGTACGTCCAAGGACACCGTTTTTGGCATCTTCTGTGTTTAGAAGGCCATGAGCTTAACTTAGTTAAACCAGGACAGGGTGCCTCATTTCCAGTGTCTCTGGGATTCTGACAGATGGGATTTAGGGGCAGAGTCCGGTGCACTTCAGCCTTCCCACCTCTCAGATAAACACCTCATTAGTCTTTAGTGTAGTCTGGCCAGAGCACCAGCTGTCCTAGCCAACACTGGGTTTACATGACGCCGCAGCCATTTCCACAGACTTGACCAGCTCTCTTGTCAGTCATGGCTGCAACACAAAGCTGGACTGCTACTGTGTGCAAAACACTGTTCTGGCTCTTCTTTCATACTAATGCATGTCTCCTTTTTGTTCCCACTGCTCTATGCCAGTTCCTTTCTTCTTTTTAAAGAATTACTAGTGAGTCAGAGAGGGCAGCTTGGGTTATCTTGACAGCTGCGGTAGTCAAGCGTCTGCAACCTAACAAGGCAGGGGTAATAACACACTGCTGAAGCCTGAGTTACATTTGTCGTGCTCACATGCCAACACAAATAGAGGACAGTTTGTTGCTTCCACTGATAACTCTCCGCCTTCCTGCATTGAGCTAAAACTATGAAAGAAAATTCCATTCCTTGGATTAGATTGCTATTCAGCCTACAGCTGTCTGGAGAAAAACACTGACTACTTTTTTATTTTTTTATTTTCATTGCCTCTGCCAGTGCTGAATGACAGACAATGTCTCCCCCGCTCAGAAGACCAACCAATCAAGATGACTAAGCTCAGAGAGGCGGAATTCCTGTGCCTTTGGGATATGTAACATCCTCTTGCCAACTCAAGATAACGTCATGGACCTAACAAGATCTACTCTCACCTAAGATGTTGTCATAAAAAGAAAAAAAAGAGCAGAACAGCAGAACAGTATTTATTCGAAGCCTCAAGCAACACTTTAGCCACTACATGCAAAAAGTCAACATGATGGCAACAGCAGCAATACAATCAAAACCAGCTCTCTGGCTATTCACCTACTGCTACTGGTGTGGAAAATACTCTCCAGGCACATGTGCTTGATTAAGCACATACAAATGTGACTTGGCAAGTGGAGACAAAACGCACCTGCGGCTAACATGGCAAAGAACGAACCTGAAATCTTCGAAAAACTGCAGCTTGACATTGCTTAAGTACACCACATCTGAGAGAGAATAAGTAAGTCCAGGCTGAGCAGTAGCACCTCACTGATTACTGGTGATCTAAAGCCTACTCAGTGGTTTAAGCCTTTCCAGCCAGGGAACAAAAACAGCCAACGATGCTAGATTAAAGTCAGAGCTTTGAAATCATTCAAGTTTTACCAAATCAAAACATACTAGAGTGACACTGGCAGCAGCAGAATGAGATCGGTTTCTGCTCAATAAAGACTCTCAGGTCATGAAAAATTTAACAGCCGTCTCCACAGTTGAAAATAAATGGCTGCTTATAGTGCATTTCTTGGACAGCATGAGCGACTATAGCATTTTTAGCCTACAGTTCAGTAAAAAAAAAAAAAAAAGACGCCCCCTGGCAGCTATCAAATAGTTAAAGCTGCGATACTGACGGCACAGTTACAGGGCGGTTCGTGTGGGCTCACTTAATATTATTAGGGAAGAAATCAAGCAAGCCTCCAGGGATTCCCTAAAGGCAGAGTATGTGATACTAATCTAATAAGCATTTTGTCAAATTCAGTGAATATCTCCTCATGGTCTATTAGTTGTCCACACTTTGCGCACACTAAGAAAAAATCCAGTGTTGGTATACAATTCTGGCTCTGTAAATGGATAACAAAGTGGCTTGGCCCGATCACCACAACACTATTGCATTGTGTTCTGTGCACATTTGTGCTTGTGCACATGACGGGGTGAAAAGGGAGGGGAGATTAGGGGGGAAAAAAAGAGGGCAGCAGGAGCCAGAGGAACAGTAAACTGAGCACATGCTAACTATCTAAATATGAACAATCCTCCTCCAGAATCATACACTCCACCTTTAACAGACCGCAGGTTGCTTCTGTGATGTGTCCGTGCAGATTACCCATTAATACGCATTAAGACAAACTTGCACAAGTCTCTTTAAATATTCTCACTGTCTCTGACTCACTACTTTTAAAGCTTATATGACTATCCCATTCAACATAACTACTGGCTCAGACAGATTCACAAGTCAAAGTTCATCTTGCTGAACTCCAGCCTCAGAATTTGCATTGTCAGCCAATGGCAACAATGCTGTCATGATGACTCTGATGTTTGCGATGTGTTCGTAGAAGAATCAGTTCCGTATTCTTCACTCTCATGGACTATTTACAGTCTGGTACTGCTCACACACTAACTCCACTAAATCTACATCAGGCCCATTAAATCCCACTTTTTGTTGGACAGACTCCAAGTCTGACAAATCCATATTTTCACGAGAAGTCTATCGGGAAAGCTATGGTAATGTCAGCTATTTCTACTTTATATTTGAGAGAAAAATACTGTGCTTTTTACTACATGGAACTTATTTTACAGCTATACTCGTGAGTAGCATTGCAAATTAAGCACGCTCCAGACCTACACAGGTGTTTTAATTTGACTGGGTCTCAGGTGTAAGTTGGGTGGAGCTGTGCTTTGAATTACACGATGACATGATGCAATCTAATAAAAATGAAATGAAAAAAAAAAAGTCTGTCTTTCCATCCTGGCCACAACAACAAAACAATTCAAGGGGTCAATTAAGCACAATCTGTACACGCCCACACCATCCTAAGAAGAGCTCTAATGAGGCAACATAAATGAAAATGCCTCGGTGGGCTGTGGGTGTTCAGGCACTTTCAGATTTGAATACATTACACAAGACCAAATTTAAAAACGAAACATAATCTTGATTTGTTTTTTCTGAGTATAAAAACTAGTTAAAAATATTTCCTCTACCTGGACCAGCTGCAACATGTATTTAAGTTTCTATTAATATTTTGCAGTAAGGAATAAAAAATTAACAACATAGAGTTCACTCTGCATGATACATATTTCTGCTTTGGACATATTAAGTAAATTATATACACTGTCTTAATATTTTAAATATATCACTTAGAATTTCTTTGTAATTTTTCACTGTAGTATTGCTGCTTTCACCAACATAAAGCATCTGAATATTTCTTCCATCAGTTAAGTGAGTCATCAGTGAGTTGATTTGAAAATGTATTTTTAATGTGAATTTCCTGTTCAAAAATGCAGTCAGTAGTCTAGTTCAAGTGTGAAGATATGAAAGTAATGCAATTTGATTACTTTCTGTTACTTCTGGATCATCTCAAAACGAATATCAATCGGCTGATTTTTACTAAAATGATTTTAGAACGTGTGCGTATGTGCATGGCAGGGTGGCCAGTTGGAGTGAGATTCTGAGGAGTTAGTGGGGGTGGGTGGGTGGATAGATAGGAGGTTATATAACATGTTACAATGCTTGTTTTCATTCATTTCTAATATTAATTCTATGTAACAGTAATTTGGGTGAACTGACCCTTTAATAGGGCCAGCAGAAGAGATGTTGCCGTGCATTTGAGGGGAAAAACTTTACCATAAAGTACCGTAATACATGAACCTCAAAATAAATACAATAATCAGCCTAAACTGCTGACTGTGTAGCTGACAGCATTTTTATTAATTTATTGAATATTTACTAAACACTAAAGATGCATGTTTATTGATAATTTATCTAACTACACCACCGTAGGGTACCTTAAAATGTGTTTATATTGCTATCAAGTGTCCTATTATCATACTTTGTTATTGATTAGAGAGGTCATGTCCTATATATAGTTATTGGAATCATCCACACACAGAATAATGGCACTACTGCAAATTGCCTGCTGTGTGATTTTGAAACTGAAATATTCTGTAATATAACACTTGATAGGACAGAAAAATATTTCTGATTATAGCAAGCAGATCAGACTTTCACTGACAGCAAAATAAAAATATTCTGACAGCTGTGATGGAGCTCAGGAGTCAACCTGAGGACAACTGCTATGTAACAAATGATTAGACTGTAGCTTATTAACTGTGACTGTGTGTGTGACAGCTCACCTTTCTGAAGTGAAGAAGAGTACACAATGTTATTTACTGTTGGATCCTGATTGATCCTGTCTACATGTCAGGGATAATTTATACTATTAAGTAATTAATGAGTGTGAAGTTGTAGAGCAAAGTAAACGAGGAATAACTGGCAATGTGTGTGCATCTCAGTCAACTGAGGACATTTAAACTGTGTGTGCTCTCTGTAATGTTTATGGACCAATGTTGGTGCTGAAATGTGGAACACGTCTGATATTCAGACTTTGTCCTGTTTGCAGAGAAAGCCTGTTTAACCTATATTTTTTTTCTTGAAGGAGGAGCTTTGGCTTCCTCATATTTGGCATGAGATTTGTCTGAGCAGCATGAAAGTGTGAGACAGAGACTGAAAATGGGTGTCTCACGCCAAAAGCGTGAGAATTGGCAGCATTGATGCAGCATCGTGGCATATCATTCTTTGTTTTAAAATGTATTTTAAAACGTTAGGCTTTAACTAAATGTATGGGTAATCTGATTACATCTTTTTTTCTGTAACTTTAACAGAATATAGTTACCTTTTTTGTATCCTTATTATATATTGCTCTTCCATGTATTCTGTTATTCCTTAAGTCTGCTACTTACTAAGGAATAGCAGAGCTCAGAGATGATATGAAATCAGACAAAATTAACAGACAAAACACAACTGAAACAACAGAAATGCATCCGAGTCTCAGTTTGTGCTATTTTCACTACAGTGATGCACCTCACGCCCTCAGCATTTTGGGATTTTAAAGAAAAATTTTTAGACCATTACTGCTGCTACTGCCCAGACTGTGCACCTCTCAGGGTGGTGGAAACAGGATGACAACACCTAAATGTCTCCGTCCAATCAGTATTACTGTGCAACAAATCAATTACTTACATTCCGAGAACTACAATGTGTTAATGCCTGTATAAGCATACAATAACTACTCATTTTTAAATATAAAATTCAGGCACTGGGCAGAGTTACGTAAGTATTATAAACAGCAGTTTCTGACCCATTATATTGAACTATAATGAATAGGCTTGTAGGCTGAACAAAGGAACATGCAAGAGGCATGCAGGAAAGAATTAAGCTCCCTCCCAGCCTAGCTCACACGTACAATAATCCTGCTGTGAATCACCTCTTTGTCCAAACCAGAGTCACCACAATTCCAGTGACTGGTGCTTCAGCAGAAGTTGCCTTGGCAATGCCATGGCAGCTTTAAACTAGAAAAAAAAACACAACAATCTTAAAACATTTTGTTTATTCTCTAAAATGTAGGGCAGTGAGCATGTCCACTGTATGAACTGGATCACCAAAACAATTTATTTCACTTTAAAAATGAAATTCTTCTTTTGAATTTAGGATAACTGTAACAACATTTTGACACGTCCTTATCAATCACAGACACCCATGCTGTGTGAGCAAACATATGATTATCTATTTGACGCAAATACGTTTTTTTTTTTTGCCTTCTATAAGAGTTGTAGCTTTCTCTCATTAGCACTGTTATGGCGCCCACTAATTTATTAACATTTCAAGACTAATACACCATCTTTGATTGATTCAACACCCAAGTAATACCTAGAAATCAACCAGCAGATTAGCGGACTAGAAAACTTTCTTCCTCACCTTAAAGTATATACAGTAAAGCTTAGTTACATATTTGTAAATCATACTAAACACTACTCAGCTGAACTGCTGTGATATGTCCAACAAAGTACTTTGTTACCAGGCAGGGACATATTAAGCATCCCACTGTACCTGACCTGCTGAGACCCTCTTCCCAAATGCATAAATTTGTATCATATTACTTCAGCACCCCATGCTGTTCACCATCACTATGGCAGCTGAAACTCGTCTAAATGCAGGAATAACTTGACTAAAATATGTTGTGCTCTCAGAGCAAATCAATTTTCTTGTTTTGACACAACAGAACAACTCTGGACTGCCAATTGCAGCTAGAGGGCTACTCCAAGAAAGTACTATTGTTGACCAAAAAAAGAGAAAAAAGAATTAGTTTAAAAAATAACTATACTAACAGGGCTGCAAGGTGGAGCAGTGGTTAGCACCGTTGCCTTGCAGCAAGAAGGTTGTCAGTTGGCGTCCCGGTGAGGACACCCGGGATCTTTCTGCGTGGAGTTTGCATGTTCTCCCTGTACAGCGTGGGTTTTCGCCGGGTTCTCCAGCTTCCTCCCACACAGTCCAAAAACATGTGATGAT
The DNA here is from genome assembly GCF_000690725.1 of Stegastes partitus. Classification (NCBI taxonomy): domain Eukaryota; kingdom Metazoa; phylum Chordata; class Actinopteri; family Pomacentridae; genus Stegastes; species Stegastes partitus. The sequence goes on along the minus strand of NW_007577732.1, from coordinate 1,528,917 downwards.
TCTAAATTGTCCGTAGGTGTGAATGTGAGTGTGCTTGGTTGTCTGTCTCTAAGTGTAGCCCTGCGATAGACTGGCGACCTGTCCGGGGTGTCCTCTGCCTTCGCCCTGAGTCGGCACGCCCCCCTGCCGACCCTAGTGAGGATTAAGTTGTGTAAAGATAATGGATGGATGGAGTATACCAACAACTGGAAAATACTGTATATTGAATGCAATACTCAGTCAATCCTCACTTTCTTTATTCCAATTTCCAATTCAAATATATTATCTAAATAACAAAGACGGCCTACTGTTAAGTATTTATCCAAATATCAAACACATTTCTCTTCTTGTAGAAAGTCTTGTACTTAGAGCATTTTATTCAGCATACAGAGCTACAGCAGTGTGTGTGGCTGATGAAGACGAGCTGTGCACCATATGCCTAAGTGATATGAAATGCTAAATGAACATAATGAAAAGTTGTCCTAGTTACAGAGCAGTGTACAGTTTAGGCATTGAGCAGATGCTCCTACACACAGCGGTAAAATAACTGAGTACTCCTCCAGCGTCAATAGTGCCAGACAACTCAGATCACTATGACGACAACAAATACTACAACATTAAACTGAAAATGTGAAAGAAGATGTGAACTTATCGCTCCTTTCAGCAGCAATGCGGATAAGCAAGTGTAAGCATAATAACCATCTAATATAAGCCTCCTGCATTCCAGCTGAGACCACTTTAACTGCAAAATTGTCACGGCCACTAACAGCAACGTATTTATTAAATTCTCACATATTAAGCTTTATTCAGATGCATGTGTAGGAAATCAAGCAGCAAAGCAGGCGGCAAGTGTGAATTGGGTGGTATCTCCTAAACCCACGTTTTCCTATATCATCCATGACTCAGTTCATTGAAGTGTATTTCTAGTCACAGCAAAACAGAATTCCACCGCCTTCCTGTGACACAAACAATTCATTATATAACCAGAAAACTATCCTGTAGATCAAAACAGCACTACTATTTGGACAAATGCAGCATTTTGGTAGCAGAGAAGAAGTAAAGCTTCACATCAGATCAAAATTATTTCCTAATCTCACATAGTAGGTATGGCAACTATGTTCACATCCCATGATGTTTAGGGTTGCTATTTAATTGGATACTTTGGCAGCCTGTTGATAAGTCTATTAGTGGGTGGTGGTATAGTTTGATTAACCACAATAAGCATAACACCATTAGGGCCAAAGTGACAGATTACAAATCACTAGCAGAGCAGCTCTTAATGTGTCCACCACTAATCCTCCAATCATAAAGCTTGTCAATGTGATCGCATCTTCTTCTTGCTTTATTTTTCCTTATGATGCTGTTATGTAATACATTGAAATAAAAATGCAACTACACTGGCTCTTGTCAAACTCCTGTATGTTACATAAATTAATTGAAAAGTGAAACCACTCCGCAGGCTATGATGCTACACACGGCTCACATGGCAACAACTGACAAGTTAAGACACAAAAGCATGCAGCCAAAACAACAGTCACAACTGTGACCCATTCAAACTGCAAGAAACAATTAAATAGCTCACTTCAGAGTATATTCCCCAAACAATGACAGCTGCAGCTTTATCAAATTGAATAAGGCTGGAGAAAACAATGCCAGAGTTTTTGAATATTTCATAAACTCCACTGCTCATTTATTCTGCTATTCATATATAAAAATTCATAAATACACAATATACACCACACCTTTAGTGTAGATTTAGATTATCGCTGCACATCCAGGCCCCCATCTCAGCATATAATTCAATAACACTGCATAACAAAGCAGAACGTCAAAATTACAGCTCCCAATTTGTGTTTGCAAATACAGCTGAAACCACTGGAAACTCAATATCATGCATATCAAACAAATGTATTACTCTGGCCTGTATCCAACACACTTGCCTAGCTGTGTTTGAACAAGACCAACGTTTACATTTAATAAAAGTTCACACTGGCGTTATTCATGAGAACAAAAGGGGGATGAAGCCATGCATATGAAACACATTTAACAGTTTGTGTTTTAATCCTGCGGTTTACATAAGAGCTGAATGAAACTGAGCTGCAGCAGCGGTAGTAATAGTGAGCTAATGAGAGTTTGCAAAGGAGAGAAAAAAATGAATGAACATACCTTCATCTCTCTATGAGTCCTCTAGGTGACCAGTGCAACGAATCCGAGGCTGAAAACAGAGGTGGAAGAAGCTGTTAGGCATCACAGAGTGCCAACTTCAGTCTGCCACAACAAGACACGATTATGTTATGATGACATCACTTCTTCTGCTACACTGCTGGATGCCATAAAAAGCGCTGGGCGGTAGACGCACACTTTACATGGCTTTGAGAAAAACACACAGGCTACACATGAAACATCCCTTTGCAGTTAGGACTTGAACCGATTCGTTTAAGAGAAAGAAAAGGGTGTGTGTGCCTGAGTTTTCGAGCCCCACCACCACCTGAAAAAAATGTGTTGCAAAGTAAACCGTAGCAGGCTGATCACTCTCATTCGCAGAGCCCTTAAAGCCGTTTATGTAATGCCCAGTGCACTGTTGTCAGTCAGTCACCAGGGCTGACTCGGCTTGTGGCAACGCGAAGTAACTAGTCACTGGTCAAAGCAGAAGCGAGAGTCCCGTGTCGGCTGTGCACAAATGCACGGATAATGCTTTAAGATGAAGCGACAGACGGCGAGGAAAAGCGGTGCTCGGTTCTCCGAGTACGGCAGCGTGGTGCCGTCTGCACTGCACTGACTATACCAACACTACAGCAGAGGATGACGCCATTTCTGTAGCTGACAGTCGGCTAAAAAGGAGAACACTTGAGCGTACAAACACTGGAAATTGCGGGGATGGTGATCGCAATTCACCTGCCAATGTCAGAGCCATTTCTTTCCCCGGATCTCTTTCGTTTTTTGTTTTTTGTTTTTTATTTTCCTAAGAGGAAAACTGCTCCGTTCATTTTTCGCTTCTCCCCTTGTCTCGGTGCGCTGCGCTCTGCAGAGAGTCCACTCGACAGCAAAAATAGAGCGATAATAACACAGACGCCGAGCCAGACCTTCACACTAATGTCATATTCACGGCCGTGTCGTAATAGCAACGTTAAGTTGGAACAAAGTGAGGATCGTGCCGTGCAGCCCCGATTAAAAAAGTGACTTTCTCTCCTCACAAAATGTTCTCTTTATCGACTGGTCTGGCATTTCGCTGACTGTTCACTCAGCGGCGATGACTGAGGGTTGCTTCTGACAAAGAAACAAGTCGACGAAAACGGTTCGCAACAAGGTCAATCTCGAGGAAGACTTCGCAACGCAACAACATCGCGTTAATTCCCGCACAACATTTTTTATTGTTAAAAGAGAAGCCAAGGTCGCAGCCCTCGTTTGTGGTCGCGCTGAATGATCGCGGAGGATACAATGTCATCCGCCCCAGACGATTCGCCAGACCAGCCGCTGCGAGTGGAGTGACTGACCACCACCAACAATAAGCCCGCGTCTCGATCGTCTTATCCCCCCTGTCCTAAAGCTTTGCACCGCGGCTAACCCAAGAGCCCCATTTAAACCTCCTCACTGATGATTCCTCCCCAGTTTTCGATGTTGCCAGTTACGGAAATGTGCAAAAAATACTGATCACGCACACACAGCATTGAGAATAACACGGGTCCTCTCTTAGCAGAGCGAAAATAGTCTGTTTTCTACAGCCACAACTGGGGAGTTTCTTGATACGAGGCAGCCCCATCTGGTCCAGCCTACACTGGACAAGTCAATCGTGAGAAGCTAACGATACTGGTGGCACAAAAGAACAGCCTGACAATGCAGTTTACCTGTTAAACTACACCGTTTTTGCTCGGTGGTCGACAAATCACATCCTGCAGCGATGTCGAGCGTACACAAGTCGCAGATTATTTCGTGTAATATCACTTTTGACGGCTATTAGGGAACACCATGACAGGCGCTGCTCGACGACAACCTCCCCGAGGATTCCTCCGCTCAACAACACAACACTCCGGTGCTTGTCCAGCACACTTGAAACTATTCAGCCTCGGAGTAGCATAACCTTTCACTGTGCTCATCAGCTTAATTTGGCTGGCTACAGCATAACTTTGTTATCGAGCTGACCAAGTTTTTTTTTTTTTTCTTTTTCCCTGTATTCTCGACAGTCAGCTTTTTGCTGTCCAGTCGTCCAATTCATTCATTCCCCTAAAGCCCCCGAGACACAGCACAGCATTAGTTAACAAGTTAGCTAACGTCAAGGTTGGCTTGGTAGCAGCAGGGAAGCAAGCTAGTAAAAAAATGTTCAAAATAGCGATGGCTTTGCCGAACAAAAGCAGCCTTACCTATGCTGTCAAGTTGAGAAACACTTCTGCTTTTCGACGAAAGTGTATTAGTAATCCATAGGAACATTTATGTGAAAAAGCTGACAGGTTTTAACGTCGTCCGTTGGCCCCCGGTTGATGTTGGATGCGGATGGGTAAAAGTGGTTTTCGCAGAGAGCTGCTGTTTGCCTTGTTGAGTAGCTCCTCTAGCCTAGCTCTTTCTGTGATCCTTCGCCCCGCCTCCTGAGAATGATCGACGGACACTTTGTCCCGCCTCCTGGAATAGCGCGCTCGCCCATTTGGTGATACAGTGACGGGAACAGCCTTAGTCACCTGCTATTGGTTGATCTTGGAGAAAAATATCGATGGTAAAGTGTACCAAGTAATCCTACTGGGTGGTTGCCACAATACAGAGAGAAAAAATGCAGAAAAACTACAACCCCCAGTTCAGGAAAACATGTGTATGTTCGATATGTTTTACAGGCTCGCCCGATAATCGAAGGGTCGTGTTTCCTATGTCTCCACAGCTTGGACGTGTTGACCGGGCTATATAGAAATATAACTGCAACACACAGAGTGCGAGGCACCCATGTTAAATTACCCAGCTACTCTGCGCGTGCTCTGTAACGCAGCCGAAGCATATATAGGTAGCTCATCAAACCTAGCTCGTGTTGAAAAGTGTCTGTACAGTGCGTAGCAGTAGCGGCACTACTTTAGCATAGCATGAGGTGAATTAGCCAGCACCATACCGACCTCAAATGCTATGAAAGTGTGAACGTGACGGTCGCATCGTGTGCCTTACTCTACCGGCGGAGAAGTGGAAGATTTTATTTATGAAAAGAACGAAATAAATGCTTAACGGAGGAATACCGGCGCGTTTATGTTAGCTCGCTAACGCTAGCTAACTAGCCGCCTGGCTAACCGGAATACAGGACCGGCTAGTCAGCAGACTGACAGACAGCAGCCAAGGTGGGTGGAGTTCAGACTACACAGCTTGCCAAATGTCACAGCAGTAGTTTAGTTCTTGAGCTCTGCTGGGTATGTGTAAATTAAAAATCATTAATAGTGTTAATTGTTATGTTCTCACTTAAAAGTAAGCAGCCTGAAAGAACAACTTGAATGTTGAATGTCAGGAAAATTCAAATTAAAGTGTGGAATAGATACAGTTGAACTAAGAAATGGTTTTAAAGTGAAATTGGCATTTATTAAAATGTAGTTAGCTTTAGTTAACTACTTAATATAGACATGTGCAAGGGGATGAAAAGATTGTAACAGTAATGATAAGTTTGTAACTACTCTGAACAACTCATTAACTGGTTATCGAATATAGTTCCCAAATCTTATTATGTAGTAATTGTGAGGGACTTTTGTTAGGATGATCCTTAGCTGTCACGATCTATTGTTTTGCTAAATCACTCCTCAGCAAGTTTCTGTTACTCACTGGTAAAGTGATTATTTACAATTATGCAATTATGTGATCTGTGTGTGTGTCACTGTGCACAATAGGATTTTGTTACTTTGCACGTGTCTAACATTATATGAGTAAGAACATTTTTAATGTGAAGCTTTTCACAGACACTTTCCTGTATCTTGCTTATGTGCTTCTTCATAGGAAAAGTGCAACCAATGTTTAGAAGTGTTGCTTGTATATGATAACCACACAGTCCCTATATATTGTGTTTTTTAAGTGTGTATCAGTATTTTGCAGTTATGTGTGTGTTATGTCACTTACACAAGACATCCTTATCGTCTGCCATTGTTGTTGTCAAGGAAAAGCACTCCTTTTTGCCGTGTCTTGCTCAAAGAATCTGTCAGTTAAGATCTTGCTTAAAGCTTGTTGTTGAGAAATAACAACTACAAGTACCCTGAGATGACTATATCAGATGTATACACACCATCACTACTTGTGTTTACTCAAGTGTGATAGTTGATGCACACCAAACCTTTTTTTATCATTCACAGCTCAATAGTATCACCAATATTTCTGTTAGCTATCACCTGATCACCACACTAGATGGTGACTCCTTCTTGTGGTTTGACGCTGCTGCTGCATCATATCAGAAAGTCAGCTGTGGTCTCTTACATTATCTAATCTCTAACGTAGTAATCTTTTACATTAGCAAGAAGGGGTTATCGTTTGTATTGTGGCCCACATTTCTGAAAAATAACAATTTTCCTGGTATCAGATTATAAAAAAACAACACAGCTTGAAAATGTAAGTGAGCTGAAGTGCTAACAGTATTTCTTTATAAAAGTGTACTTCTGTTTTGTTTTTTTGTTGTTTTTCTTTGCCAGTTTATGCATTTCAGATTTTTTTAATATATATATATATTTTTATTTTTTAACATTTCTTCCAAATTGCACAACATCTGACACAACAAATGTATAATATATTATATCATATTTAGTTTTGTTTTGGAATATTGTAATCCATTCAAAATTTACATTTAAAATATATATATATTTTTGAAAGATTAACAATTAAAAACTTGGAAGTCTGTTGTAACTCAATGACCAAAATAGAATTCTTTTTAGTTTTTTCATTCGACAGTCACTTACCAGATGGGAATCAATTACTTAAATAATCACTAATCAGAAAAGAAATCTGTTCATTGAAAACATCAAAATGGCATTTTAAATTCATCACTGATCCTCATTGTTTCAAACAAATTGTCCCATATCTTCTTTATAATTTGATCTTTAAAGGTTTGTGAAGCTACACAGCATATAGAAAACCACATTAGACTGCCTCACACGGAAGACTGCTCATTTATCTTAAAAAAAAAAGACTCTCTTTAGCAACAGCGTTTCTGATTTTTCTCGCCTTTTTGTGCTCTCCTATAGATTTGTGTAAACTTGAAGTGATGGATGGTGAGATGGAGGCCGCCTCTGATCGAATCTTGCTGGAACCATACAAATACTTGTTGCAACTTCCAGGTGAGTGTTTAATACTCGTAGTACCTGTGGGGTCACAGAAGAAATAGAGAAATCCAGTAATGCACCCGCATAATGATGAATTTGAGTTTATATAGCTATATATTAGGACAGTGCCTTGCAGGCTTAAATTTACAGGATGACAGCTACCATATTTGCCTAAATGTAAGAAGTGTTTTTGTTTCCTGGAAATTAAGTTTGAAGAAGTGGACCTAATCTTATGTTTGAGATCTAGACAAATACGTGTTCTCAACATCAGATATTCTTTTTGAAGAGAATAGCACCAGTGTAACATGGTCTTTTACAGAGAGTGTTGCTTTCTGGGTTGCGAGGCTTGTGAGTGTCAGGCCCTTTCTTTCTGAAGGCCTGTTTAACGTGTTTTCCTGTGGACGGAATAAATTAATGACAAGTGAAAACAAGTTTATAGAGTCTCCTGATGTCTTTATTGCATAAATGAACCAGGGACAAAATCTGTCAGACAGCCAAGAACTACAGGTATTATTGATAATGAGCTCAAAAAAACTGTCTGAAAAATGGCAACTGTGAGAGAAAATAATTCTGACTGTTTGAAGAGCCCGATAGCATAGAGGGTGAGTCTGTGGCTGATAGACAGAATACACAAATGTGGGTTTTAGATGTTGCGGTATTTTATGTTTCACTTTTTTATGAGAGTAAAGTAAAGATGACTCTCTTCTCAGATTAATGATATCTCAAAGAACCTTTCCCAAAGGATGAGTGTGAAAGTGTTTCTTATTCCAAAAAACAGATGATGGAAAACTGAATTGTCTTATTATCAGTACAGGATATTCACAATATAGTCTTAACTTGTTCTGCTCATATGACAAAACAGGTTTTGTTTGTTTTTGTTTTGCACTGTTCTGGAGCTGTAATTTACTTATCCCAGAGTTATGAATGACTTTCTGTTTTAGTTGTAAATATGTACTTGTGCTGCAGAATATGGTTTCCATTTGTTAAGGATGTTATCTTGTCAGGGATGAAGTAATTTAGCTTTCGTTTCAGTGTTGACTTTAGAATCAGTAGAGGATGATTTAAATATGAATCGTCTTGTTATGTTGGTTTTACTTAAATATGGGCTGTATTTACATATTAACTATGACTATTAATGAAATGGAATTTGAAGTTTGACATTTTATACCCTGTGCATGTTTAACTCCAGTTTCCAATTTCTTTTTCCAAATGGTCACTAGCTGCTATTTGGAGACCGTCTTTAGCTGTTTCTTTAGTTCTGATTGGTCACTTTTTGTGAGTAGAGAAAAGACTGACCTAACACCAGAATTTTATTTGGGTAAATAGGACATGTGTTTTGGAATATCAATTAGTTGGGATGTTTCCTCTACTACAGTGTTACTTAGTCATTTAGGCTCATAAGATGTAGTTATTTTTAAAGAGTTGCAACAAATCTTTTCCACAGATCTGTAGTACTTTGTTAACCCTAGGTGTTATTGCCATAGTTTTGGAAAATATACAATCCAGAACTCTGTTTCACCAGACTGAATAATGGATGTTACATTAAAGTGCCAAGTCTCAGCTAGTATTTGAGTATTTGTTTGATGATATTTAAAGAACCATGAGTGAGCTATAGTTAGTTTTTTTTTTAAACACATTGTGCCCAAATGTTAGAGTCTGAACTGTACCTATAGGTTTGCTCAAAACTGTACTCCCTGCTAACCTCCAGTGTTTAGACTGTGGCTATGATCACTTAGTGGAAACAGCTTTATAACTGAGTTCAATGCAGTCAAACAAAGAGAGGCCTTGAACTTTGTCTTTGAACAGTAGAAAACTTCCTGTGCTTCATACAGACCTGCAAGTTCGTAATGTTCTAGTCAGGTACGAGGTCTGCAACAGCTGATGTAGCAATGTTAATGATTTCAGTGTTCACCCTCACTTAGCTCTTTAACTGTTTTTGATATGTTGTATGATGCTGATGCTTTATTGTCCTCAGTGGACACTAAAAATGTGTGTTGCAGACACTCTGTAACTGCAACAGTGAGAGTTCTAAAAGACACAATTTTTAAAAGTTGCTTTCTCTGGATGTATTTAGTGACTAGCCAACAGCTGTGCTGACATAGACCTTAACAAACTGTGCGTTTTTAAGTGTTGGCAACATGAGGACTCACAAAAAAACCCCTAATGGCAGCAAAGCGTAAGTGGTAAGAATGAACTCATGATGCAACAGTAGTCATTGTTGAGGATGCAGTTAAAGGTTAGCATTTTCTTTTTCCTTTGCATATCGCAATGTATATGTGACTATTAAAACAATTTGACTGTGTGTTGTCCTCTTTTTTTTCAGGAAAGCAGGTGAGGACAAAACTAGCCCAAGCATTTAACCACTGGCTCAATGTCCCAGAGGACAAACTGCAGGTGAGAAATCGTCCATTTCAAGCTTCTTAATATTCAAAGGTGTATGTTGTTTATTTGCTGCAGACGGGTCCTGGAAGGTGAAATGATGCTGTGTTCATTTGGAACAGGCAATTTATTTTGCAATGCAACCAGAGCATTTTGTCAGCTGAATTTTTCCAAACAAAATGTAAATATAAAGCTTGGGTGTAAAGTTTAAAGCAGTCATGATTTATTAAAGGAGACTTCCGGTTTATTTGGACCTGGCGTATTTCCCATTAATGCTCCTGTTATGGCTTTATGGGTCATACTGACTTTGCACTTTTCACCCCTGTTGTAGAGATTCAGGGAAATGAGGAGTTTCACAAAACAGCGTGTAAATGGCATTTATCAGGGTAACTACCATGAACTCCCTGCAGCTTTCCAAAAATGTTTGCATGAATCATTTTAGATGCTTGGTTTTGACTGAGAGTGAACAATTTTGCTGTCTGCATTAGAGATCTCCATCCCTGGTATGTGTTGTCTAACATCGACATATTCATCTGCACGTGTTCGTTTCTTAAATATTTTCTGGACATGATAGAAAAACTAAAACTAACATTAGGAACAGGCATTTGTTTCTCCTTTCAATGACGCTATTAAAATGTTTGCACCTCCAAGGTTCTTGTACTGCTTCCAAAACCTCCCTATCTGTTTACAGCCATCCTTCTTTAAACAACTGGATTCAGTTATCTTCTCATTTGTCGGGCAAATAAACCACCTTGCATATCTAAAGCCCACTTACAAAAGAATGTAAACAGAGGTGGCCTTGGCTTTCCTGTATTCAGGCATTACTACTGGGCTACAAAAGCAAGGGCTCTCACTTTCTGGCAGTGGGTTTTGCCTGGTGATGCCTGGTGTGCTGTTTCCACTCTCTGGTTAAAAATTGAATCCATGTCAATTTCAGAGACCTTCCTCCCACTGCTACTCTTTTCCGGAGCACAGCCTTCCTACCAACTACTTGGCCCTAATTTAATTCTCAGAAACCCTCTGAAGATTTTGAATCAAATAAAAAAAAAATTTGGACTGTCAAATGTCTCAGTACACTCCCTTATAGGATACAATCACTTGTTCAAACCTGTACTGATGGAGTGTTTCTGGACTGGAGGGATGGGGGGAGGGGACTGTGCTGCATTTGAGATGTTAACATAGATAATAAATTTGCGTCATTCCTTCAGCTCCAAACTAAATATCACCTTCCTCAACCATACTTCTATGAGTCCAAGTGTCAGATGAACTGTGGGAAGAAGGTCTGGCCTATGTACACAGAGCTGTTTTATCAATTCTGGATATATATATATATATATATATATATATATTGTCAGTTTAGAATCTGACACAGACTTCATTAGTCTGTACCTAAATTTTTAAGATATTTGAATCAGTTTCCACAAGAATGTCCTGATCCAATCCAAGTCATTTAATATAATTTAATCATTTAATATCTACTCAATCCAGTACCATAATACATACTTCAAGTACATTAAGGTTATTATGTGTAAATTAGACAACTGAATAGTGCTGCTATGCATTAAGTGGGGAAAACTAATTTCTGGACATAAGCTGTTACTGAATGTTACGTGAGTGGTCACTCAGTAGAATGTTGAGCTCTGGTAGGGTCTCATGTGTCGTGTACAGAGAGTAGGGCGTATCATGCCGCTAAAAGCTCCAAAAGATGGCAAAAGATCAAGAGTTGTCCTCTCCTGCTAGACACCTGTAGGACGGTGCACCAGGGATCAAGTTAAAGTTCATACTCAATGAAGTCAATACCATTTGGGTAGAAATGCCTTGTTGGTAGGCCCGAGCCATTGAGTCCGATCAGGACATCCCTGCTTTCAACCATTTGTGATAAATGTGGTACTGCTGAAGGATCACTGTCACACTAATTCTGGCATTGTACACTGCTAAGTAATATCTGGTGTGCCATACTTTATGGGTTTTCCAAACAATATGTGACTAACAGCCTGACTGTAATTTGGCAATATTTGGTTGCTCTGACTAAACAACAGCAGCAGGCCTGGTTGTAGCTAATACGTCAATATGATATCAATATTACTAAACTGGAAGTCTCCATCAAGTCCATGTTTCAAGAGGTGGCTCAACAACATGCTTTCCGTTCCAAGACAGAACAGATTTGTTATAGCGAGGGGAATTCACAAAACTCTTTCTTGAGGGAGAGAATGATTTTTTTAGCATTGCTTCAAAAGACCTAAGTATATAACATATGAGTTTTGCTGCCTTGTTCTTTATTGATACATTTTTTGTAATTGTTATCCTGAATAATTACTAATAAAGTTCTTCAGTCATGTTTTTTTCTCTCTTGTAAAAAATATTATTTATTTATAATTATACTCCCTTGCAGAGTGTATGTATAACTTTAGCCTTACCCTCTGGGCAAAAGGGAGTTCCTGTTTTGACTGGCAGTTTTGAACTGTACGTGACAGTTCTGGATATGAATCTCCTGTTTTTCTGTTATCAGGTGTGATGGTGCTGTGTACATTATGTGTGTCTTTGTTTAATTGTAAAAAAAAGTAAAGTCACAACATAAGAAAAAAGTAGGTTATTGATGCAGCTAAGGATTAGGTGAAATGATAAGGATAAGGGTGGAGCTGTGCTTTCAGAAACCGTTATCCATTTCTGTATTTGTGCTATCTGTAGATTTAAAAAAAAAAAAAATAATAATCCTTACTTCACCTATTGCTGATTTCATGAATTATTGAAGTTGGACGCATTTTGTTTGTCCATGCCGATTGTTTGTGGTTTGGTACTGGGCTGGCTGTCAACATTGGGTTTATACATTATACAGTAAAGCTTTGAACCCCAAAAAACAAAAAAGACTAAAACCAAGAAATCTGTAGAGGGCGAAAAGTCTCTGTAAAGCTGCAGAGTCGGGTGGCACCATAATTGGTTGTGGATTTGGCACGACCAGTGATCCCGTTTACATTACATGTAGTCAGTTGATTAACAGTTTAAGGGACGATTGTGAGGTTTGCTAGAAGGGACGATCCATTAGCTCAATTTCAAACGCCTGAGTTGCTGCCCACATCACACATTTTATGTAACGATTGAAAAAGGTCTCATGTTGTTCTGGTGAATAGTCGTTGAGCCAGTTGGAGGAACTAGATGGTTCATTTGGGTTTGTGGGTTAAGAGGAAGGCTGATGTGAATAACAATATCAGGCTGTCAGATCAGGGCATGCTATGTTGTGTTCACATTTCTTTGCCCACTTTTATGACGCAGACCTCGCCCCCAGAACAGCACAGATGATCTCCTATTAAACTTGACTAAAGAATAATTTACATAAAAATGTAGCCCAGAATTAATTAAATATGTGAACCAATGCCAGCTAACAATGCCATTGTTGGCTACAATACATACAAAATTAGGTGCAATACAATAGACATATAATGCAACCATTTTTCAAAATGAGCTTTCAGGAAACCAGGAAGATAGTAGACCTGCACGCAAAAACATTTTTAAATTATTATTATTATTATTTTTTTTACTGTTTGGTAGGATTTCCACACACTTCCATGTCTGCTTTTAAATCTTGCATAGAACTGCAGATTGCTTCATGATGGTTGTGCCTAGTCTGCTAACCAGTTTGTTGTGTTTTGACAGTTTATAGTGTCCGTTTGTTTTGGGTTATGGATGTGCCTGGCAAAAATATGCCTAAAATTTTAAATGCCAATTCGTTTTGGTAAAAGCTTTACAGCCAACAAGTTTCTAGCTTTACTTAATCTATTGTTTTTTGCATCCATCAGTTTCCATTTCTTGTTTTGGTGCTCACGCTCTGCCTTCATGAGTTTGTGTGCATGCCGGTCATGTGACAGCCAACCCCACCCCTCCTGCTACTATTACTCATAGGACTGGGTGAGCAAGTTCACTATTCACCCATCCCAAGTTAGAATTTTGCGTCTGCCTTGTGCTGTCTTTCGTTCTCCTCATATTCCTCTGCGCTGTCTGAAAAGGACAAAAATCTATTAGAGTAGGTCAGTGCATGTAAATGAGCTTTTAAAAGGCATGGTCTCTATCAAACTGAGTTTGTAATGAAAAGTGTGGTGTGTCTGGAGGGAATAAAAGCAAGGTGGTCTTTCTTTCTTTCCTAAGCACTTTAACTCCCTATATGCAAGCTGTTGAGCCAAGATTTAGGAAACTGGTTCAATTCCAAGACTCTAAAGTTGAAATAGCTGTTTTTGTCATCCAGAGAGTATGATGGGGCATGTTACCAGGATATGTTGTTTACTGTATGCTAATATTGCATAACATGTATTAAACGCTTTATGTTGGAAGTGGTGTAATGGTGATGTAGTGTAATGGTCTTTTTTTTTTTTTTTAAACCATCTAAAATCAAAGCAGTTTCTGGACATTTTTTTTTTTTTTTTGCTCCTGTTACATTTTTACACACTGAGGTCTCATTTTTCACTACAATATTTAGTCTTGCACTTTTATGGAAACAGCCCAACCATGACAAGACGTAGAGAGAACACAGCAATGTTTGTGCTGCATAACAAAGTCATAATACCATAAATAATAATAATAATTTTATATATATATATATTTATATTTAAATTCTGTGATTATTCATTCTACAAAAACTTGACTCAATGTGTGATCAAAGTGCCCACCAGTATTACCAACACTGGAAAAAACGAGGGCTCTGAATATATAAATATTTTACTATTTGCAGTTTTAATTTGTTTCCACCCATGTCTTATCTGCTCTGTGTAGTCGCAGCCTGCTATTCAGCCAAAAAATCCCTAGCTTTTTTGTCAATTGACTGCACTTGACTGCAGCTGAGTCACTCACAAGTTCTCACTTGCGCCGAGGAACGCAGACTTCTTTTCTATTCTTTTTTTAATGTATTTATTTTATTTGTATTTTTTTCTAGAAATTGGTCTCTGCAATTTGTTTATTTTTGGTGTTTGTTTTAAAAATGACATGCAAATGAATTCCAATTTTAGGCTTAGATTTAGATCATCTTGCAGACGAAACGCAACATTGCTGATTTTGAGTTAAAGGACTGTTAAAAAGTTGAAAATCTGATTATTGTTTCTGTTTTTAGTTTCTGGCACTAATAAATAATGTAATTTTGTTATTTTTTTTAAAACAGGTAACATGCCTTTTAAACCTGCTGGTGGGTTTTTTGGTTCAAAGTGTTAAATAGACCTTAAAATCTGTTTTAGTTAATGCTTTTTGAATGAAAATGGGTAGATTGTAGTAGCTATTTGTACTTCTATATCGCATCTTGCAGATGATGTGGCAGTTTGAAGAAGGCTTTTGGCAGCATTTAGGGATTGTTTGTTTATGTATTTCAGACATACTGTGCCCACATTTATCTTCAGTGAGACACTACTGCTTTTTTACCTCCTTGTGCACTTTATCACCTTTATGAGAAAAGGATTAGCATGATTCAAGTCACAGACAGCTTCCCAGGTAGAAATCTACGCCTCCACTCATCCAATACCGTGTTGTAACATTTTCTTGGATGCTGCTCAGTTCGACTGCAGCAGAAGCGCATATACAGATAGCAGGTTGATTGGCATTCTGTCTTTTCCACAGTTAAATTAATTTCAGATTAGCCATTCAGGATTTATTGGTTTTATTGAGCAGGACCCTCAACACTGTCCCCTCAGGGAGATCAGGCAATTGACCTTATTGTACTGATAGCATTAGCATTGTACTCACTCAATGCTTGACTGGTGTGTGCAGTGACAAAGATATGGAAACGTATCTAATCTGTGTTTTCTGAATCCACATTCCTTTCATGGCGCAGAATGCTAAATGCTGAGCCTGTCAGGTCTCATTACATTTGCTGTTCAACAGGTCTCCCTTTGTCCTGAATGTTTTATAAACCCTCCCCAAACAGAGGAATCCTAGTTCTGCCGCAAAGCTCAGAGGTCACACTGCTGTCTGCCGTGGTCATTTCACTGTCCACTCTACAAAGAACAGCCCTCTCCTGTTGTGATGCCTTTCTTTGGGCCTCAAGTAAAAAAAAAAAAAGCGAGGTGCATACATGTGAAAGAGTAGTAAAGTTGTCTTCTGAGGAATTATTGGATATTACAGATCAATCCTGTCATGTCAGAGCTTCCCCTACAGCGACATCCATCTTACACTTTGCATCAGTAGAGAGATATTTAATCACAGCTTTCACACTGCTGCTACAGTGGATAGTATGTCTTCAAATGAATGAATTCAGATTGAAAAATGAATAAAAGGAGCGACTCAACATTCAGAGTGACATTTTTGATTATTTTCGCATTAGACGTAGCTCTGTTTCTTGATTGAAGTGCTGACGTGTTCAGTTCAAGAGCGCATATTCTCCTTGAAGCTGAAATGACATGTTACTTGAGAGTTTTTCGCATTTGACTGACAAGTTCTTGATTCGTTGTCAGTTCATTCGGCCTACATTCATATGCAGATTGTATCCAAATCCACTTATGTTCTCCTGATAATTTCACTTTAGACAGAACTTCCCCGTTATGGTGCAGCGGGTAGTTGTGGTTTAAATCTACCTCACGTATCAAAGACCTGTCTCCCCCGATGGCTCCGTGTAGCAGCTCTGTAAACTCCTGCTGAACCCATCATGCAGACTGAGAGCACTCCTCTCGTCATCATTAGCACACTGCTGCCAAGAAGTCGCCGCCATGGAAACAACCATGCCTTCAGATAGATGGCGGCAGTGACAGGGGGCCCCTGTCTCATTTGTTTGGCACTGCATTTTTTTTTTTTTTTTATAAAAACCCTATATGTGCTTCTGTACTGTGCAGTAGAGCACAGGTTGTGGATGTTTGGGAAATTCCCTCCCCGTGTTCATCAGGTGCCTTGCGACCTTTAGCTGACTGCCTTCCTTTTGTTCTCTCTGACATTGTAGAAAGGTTAGTTTTATATACTGTCTTCGTTTTATGTGAAAATATGTGTTCATGAGAATGTCTGTTGCCTCGGGCTCAGTGCTTCATGTGTGCTTGAAAGTGACACAGAGATTATAACTATAGCTACCTCTCTGAGAAAATAATGAGGAACCGGGTGACAGGTTCACATATAAAGTGTAGTAGCTAGATAGTGTCTGGATGTCTGGATATAACCCGTAGTGTGTTGGAGGGTTATCATCACATGGAGGAGATAAGAAGAAGATTGTATCGCAGTAAAGCCTGGATCAGGCTAGATAGTGCATTTGTAATGTATTTGTATTGCAGGATTTTCTCAGTAGATAGTTTAACTGCAGTGGTTAAGCATACAGATCCTGACACATTTTGTCTGTGGTCTGTTTCGTTAGCAGATGGCACCATAAACAATATCTACACTCAATAAATAATTACATTCACTATATGAAATGGCTCCTCTATTTTCCCTTAATATTCATGTTTTGATTCACAAAAGTATAATAAATGTGTTTGTTATATAGTTTGGAGCTCCATTATCCACATTTTGGAAATGTGTACTCTGCTTCACAGCATCAACAACAATACACTGCAGTATGCAATTAATGAGGGCAAACGGTAAAAATACACTATCAACAACCAACATGACTTTTAAAAAAGATCAGTTTCACATTAGGATTACACTATTGCTTTGTGAAAACTATAGGGACACCTGCCATGTTTTGTTTTATTTGGAAACTGATAAACGTGAGTGTTTTTGAATGGCACAATCCAGTAGGTGTGCATGATGATGTGGGATGACCATGTTAAATCTTTGGCTAGACTTCAGCAGTGTTGCAGTCTGACTCTGGTATACAATGGTTGGCACTTATTGTAGTCCCTCTAAGTGAGACAGGTTTATGGCAGCACATAACTGACTTGTCTTTTTCAGCTATTTCCCCTCAAGATTTTGGACGTAGTACTTGCATTTCTGTGAAGAAGTTTTTAATAGATCACTGATTGTAGCTTTGGCAAACAGTCCGAGTTTCTCTGGTGATAATCAATAAAGTCTTGAGAGGCAGTGATGGGACTCGGCCTTTAAACAGGAGTATTATACAGTGACAGCCAAACCCTAACTAATCAGTCTTTTCAGAACACTTTAAAGTCTAGAACTTGAAAATTGTCTGTGCTTGTGTTTATATTTGATAGCTGCTGTTGTTATCTGAAGCTGTTGTTGATGTAAATTTCAAATCTTACTTTGATTGTGCCCTTGTTCCTTAATCCTGGAACAAGGAGGATTGTAATTCTCAAAGACAACGGCACGTTTGCAATGAACCTTTGAATCCTTCAGGAGGTTTTTTTTTTTTGTCTACAAATTCCATTTTCACGTTTATGTGTGCATTCATTGTACCCACAACCCCCTCCTTTCTTGTAAGTGGCTCGCTGAGGTTGCAGGGTGAGCGAGTGTTGGGACCCTGGCGAAGAAAAGGTTGTGTTTGGCAGATAAACTGCTCAACTGGCCCAGCCTTGGCCATCTGCCTGACCAACTGAGTCTCTCTTTGTGCACCCAGGCCTCGTACAAACAGCTTTCATTACCAGGCCACACCACTTGTCCTTTAAATCAGCAGAGCACTCCAGCAGGCTGCACAGCCAGCTCAGGACAGCAGACACCTGATGGCAGCCCTGACTGTTTTGTGTCAGACATTGACATGAAACAAAGCTGTTTTTAGGTTAACAGGCTGAGGCTCCTCCTGATGGACAGAAGATAGTTTACTTTGGCTGTGTGCTTCACTGATCAAGGAGGACTACAGTTTTTTTGACCTTAGTCTAGCAAGCAAAGCATCTGTGTAGCACGTCATGCAGTGAAAAAGGCACAGCAAGAATTTCTTCATTGTCCACATAGCCGTCGTCTCACCACGGCAGTGCATAGGTGTTAAGGTTGATTGAGAGTCATACTGTGTTAAAGCTGTTGGAGCTTGTCAATACACTTGCGGTAAAGGTTAAATACTCAGCCTTTGTCATTCTCTCTTTTGATGAGCTGAAAGTGTACCAAGCTCTGCAGTGACCCCTCTAATTGTTTCAGCGTGTGACTACATTTTTATGAACTCATCAAGACAGTGTTGCTCTCTCTCGAGTACAACATCTGAGTGTGAGAGCAGAGCAGACGAACACAGTAGCAGTTCTGTCAGAATCTGAATCTGCTCCAGTCTTAACTGTGTGGTTACTGAGCTCCTCATACTCTGAGTGATTACCTGGTTTGTTTCAGCAACGACTGTTTTGTCTACTAATGAGGACTTTGACTGGTGAGGCGGTGCAGGCAAGAGTGTAGACATGGCACCCTCTGCTGTTTACAAGTTGTAATGCATAATGTACATAGAGATCCCGAGAACCTGTTACTGTCTCTGTTAGTTTTAAGATGTTTCAAATGTTTTTTTTTCTGCATTGATTACAGGTGCTACAAAGATAGAACACATTAATGACAAATGGAAAGGCTGTGGTGTTGTTAATTCCAGTGACAAAAATGCTTTGATCATTTCTGCTTATTCATATATATAAATGATCATATGTGTTTGTGTTGTTTTCAGGTGATCATTGAGGTGACTGAGATGCTGCATAATGCCAGCTTGCTCATAGACGACATTGAGGACAGCTCCAAGCTGCGTCGGGGCTTTCCTGTGGCCCACAGCATCTATGGCATTCCCTCCGTCATCAACTCAGCAAACTATGTCTACTTTTTGGGGTTGGAGAAGGTGCTGATCCTAGAACATCCAGAAGCTGTTCGAGTGTTTACCCGACAGCTGCTGGAGCTGCACCGCGGTCAGGGCCTGGACATCCACTGGAGAGACACGTACACCTGTCCCACTGAGCAAGAGTACCGCAGCATGGTGCTGCAGAAAACTGGAGGGCTCTTTGGCCTGGCAGTAGGCTTGATGCAGCTCTTCTCTGATTGGAAACAGGACCTGAAACCACTCCTAGACACTCTGGGCCTCTTTTTCCAGATCCGCGACGACTACGCGAACTTGAGCTCCCGTGAATACAGCGAGAACAAGAGTTTCTGTGAGGACCTGACTGAGGGAAAGTTCTCTTTCCCCACCATTCATGCCATATGGTCACGTCCAGAGAGCACCCAGGTGCAAAACATCCTGAGGCAGCGCACAGAGAACATGGACATCAAAAGATACTGTGTGGACTATCTGGAGAAGGTAGGCTCATTTGCCTACACCCGTGAGACTCTGCGGGATTTGGAGGCAGAAGCCTACCGACTCATTAGGGAGCTTGGGGGGAACCCTCAGCTGGAGAGCCTGGTCAAACACCTCAGCAAAATGCATCATGAAGCTGAAGCCACAGCAGAGACCAGTAGTAAGCCACACTCCAGCCAAAACCACTGACCTCTTCATCTCATCACTCCTGCATGACTCACATACTAGTCCTGCACACAGATGCTTTGCTGATGCACTGATGCAGACATACACATTCCTGAAAAGCTTAACACACACCGGTATGTTACATTCATAAACTATGCTGAGTCACAATCAATCTCTGAACACGAGCACCTAAACTCTGGTAGACAGCTTCGACTGCATTCAGCAGCTGTGAGATGCCAG
Source organism: Stegastes partitus (assembly GCF_000690725.1). Lineage (NCBI taxonomy): Eukaryota > Metazoa > Chordata > Actinopteri > Pomacentridae > Stegastes > Stegastes partitus. Next base: position 1,508,805 of record NW_007577732.1, on the reverse strand, counting down.
AGCAGCCCCAAATGTTGCCTTTCTTTTTTGTGTGCTAGATAGCATCCTTCAAGTGTTGCTTAACTGTACACATCACAGATATTTTGTATCAAAGTGTAGCTGTGCAGTCAGTGGAAATGAAATAAAATGGAAAACTTCTTATGGTGTTAGCTTTGCTTTTCTGAAAATGAAAAATACCACGACGGCTAAAAAGCTTGAAAGCCTTTTCTTTTGATCTACAGTACTGTGCATATAATTTTTTTTTTCTTGTTTTGCCACAGAATGAAAATTGTTTATCTGAGGCCGGGTGAATGCTGGATGTATTTTCTTAAGTCCCTGTTTAAAAATAAGACGAGGATGTCTCCAGAGTATAATGTGTGGTTTGGGGGATCCTTAATTATTAAGCTGCCAGAGTGCCAATCCTATAGAAAAGACCTCTGCAACTCAATCGCCTCCTTGTTATGTAACAGGCTGGCATTGTATGCTAAGTTGTGCTCATGCTGCTTATACTCAGCTGTATAGGAATACTCTGTTGATGCCCTGGTTTTATTGCAGACTGTGTTTCCATCTGGTTTTAATTCACAAGCCGTCATATTTCTAATCTTTTATGAGTGTGATTCTGTTCTATTTGTAAGGAGACACTGTGCTGCAGTTCAAGACTTGTTTGCATTTATTAAATAAATAAAAAAAAACTAAAGATAACCTGTGGACTTGTCTGACTTCTAAACCAAGCAGTATTGAGGTGAGTTAGCTTTCCATAGTTCTGAACTTATCAGCAATAACAGCACCATCTACTGAGGATACAGGTGTAATTGAAAAAAGTTGGCTGTGTGGCATACTGACAGTTTAAGTAGTTCCATACTTTTTCAACACTGAGTCTGATGCCTTATCTAGGATCATGCTCCCATTTATTTTAGATATTTTCTCATGTGCTTTTATAACCCAACACACACCCAATACACATGGCCCCACCTTTGGAAAACATAGAGCCACTATTATCCATAGTATATATAATCATAAGCCCTCTCCTGTTGCACCAGATCCATGTGTTTGTTTTTCAAGGTGACCAGTGACTTCATGCTGAACAGTACATGCTGTAAGGCAAACCACTGATGCAAGTTATTACAGAATTGCCTGCCATGTGCTTTTTTTTGAGGGACCTTGGCTGATATCACACAGAGGCTGGTTCCACTGGATGCGGCTGGTGTTTCACTGCGACTTTAGTTTGGAATAGTGGACACCAGTCATCTAAATCCTGTATCATCTGCTGCTTCTGTTAATGCTGTTGTTAGTTTTTCCTCAGCTGCTGAAAAGAGGCGCAGCCTTGTGGACAGAGGCTATCTGTCCCAGACAGCTCTGTTGACTCACTGGAGCTCTTGCTCTTGACAGCTGCAATTCAATTAATTATGTGTCTTTCGGATTGAATTGTGGCTTCACTGAAAATACATCTATTCATCAAAATGTCAAATTCTTGAAAATCTGGGGGACCGGCTCTGCAACTAATTTTCCTTCCAAGCAGCCACAAGTGCAGGAAAATGTGATGCAAATGCATTTCTGATTTGATAAACAGCAGAGACGTATGAAGTGGCTTTTCGCAGAGCTGACTTAAGTCCATCACAATAATCACAGCCTCTCACGGTTCTCATTTCTTCTCCCTCTCCCTTTCTAGGTTGACTAGATTGATTTTCTTCACCCACAGTGTCTGAGTTCTGTTCGAGAGCAAAACAGAATAGCTTTTGTGTGAAGAGCGACATGGCTCACTCACTGTCTCCCTCATCCTCTGCAAGCTTTGGATTATTTATCGCTGGGCTGCGATTTATGTATTTGCGTTGCTTGGTAGCACTCCAATGGATATTTGATAAATACTCTTGTGGCAACAACAAAAATTTGAAAACCCCAGAATTGAGCATGTAAACAGATTCTGCTGTATTTGTAAGCCTTCACTGTCTTATGGTGATTCTGCTGAATTGAAATCTTGCTTTGGGCTTATATTTTTAAATCATTTATTTGGGCAAAGTTTCCATGAGATGGCCGTTTTCATTCAGGTGCGCCTTGCACACATTTACACCTTCAAGCTGGCAGAACAATTGCGGTTCTTCACTGTAGGGCTGCCGAGCTGCTCCACTGGAGCACCTGGCAGGACATTTTATTTCTCTGCAACAGCCTCTGAAAAAAAACAACCACGTGACTCCTAAATGTTTTCAAAATTACTTAAACCAGTCTGTGTATTGAACTGCACTGTCTATAAAAACTATTCACCTCCCTTGGAAGTTTTCCCATTTTATTGCTTCTCAACATGAATGATGGTCAATTCAATTTGACTTTTTTAAGTAAAATTGACTGCATGAGCATTCACCTCTTTTTAAGTGATGTACCTAATTCAACACAGGTGTAACCAATCTGTTCTCAAAGTCACACAATTAGTGAAATGACAATCATCTGAGTGTGGTGAACTTGTCTCAAGTGATTGTAGTATAAACACACCTGTATCTGGAAGAGCCGGTCACTGGTGAATCAGTACTCCTGGCTGTAACTACAGTGTGAATAATGACACAAAATTCCAAGCAACTCTGTGAAAAGGTTATTTAAAAGCATTATTCAGGGGATGGATTCAGGAAATGTCCAAGTCTCTGAATATCCATTGGAGTACAGTTGAATCCATCATTAACAAATGGAAGCAATATGGCACATGCATAAATCTGCTGCGAGGACTGCGAGGTGGCACAGTTGGTTAGCTTGGTTGCCTCGCAGCACGAAGGTTGCCAGTTCGCGTCCCGGTGGGGGCACCGGGACCTTTCTGCATGGAGTTTGCATGTTCTCCCTGTGCAGCGTGGGGTTTCTCCAAGTTCTCCGGCTTCCTCCCACAAGTCCAAAAACATGTTGCGGTTAATTGGTGATTCTAAATTGTCCGTAGGTGTGAATGTGAGTGTGCTTGGTTGTCTGTCTCTAAGTGTGGCCCTGTGATAGACTGGTGACCTGTCCAGGGTGTCCCCTGCCTTCACCCTAAGTCAACTGGGATAGGCTCCAGCCCCCCGCGACGCTAGTAAGGATTAAGCGGTGTATAGATAATGGATGCATGGATGGATAAATCTGCGTAGAGATGGCCGTTCTCAAAAACTGAGCAACGTCTAAGAAAGACTGGTGATGGAGGCCGCCAAGACACCTACAACTCCTTTTGAAGGAGGCTTCATTGGCTGAGGTGGGAAAGGTTGTGCAAACAACAACTGTTGTCTGTTCTTCACCAGTCATAGCTTCATACTAGAGTGGCAAACAGAAAGCCACTGTTGAAAAAACTCGAATAAATCTTGACTTGACTTGACCAGATGACAGTTGGGAGACTGAAGTCAACCATAAGAAGGTTTTTTTGGTCTGATGATGGCCATCAGACTAGATGCTGTTTGGCAGATACCAAACACTGCAAATCATCACGGCATCGCCACCATGAAGCATGGTGGTGGCAGCTTATGCATCATGATGTGGGGATGTTTCCTGGCAGCAGGACCTAGAAGGCTTGTAAAGGTAGAAGGTAACACAAATGCAGCAAAGTGTCAGGAATCCCTGGAGGGCAACCTGAAGCAGACTGCAAGAGAGCTGCGACTTGACAGAATATTTGTTTTACGGCAAGACAATAACCCTAAGCGTACCCTGAAACCCTAACCCTAAAGCTGCACAAAACTGTTTAAAGGCAACAAGGTAAATGTTCTGAAGGGGCTCAGTCAGAGGCCAGACCTCAATTTAATTAAGGGTGATTGATTTGTGGCTGAACTTGAAAATGGCTGTTCACTCGCAATTCCTGTGCAACCTGACAGGGCTTGAGCAGTTTTTGAACAAAGAATAGGGTAAAATTGTGGTATCTAGATGTGCAAGGCTGATGGCAAGGCCCAGTGCTGTAGGAGCACTGTAGAGCCAAAGTTGCATTTGCTAAATACTAACTTAAAGGGAGTAAACACTGATGCAGTCAATTATATTACATTTTGAATCAAGTGAAATACATTTGTAGAATTCTAGTTTTACTTTGACATTGAGTCTTTTTTGTAAATTATTTTCAAATTTTCCTTTTTTTTGGTACATGTTCAACGTTAAAAAGCAATAAAAGGGTAAATCTTCCAAACGGGGAATAATGTTTATAGGTACTGTATATTTCATGATTCTACCAGGATGAAAGAGGATGCAAACATTTGTTTTCAGCAGCATTCAGGGATAAGGCTAGCGATGATCGGCACTTTAACTGTCACTAAATCCCATAAAATTCAAGATTCAATTAGATTATCATTATGTAACACAAGATTGTGCAACCCAAATTACAGATGGTTTTCCACTATGCCACTCACAAAGAAAAGACAAATTATGTGAATAAATAATCATGTAATAATAAAGCTACTTTTCTGATGAAGCATGGAGGACTTCCTGTCTTGGGCCGCATACATCCCATACCAGTTTGTGATGTTTCCGGTTGAGACGTTGTTGCTTCTCTGTACAAGTTAACAAGAACTTGGCACGAGGAAGGAAGCTTGTGACTGAGGAAGCTTGGGAATTTAGTTTCCTCAATTAGCACAGTCATTTCTCAGCTTTCTTCAGCAGGGTGGAGGGTGTTGACTGGCTCTACCTCAGCTTCACTCATGTAGGCAGGCGTGTGTGTCTGTGCTTCCTTTTCCCTAAAATCAATAATCAGCTCCTTGTTTTTCTGCAGCAGCAAGTTGTTTTCTGTGAACCACCCTGCGAAATTGTTGATTTCCTCCCAATATAAATTCTCATCAATGACCAAAAACAACAGTGGGTTTGCCTCGCATCACTTCTCTTCCCTGTTTGTTCCTTTCATCCCAAACCCATTTGTCCAGCGATTGCCAATTCCCTTTTTTTTTTAATGGGTTTTTCATTCTTTGAAAAGGCTGAGTAACCTCGAAAAGAGCTTGACACTTGTTGAGAACTATTTTCAGCTGTAGATCTGGTGCACTGGCGAGTGTCAATAACAGCAGGCAGGAGTGACATAAAATAGACCGCAAAGCTCAAGTCCACGATAATGAAAAAAAAAAAAAACATGTCAACCAGTGCAACAGAGGGGCACACTGATGTTTTCTCAATGACTTTTAGACAACAGAGGGGCTGTGCAGCACAGGAAAAATAAGCTAAGTCAGGCTTTGAATACAGACTGTTCTTGTCAGTAGGATCAAATTGTTGTTGGTTCGGTCTTTTAATAGGATTTGTTCAAAATAAGAACAATACAGAATATCCATCCATCCATTATCTATACACTGCTTAATCCTCACTAGGGAATGATGCTTTGTCCATCCATCCATCCATCCATCCATCCATCCATTATCTATACACTGCTTAATCCTCACTAGGGTCGCGGGGGGGCTGGAGCCTATCCCAGCCGACTTAGGGTGAAGGCAGGGGACACCCTGGACAGGTGGCCAGTCCATCGCAGGGCTACACTTAGAGACAGACAACCAAGCACATTCACACCTACGGACAATTTAGAATCACCAATTAACCTCAACATGTTTTTGGACTGTGTGGGAGGAAGCCGGAGAACCCGGAGAGAACCCACGCAGAAAGATTCCGGTGCCCCCACCGGGACGCGAACCGGCAACCTTCTTGCTGCGAGGCAACAGTGCTACCAACTGTGCCACCTTGCAGCCATACAGAGAATCAATATCCTTTAATATCACTTGATGCAGGGGCTTCATGAAAAGCCTCCTCCAGTTTATAATATTCATGTTCGTGTAGTTACCATATTCATGTCACTGCTCTCAGAACAACACATGTTCTCATGCATAATTCCGCCAGCACTCAGTCGTTTGTAAAAACCTCACTGCGTCTTCATGTCCCATTGGGATAAAGAGGAATAACAAAGTGCTACACACTACACACAAAGTACAAAGTTTCTACCTGAAATCACTGTAGGTGATATAAATCTGTCCTCTCCAGATTTAAAATAGCTGTATATTGATGAGGGGTCGGGGATTTTTACACATTAAGTTCAGTTTATTCATCATTGGGAGCTTTAGCTGGCTCCAAAGAAAAACTGTGTCACATTGTGTACGATTCTGAAGGGTGCTTGATGATGTCATGTAGGGTTATCTTTGCTTGGATTTGGAGATTACACATTTGGAACAGAAATCCTGTCTTACAAACTGGGGCATGGAGTTTAAAAGACGTGGGTGTTTATCAGATCGGAGAAGTCTTACAAAACATGACTGAGTGGCATTATGGGAGATGTAGGAGCCTGTGTTTGTGGAGTAAATCAGGACGTCTCCACGGACTGTAAATAAAGACACATAAAACCACGGTGACGTCACCCATAGGTTTCCTGAAGAGCGGTTCTGAAGTTCAGCGTGGCGGCTCCAGGCTGGCAGTGCCTCCTTCAAAGTCCGAGCTAATCCAAAAGTGGTCAGTGAGGTGGCGTGCGAGTGGAGCTGAGTTGGGCTATTGACTGTTCTGTATAGGTATTGATCTGTAACTTAAAGTGAGCGTGCCCTTAGCTATGCATAACATTAAGCCTTTATGCAATATGTGAGTTATTTAAAAAATTAAGGACAACTTAGTAATGAGGACATCTTTTTTTGTACTGGGCTGTAAACATGTTCATTTTTGCTAGCAAATTCGCCATTTTAACATGAGGGCCCATAGGGATTGACTCGCCTTTTGACTGAGCCCCAAGTGGCCAAATGAGAAACTGCAGTTTTTTGCACATCTGCATTGGCTTCATTTTTCGGCTTCAGAGACTGCTGCTTGAATTTCATAGTCTCTGCTGCATTAATGTTCTTTTAAAACTCTACCATTTGCAAGTCTTCCAACCTTGTGGAAGTGCAGTTCTAAATAGCAGGAGTACCTCTTTTAATGTTGAACTGAGGGCAAGTGTACTCTCTTAACTGACATCATGACATTTCGTGCACACATTGTTTGGCATCAGGTTACATCAAATGACTGAGTGGTTTCCTAGAATCTCATCATCAGACCCATGAGCTAATTCATGATCCTCTTAAGACAGAATGATTGTCAGTAATGGTTCAGTAATGACTGAGCTAATTATCTCCCACAAACACTATCATAGTAAATCTGCCATGTTACTTCAGCAGGGGTCAAGTGAGCTTATGAAACTTCGTGATTCACTCAGTATTTCCATCACTCTATCAAAGACGTGTGTAATTATGTGTACCGACTAACAGCCGACCTTCCGCCGAATGTGTCATCCAACCAATCCACGGTGTCACACATTTCACAGATGTGTTCTGCAAATGTTTGCAAAAAGTGACAGGCATAACCTCACCAGGCTGAGACACTGTAGCTGCTATGGAAATGAGAGAGAGAGAGAGCTGTGGGTGCAATTTCGAATTGGGAATGAAAATGTTGCCCCATTAGGGCATAGTTGTGTGTCTAATAATATCTCCTCATTGCTATGAATCAGAATCAGTCAGAAATACTGGTTTTGGATGCCGGGTGTCATGAATAAATGATTTCCTCCTCGTTTTAGTGCACACAGAGGAGAAGGAGGAGGGGGCTGCTGGAAAAGAGGAGGCTGATTGACAGCAATGTGTAATGCTCTGCGAGGAGAGTCTAAGAATCTGGAGTTGTTTGAATGAGTATGCAGATGCACGGCACTCAGCAGACTGTAAGCTCCTCTTCTTAAGATCTGGGACAGCTGTGCCTGATCTGATTCATGGCGTTTTCACTCTGACACCACAGGTAAGTTTTTAATTTTATCCATAACATACTGTATGTTTCCACAAGGCTGTAAATAAAGACACCTATTACACAAGCCCTCACAGATGGCATATAATCTGTAAATTGCTATTCTGCTTAGATGGTTACGTAGCTGCTCTAAATGGTAAAAAACTGAAATCCTCTACCAGAGGCACTTCTACTCCAGGGAATAACTCTACCCTCAGTATCTCTGTGGTTGCAAAATGAACTCTACAAGTAACTCAACTGAACTAACAACAGAAACTGTCATTTGACGAAAAACACTGAAATTTGGGTTAAAAGAAAAACAGTTAATAAAGGCAAATTAAATTGATTTTGATCTTTGGTAGATTTACAGTAACCAACCATACAAACGAACTGACCAGTTGAAAATACTTAGCTAACCTAAAAGTCCTGGTAAATAATAAACCTCTGTTTACAAAAAAAAAAAGAGATAAAATAGCGAATTAACTTAAAAAAAAAAAAAAAAAAAGCTTTTGGCCCATCACATACAGAGAACAGTATGATTGACCAAATTGAATAAATAGTTGAAATTCCTAGCTAAAGACGGCTGAAATAGTTGGCTTAACTAGCTAAAAGTAGTGGATGAACAGTTGAAATAGCAAGCTGGC
>NW_007577732.1:1327365-1500492 GCF_000690725.1 Stegastes partitus | reverse complement strand
GTAAATAATAAACCTCTGTTTACAAAAAAAAAAAAAAAAAAAATAGCGAATTCATTAAAAAAAAAAAAAAAAAAAAAAAGGTGAGCTGAAGATAATGGATAAACAGCTAAAACCTAACAACTGACTAAAGGAAATGAATAAATAGTTGAAATTCCTAGCTAAAGACGGCTGAAATAGTTGGCTTAACTAGCTACAAGTAGTGGATGAACAGTTGAAATAGCAAGCTGGCTAAAGGTAAACAGTTCAAAGCCTTAACCTATTGAAAGAAAAAGACATGAAATTGAAATAGCTCTTTATCTCCAGGCCTTCTTAGGTTAACATATAGCAAAAAGTAACGAATTGTTGAAATTGCTAATTAGCCATATACTTGAAATAGGTAGAGCTAAAAGTAAAGATTTAGCTGATATAGTTAACCTACAGGTAAAGATTTAAATTGTTAAAATAACTGATTAGCTGAAGCTAAGCAGTTAAGGTGTGTACTATGAAGTAAATTTAATGCGTTAGTGAGATATGTTGATCCTAAAGTCAGTACCACAGCAATGATAGCCATTATCGCTGATTTGGGTTTTAGGTTTTGTCTAGTCAGCTTACACAAAAAAGCCCAACTATGTCAAGCTTGCATCATAGTACATCTTTCGTAAATGGTTATCTTAGCTAAAAATAATAAGCCATTGCAGCAAACCATTAAACAGCTACATATGGCTAAAAAAAACAAAACCTAAACGCTTTAAATAAATTAGCTAAAAGTAATGGTTAAATAGCTGATACAATTAATATATGACTAAAAACATTGTTAACCAGGTAAAATAATTAGTTAGCTTAAGCTAAACAGCTGAAATGGTTAGCAAAAAATAAACACTTGGCATATTTAGCTGAAAGTAAGAAGAAAACAGCTGAATTAGTCAACTTATAAAGTCTTGTACAAGGTTATATTGCTAAAAGTAATGAAAAAACATTATTATTCTGCAACAGATGAAGCAATGAAGCGTACAGCTTTCTGCTACTTCAGTGGCAGCGGTATTAATGCAAACACACTCAAAGCAACCTAAACATCAGCAATTCAATTGAATAAATATTGTGACAATATACTCATTCAAGTGTGTTAAATGACACATGGCGGGTGGTGCCAATGTTTAAGCTCATCAGACCGGGCTGTGTGGGTACCTCAGGCAAAAAACAAAAAGATTAAAACAACCACTCGAGTAAAATTAAGTGTCTGCCAAAGCTATCAAGAAAATGAGACTCAAATTTGTAATGTCAACACATTCTTGTATTCAATCTGCAGCGCAAGAAGATGAGTTTTGGGAAGAGGTGAGACTCAAGATGAAAAGGATTTTATAAATACAATTAACTCCAGCGCCCAAGTTCTCTCTATTTTCTCAGAGCAGTGCTTGTCACAGGCTAAACGGATGATTGCACTTTCATGGCAAAATATTAATAGAGTGAAAATAAGTCAGTGGTTCAGGGAATTGTACTCTTGTCGTCACTTAGAAAAGATTACACATACACTTGAGGGCATAGACTATTCAAAACGTGTGGGGTCTATTAATATCAAACATATGGATGAATCAGATATTCTGGGTCAGTAAGATGAGCTGAGGTCTTTTCATCATGCCCCGTCTTATTGTTGCACTACTTTTCCAGTTCTGCTTCTTTAGTCTTTAAGCATCTAGCTCTGGGAGCGACTTTATGTTCACAAGTATTGATCTCTCAGAGAACAAAGGAATTCTTGAGTAGTGTTCCCCCTTGACACATTATTTCACACCATCTAACTCCTGCTTATGCCAATACATGAGGCTTTTTTCCATCCAAATATGATGCAGCTCCACATTATATAAACATACCGAATGATATGTTATTTTAAAAAATGTATAGAGGCAGGAATAAGAGGAGAAAACAGATCAACAAAAGGGGCTGAGCCATTAAATTATTATAAGGGAGAAGCCTGAGGAAACTGAGAATGTAACACATAACAGCAATTTGTAGGTAAGCATGGTGTGTTTTCTTTAAAGCTATTATGACAGATCTAGATTCAGCTAATTTAGTTAGATGGTATATGTGCGAGAACAGGACGAGAATAAAGGTTTCAGAGGATTTGGAGCATATCTCTGGAAATAAAAATGCTAATAATTTAAACATTTTACATCAGTGAGTGACAATATCCCCACAGCGCTCATCAAAGTTTCGACAAATTCAATAACTTCATCTTCTAAAGAAGCACTAGTGCAGAAAGTAGAAGTAGGCTTTTTTTTTTTTCCCATCTGCGTGTCATTTCCACGCTTCTCTCGGCTCACAATGAAGGGCTTCGAGCCAAATCAGTGAGAAAGGCTGATGGAGTGAAAAACGGCGTGCTTATCTATGTAGGAGAGTGGAACAGATGCGGATATGACTTTGTTATCATGCAGCTCACTGAACGAGAGGAGGCGAAAGGATAAGATGGGAGACAGAGGGAGGGCGGTCAGGAGAAGAGGAATGTCTGCTCCAATGTCAGGTTAATTGCAGGAACAGATTTCTTGGCAGGTAGGACAGGCCTAAATAAAACAAACGACTTGTATTATCCTCCATTAGTAAAATATTCAGCATCATCTTTCATTATTTACAAAAATATACAGCAAGGCAATCTAATTCTAGTGACTCAGCATCCATCATAAGGCTATACTTCAAAAAACAAACAAATCGCTGCAGCAGCTAAAAGCATGTGTGCAAAGGAGGCTCATAAAAAAAATCTAAACACACTTGGCTGGATGTGTTTGGTCCCATTGATTAACATGAAAACGCTGATCAATGCAAGGCTAAAACACACCGCAGGTTGTCTTGTTCTAAATTCCAGCAGAGTCCAGCACACTGTTTCAGGAAAACAATCGCTGATAGAGACCATCGTGGTTTCCTATTCCTTTTTATGTTGAGAAAATGGATTTCTGTAACAACCTGAGAGAAGTCTGTTTGCTGACTGCGTGTCTCTGCTGCCGACTGAGCAGCACTAACGGCTAAAACAAAGCTTCACACTCTACACAGAATCAGCAGCGCCGGTGAGTTTACCGAGTGCATCGACCTCAAAATAAACAGCGAGCAAGTCATTCGTCTCTCTTAAGTGTTCTTTATTACCTTTGAGGAAGGTTTCATAAAACCGTGTTAAATGAGTGAGTGTATTTCACAGTCGTTCTGACTGTTTTGTCAAGTTCCAAAAATCAGTGTTCATATCACAAGTGTTAACATACATACCATATGACGCCTAACAAATACAGTAAGGCCACATCACTATTTGCACAATAACAGTTACAGTACAAACTGTGTGTTTGTGAGAAAGCTCGTCATAAATCTACAAATAGTGATAGAGCATGAAAAGCTTAAGACAATAATTTACAAAATATAGCAATGTAGAGTAATCATCTTTAAAATGCCATCAAGTATCTGTTTTAAACCAAAAGGTTTAAGTCTGCACCAATACCAAGAGTACCAACAACTAGAATTTTAGAAAGCACTCAAGTCTTATAGATTCTGTACACAATAACCGTCACATGCTGGTTTTGCACATGGTTCTTGTCAATCCCTGACAGTTTACACAACGAAAGCATTTTATATCCACAATCTTTTTCCTGGTCCTCTGAAGACATTTTCAAATGTAATAACAGAGTTCATGATACAAATATTGACAAGATGCTACAGCTAAATGTGAGTTTTTAACGTATTCTGAAGCTGCTTTATTATGAAAAGCTTTATTATGTCTGTGCAGTATTTTATTAATGTTCAGAACTGGCAAAGTTCTCAAGATTATTTTTCAACAGAAAGTCCCACATTTGCAAAATCTAATTGCCTATATAATAATAATAATAATAATAATAATAATAATAATAAACTGATAATGGCTCAGTTTGGTGTTTTAAGAAAATCACAGCAACTGAATTGACAACCAGTGTTGAGTGCATTTTACCCACAGTGCCACATGGCGAGTGTGGCCTTAGCCACGTTTAGGGGTCCCAGGGACAACCGCAGGGGTCTCCACAGACCCTCTTTCTGTCCCAGAGGGCGTGCAGCTCCTCGGCTGTGTGCTGGGGAGACGACAGCATGTCCAGGTAGCACTCTTTCTCGCACAGCCAGCCGGGGTCCTGGAGACAAGAAAGAAGCAGGAGAGAGGCTGAGTTGATGCACAGACTGATCTGATTATTAGCTGTACACTGGTTCAGGTACTGCTCAGGTTAAACTGTTAATATGCGCATCTGATATGCTGCGTATGAACTCTGTGTTGCAGAGATTAAACCAGAACAAACTGGTCAAACTGTGATGAGATTTTCACAGACACCACTAGTAAATATTTTAAGGCTTTGTATTTGCCACAAGCTCATAGAATATGTGCAGTGTAATGTCGTGAGGCTGTGCTAAAAGGCTGCTGTACAGTAAGGAGTGAGCAATTTTTGAGTACAAATAAAATGCAAAATGTAAATGTGTCACAGATGTGCAGAAAACAATACGATATATATTTATAGAATACAAACAGAATAGTAAATTACTTTGTTACAGGCCTGTTTTTCATAGAAATATAAATGTACACGATTAAGGCAACTACAAAATTGAAGCGTGACAAGAGTAGACCTACCATTTCAACTGACAGTTTAATTTTATATTGTATCTTTGTATTTGTGGAGCGTATTAGTGAAATGCTGAATTTCACCTAATGAAGGCTAGAGGATTGAAACATCTTTAAGAACTCCTTCTGGTAAAAGGTTTTTACAAGTTTCCTACTTTTAATTTGAGTTAAATAAGTAGCCAACACCATGACTGAGAATTTTCACCATAAAACTGTTGTGAAGTCACTCACAGGGTTTTATGTGTAACAAAGCTAAAGAACCAATCCTGTCAACTCGCGGGGTGGAGCTTTCTTCAGAATCAGAATATATGGCTGAATTACTTCAAAATTACAACTTGTCATTGTGTAGCATAGAGCAGTTTAACAGTGTTTTAGCAGAGTAACAGGTGAGCTGGTGTGTCAGTGGAAAGACAGGCAGGAACTGATAGATCTGCAGATTCTGGAGAAAGCTGGGGCTAAGGGGAGGAAGCTAAGTCTAAGCTGTATTAAAGGCAGAGAGGGATTCCTTTTCATGGAAAAAAACATTAAAACAGAGTTGAGTTTTTTAGGGGTTAAATCACTGACGAGAGAGGGACTTTAAAAACTAGTACAGTATGCAAATTGTTCTCACAGTAGGTTAGTCTCCCATTGTTTTACATTATTTATCTCCACAAAGTCATATCAAAGGTGCCACATAAATAATGATGGAGAGCAAACTGAGTCATACACCTCAACTTTATCACTGACAATATCAACTTCAGCAGGATATCAAGCTGAGATGGAACAACCTAAACCGTGCAGCTTGAATAATAGAGATCAATGTTGTAATTTCAAGTAACATGTTTTTCTTCTGAACTGATTTTGACATCCTGAACTGTGCGTTGTACAACTATCAAATTCTTTTTTCCCTCCACATTTTTTAGCTCTTATTTTCTAATATTTCTTAATGTCAGACACTGAATGCTTATCTCATGTTGATAAATGTTGGTGTGCTGTGGAGACAATGATGGAATATGCAGGTCTTCATCATTCCTGACAAAAGCCTGATAAGTTGTTATTTATAACAGTATTAGAATAATGTCAGTAGACCAAACCAAATCATTTGCAATCATCCGGCTCCATTGAAGCTGGCAGTTTAAGTCAGTCGGGCAATTCCTCACCTGATATTTCTGTGGTCCAACAGCTGCCATCCATATCCCCATGCTCACATCCTCTCCCTGTAACGACACATCCAGGACAGACTGCTCACATTAAGATCATGATTAGCTGCCACAGTTACTCAGTGCTCAGCACTCTACCTGGTAGGCCTTCAGTTTCTCCGCATTACTGGCGAGCCACTGGACCAGGTCACGAGAGACTACATAGCCGGAGCCGCAGGCAAACGCCGGGTAGGCCGGACTCGCATACTCCAACTCCTGCCACTTCCCGATGCGATCCACTGCCCAGCTCTGCCTGAAACTGGGTCAGGACGGCAGATACGTTATCATCAAGTCCTGTCTTCTTTTTTCACCTGACCAATCATCATTTTGACTACGCTGAGCATTCCTGTTTCTTTCATCTGGAGTTCAGCTGACAGTGCACCGAAGTTAAACTGCAAACACAAGTGGATGCAAAATATACACTGTCAACAGGAATCGGAGACCAAATTGTACTTACTTCCCCCACCAGAAATTGCTGCGTTTGAGACCCTTGTGGTCAATCTTCATTAATACTGAGTCCACATCGATGTAACAATCATCATCCGTCTTCAGCAGTAGATTAAAGTCAGCATTTCCCACAGACCTGCCAGAGAGGGAATTTGCAATCTTAATTAAAGCCCACCTTCTGATTTTTTTTGCAATATCCCAGAGTGGATTTACTTTCAAATACCACAGAGTGCAGAGAAAGACGTTTGCAAACAAGTAAAAACTTGTCAACTCAAAGCTTAAGCTTAAGACCACTCTATATTTTGCTATCTGATGACTCATAACTGTACTTTTCTTTTCCCCTGACGTGTGATTGCAATCGTGATTCTAACAGCAAGACATTTTGAGGCGACGACACACTTTCATTTCAGGTTGCTGATTTCCTCAGAGGGCCCAGGCAATTTGGAGACAGAGAATCGAGTCATTAGCACTTGGCATACCATTTATAGAATTGAAGCAGTTTGGAAGGCACGTTCCTGTAGGTGTCTACCACGTCTACGAACACCATGTCGCCATGCCTCAGGCTCTCCTCCTGCAAGGTGGCATCCTCCTGTCTCAGCCTAGAGGCATGGTGCTCCATCCTGGCTGGGCGGCCCCGCAGGAGCCCCGACAGACCATCTCCATCTGACACAGTGAGAGGGAGAGGAACGACGCGAAGGGGGCGAGATGAGACAGAAAAAAGGCAGAAAACAGCATGAACTCCGTTAATGGTGGAGTTTGGTCCTAAATTACATTTTCTTTAAGTCACATTAACTTTTTATTTTTACAAAGTTCAAATAAACCAAGGCACTTTTGAGAGATATCAACTTTAATCACTGGCTGAGTATGATAAAATTACAGCATTGTACAGAACGGATCATTTGTTCTGTTTTCCAGAAATATTGAACGATGAATTAAATTTTGTTTTCCACAAAATGACTAGAAATGCAAACACATGCAGGTAAAATCAATAATGAAGCACAGCAGGGAGGAGAGGGGGGGAAAATGTTATTTTCCATTTGGCACATATGCAAGAGCCCTGAGGAGAAAAAGAGCTAATCTCATAACCTGCCAGAATGAACAATGTTTTTTTTTTTTTAGAGCTTTTACACAGGGACTGCTTTTACAACAGCTGGCTCATAGAGCGATTTGATCGACCTTTTTTCATAAAAAGCTCAGAATTAACAGTGTTGCTGGACCAACCGTAGATAGTGAATGTGAACCCCCCGGCCAGACCAGGAAATCCAAGAGCACTTCTATGAGGCAATATGCCCTCTGCAATCTGCAATTCCAAGAAAAGAAAAAAAGAAGAAGAAAAGTTTTTAACTGCTTGAACTTTTCCTTTACTTTAAAACTTGAGAGGATTTTCCTGCTACATGTATTTCATGTGAGTACGTACAGAGGAGAACTTGAGAACACCTCCTCCATCGTTGAGCTCCACAGAGGAGGAGTTGACTGTGGTCAGAGCAGCCGAGTCCAGACTCTCCCAAACCAGCGTCCCCTCAAAACCCTGGATAGAAGACAGACACGTCTTTCATGCTGCACAGCGCTGTTCAGTCCAACGCTTTTAAAACCAAACGATTATTGGCGTCAAGCCCTCAATACTGTTAAAATTTGATGGTTCCGAGTCGTTTACATTCTACAGTTACAACCTCACATTTTTTTTGAAGCTGATTCTAGTATTCCTCTGCCACAGTTTTATTAAACATTAACTTAAAACTCCTTTGAAATCATCCTTGCTGACATCAGGTGGTTTAACATTACGTCTTGCAGCAGTAAAGCACAGGTGAACTCCAGGACCCTGTCACATTACTGGTGTATGTAGCTGCAGCCAGTGATTCTGATTAGGTCAGGAGTGAAATAAGAGCCCATATTGTGTTATTTGTGTTTTCTTCTCTTTCCTTTAGAGTACAATATACCTTTTCTTGAGCATGTAAAAGGTCTGCAGACTAACAAAGTCCACAAAAAGAAAGTTATTCACCTCCACAGAAAGCAACTCTCCTCATCAAGTCCAGGGTTTTCTTGCGGTACTTATTTACGTCACCATGTAACACATTTGCATAACTCCTGTCTAGCTGCTAGTTTAGAGCTGCTGTCTCGAAGTCCATCATTATTTTCTCACTTGAGCTGCTGCAGCTGAAGCTACATCTCTCTTCCTGCACTCATTAATCTGGGGTTACCACTGCCTCGTTTTCATTGGGCCAGCTGACCAATCAGAGCCGACTTCTGAGGAGGGGGGCCTTAAAGAGACAGTAGCTAAAACTGAGCGTTTCAGACGGAGGGTGAGAAGAGGTGCTGCAGCAATGTATAGTCGGGAGAAAATAATATATTTTTTAAAATATTATAAGCACTTAAACATATCATAGTAAACCCCAAAAATAAAATGATAAACCTCGGAATGTGCACAATATGGGCTCTTTAAAACTTTGAACCAGAGAGGGCAGCAGAACACTGTTTTTTAACCTGGTTTTAAGTTGCTCTTTAATGGCAGCTTGAATGAAGAAGGATTTTAAAATCACATTTAGCATTTTATTTTCTGTTGCAAAATAAGTCATTAAATGATTTCCTAAGTTGCTTCCTTGAGAGAACTATGTACAGTAATGGGATACAAATTGTTGGATAAATTCATGAATTCTATTAAGATTATTTTAGTTGGAGTTAGTTGTTGTGGGGCACTTTAAGTCATGACTGCTGGGTAAATGTGGAAAAACTGACCTTAGGCAAGATGAACTGCTCCACTGGTTTGTACCACATCAAGTTCACCATGGTCCCTGTGCTGATGGAGCTGAAGCGAGCAGTAACCACAGCCTCCTGCAAAAATACAATCACTCCTTTTTATCCATAAAGAATTCACGAACAAACTGCTGTTACTGTCATACATGCTGAATGTTGTACACCACGCTGCTCTCTAAATGGCAGTGATCCAAGACGAGCTGATGTTTGTGTCTACGACTGAGGGAGTAAACATCAACCGCACAAAGTCCTCCAGCTGCCCCCAGGCTGTGTATCTAGCAGGGTCCACACAAAAAAAAAAACCCAACATACGGGATACGCTCGCTGTTACCTCCTGGTCCAGCTGGAGAAGTTTCACCGTCACGTTGCTTTGAAGCTCGGGCCGGGTCCCGCTGGGAAACACCCCTAGTCTTGTTATAACCACTGGGTGGAGGACCTTGAAATCCAGGGCAATGGCGGACACGTCGGAGGGGGCAAGAACCGAGGGGTCCGACACCGTCACAATCTCCATGTCTGCATCCTGCCCCGTCACTGGGACACAAGGGAGGGCAGAGAGTCACCGCACAAGCACATGTGAAATTTATTGCAATCCCCACAGACAGAGCGGGTGATTCAGGGAGAGCGTTCAGAGAAGAAGACAGACTCTGGTAAAGCTACACCATCAGCACTTTGAGGAGGCCGTTGTCAGGACCGCTGTCTTCAAAGTGAGGCTTCTGCTCGTGAGTGTGCTTTCTTAATTACAAAAGAGCATTTTATTACCCAGGAGATCAATGAAAAGATCAAGGCTGTTAAAGCAGAGCAGGGTTTTCTACATCATATGCGTTCTATACAACTTCTAATGCTCCTTTCAAAATAAAGACAATTAGAGGACAGACAAAGAGCGAGCAGCAGTTTATCAAACAAAATGTTTCTCACGTTGACTGAATGGAATTGAGCTGTGGGATTTCACTGCTGTGGGAGGATATATTTAATATTTCTATGCTGACTAACTATATATGCTTAGCTTATGCACACTTGTCAAAACAAATAACTGCAGCGCTCCCTTGGCACTGGCCATCTTGAGAATGCTAGTTTAGTCATTGGAGGCATGAATAAAGCTTGGCATAAATCAGCAAGTATTACCACAAATTTACTGTTATTCAACATTTATCCGTAATTATTTAATTATTATTTAAATATAACAACATGTAATGTCCCGTGTTGTGCAAAATTCAACAAAACAGTGCACAGATCAAACCATTGTTTTTCATTATTGGCAACTTGAAGAGTGATGTTGAGCTCTGGGGAAAATGTGATGCAGTTGTTTTTTTTGACATTTTATAAACCAAATGTTCATCCATTGGTCAAGAAAATAATCTGTAGATCAATGAACATTATAAAATGTCAGAAAATACTAAAAACAAAGTGCATCATGTTTTCCCCAGAGTTCAACATGATTCTTCAGATTGCTTGTTTTTTGTTTTTTTTTCCCCACAAACACTAAAAAATATCAAGATATTCAGTTTATTAAGTCATTAAGAAATATCTGTAAAAGAAAAGCTGTAACCAGTCAAGTTTGAGCCATTTTTTGCTTTAAAAAAAAAACAAAAAAAACATTCTGCTAACAATTATTCATTCCAGCTGTAGTTGCACGCCTATAAATACTGTAATATGTTGTTCAGACCAGGGTTTAAGTTTTAAAGCTTAGAATATCATTACAAATTTGTTTCCTCCTGATACAAAGCACAAACGCTGAGTGTCGAGAGCAGGATTACCACAACACATCCTGAGAAAGCTAATCAGCATTCACCTTCGTGTAGTCCCAAAGAAAAATCCCTGTGATGAATGCAGCACAAACAAACATATTTCAGCTACAATTAATTGTCCGCTTAACACGTGCTTCGACCTGAATCCTGAGTCGGGTACCCAACTGTGTTTAAAAGCGGCTATTGTCTCTTTCTCTTCCAATCACACCGAGCATCTCGCACCAAAGCTGCCTGCCTCTGATTTCTGAAGCGAATCACGTCAACACTTACAACCATTAACACGGCAGAGAGCAGAGAATATGCTGGAAAAATAAAACACTGCCATGACCCTTAAGGCCATCGTCTGAAAAAGCCTATTCTGATGAGCAGTAATTATGTTTTCATGAAGGCGGCAAATACTGAAGCGACCAGGAAAAGTAGTGAAACGGCTGAATTGGACTGTCGTTGTGAAGGTGAGGGACGTGACAATTACTGTGGACGTTCAATCTGACGGTGACCGCGTTCAATTATTTGATATAGGGTGCGTCTGCGCTTCGTATGGCTTCACTTTTCAAGTGTTCGTACACACTTCTAGTTACCCTGCAGCAGCTACATTGACTGTGAGACATTTCTGCTTTGGCCTTGGATATAGAAAGGAAAAGAAAGCTGTCCTTGAGCTGTGGGTGAACATGAATAAAGGTGTTTTACTTTTTTTTTTTTTTCCTGAACATGCATTCTTTTCATTCTTTCAACTCCTCTGCTGTTATTCTGCTTCAGCTCTATTATTGACAATTGGACATGCAGGCAACAGATTGCAGAGAACATTTTTTTTTTTTTTTATTAAAGCCGCAGATGCCATTCATTAGTGTGTTTTTCTCTCTTTTTGTTACCTGGCTCGGTGAAGTTCAGCAGGGAGCAGGAGTATGGATCCTCTCTGTCCTCCTCTGGAATGGGACACCCATGTTCACCCACGATAAACTTCACCCCCACCCTGGACAAAAAAAAAAAAAAAACACACACACACACAAATGCATTTGTGTTTTTTTGTGCAATATTTGGCTAAATTTCTAAAGCTTGTCCATCTATCCACCCTGCGTTGCCATGGTTACTGAGGGTTGCTTAAAGGCCATCACACCTTATCTGTGCTCAGATCGCTGAATGAGAAGGAAATGGACAAAAAGGAAGAATGAAAGAGAGAACAATCTTGGCCGCTGGTCAGGTGAAGATAAAAGGGTTGATGGGGCAGTTGGTTATTCGCTGCCAGCCGCAGGCTTTATTTCCACTATATGAATTTAGCCTGACAGGTAAAAAAAAAAAAAAGAAAGAAAAAAAGAAAGAAATTGGAAAACAAGCAGGTGATGTTGGAGCTCTATCCTACAGACCTGTGCTGGAAGTGGGGGTGATCTCGGAGGTAGCCCAGCCAGGTCTCTCTTATCGCTTGTCGCAGTTCATAATGATGTCTCGCTGACAGCACTCCCACCAGAACTTCATAGAACGGTAATGGTTCATCTGCATTGAAAAGAGAAAGCACTGAAAAAACCCTCACACAACAGGTTGCTATAGCTGGTCATTTCCACACAAAAAAAACAACAACAAATAAACAACCAAAAAACGCCCAATCAGGGGGTATTCAATGTAAGAATGGGGATAAATAATGACCTACAGTTGGTGACAATGATAAACAAACAAGCAAGGATAAATAACAAAATCCACACTTTGCAGATCTCCTGATTTATGCCTCTCATTCCTGATCCTGACAGCAGTTTCCTCTGATATTTAGTTTGCAGTGACTTATTGTGATGCATGCTGTAATTGCAGCTCATAAAAAATCCATGCCTTCATGCATCAAAAGCTGGTTAAACTACATTAATGTGATGAGAGAGTGGCTCCACGCAGCAGTACAGGACTGATCATAAGTGATGGTGATCGGTTTGCAGCCGGAACAGAGCACAGTAGTTGGACTGAAACAAGCAGATGCTCGGCTCTGTTTCCTCACGTTTGACTCTATCCCAGCAACGCCCAACACTACTCAACTGTTAGATTCACATTATTTCCCTCTCTTTCCCTCTGTAGCGCCAACACACAGTCCGACCATTAACTACCTGTTCACACACTAACTAACAGCCACAACGGGGCGGTAAAAGCAAAGTTAGCCCGCCGCTCGGATGTAAAAAGTTGCGGGGCTTTGAGGAGGTGAAGCTCCAGGGTTGAGGCTAAAAAAGTACCCGAGAGTGTGTTGTTGTCCAGCGGGGTGGAGGAGGGTCGTTGTGCCAACCACAAGTGCACCAGGACGGCGACAGCACAGGGCAGCAGAATGAGCGCTAGCCTCCGCATGGACGGAGCCCTTCATTCAGCCGGAGCAGCCTTCAGCTTTAGCGGCGCGGAGCCTCTTCCTGAGCCGCACGGCACTGCACGGTGTGAGCTGCTCCGTGTGTGCGCTTCATTTCAGCTCCGCAGCTCTCCGCCGGGCTCTCAGCACTGCCTCATGTCTGCCTCCGCTGCTCGGAGAGTCGGACCAATGGGAGACGAGGAGCCCTGCCGCGGTGCACTCTGGGAGGTGAAGTTCAGCTCTGTAGCCAATCAAACACAGCGATGCTTCTATTGCTACGCTACTATACTAATTGTATATTATAAAAAGTGTGAAAATGTACATACAAAAAATATTGTACAAATTATAATTTATTGTCTTTGTCCTATTGTTGCTGTATGTATATATAAATTATGTGTTTTGTTACAAAAAATAGTATTATAAAATATTATTGTCTCAAAAAATTAGTTTAATAATATTTTTATCACGGTGAACAGCAAATTATTATTTTTTATTTTACAATAACATAATTTTTTTTTTTAAATATAAAATTATTGTTGTTGTTGTTAATGTTGCTACTACAACTCCTACTACCAGTTGTAATCCCTTTACTTATGTTTGGATGCGTGCTATATGCTCTAATCTATTAGTATACAAAATAACAAAATTTTATTAATTAATTAATTAATTAATTTATATTAACCTCTTAAAAGTAATCAAAAGTAAAACACGTTACGTTTTTTATTATTATTATTTTATTGTTATTTATATATTTTGAATTTTTACATATTTTTTATTTAAAAAATATTTTTCTATATTTTCTTCAAATATATGTCCATTTTTTATATTTTGCATTTTTAAAATTTTGATATACTTTATAAGAAATAAAAAATGCATATCACCAGCTGAAAATTAGCCTTGTGCTAAACCCCCGGCGTATTTACTACAACCTGAGATTGTACTTACATTAATACGCACTGTCTCGTATAAATAAATAAACAAGAGCTTGGGTCTTAAGAGGTTAAATCAGTAGTTGTAGTCCTTTTACTTAGGGTTAGGTGATTGCTATACACTCTAATATGTCATCAGTAGTGATAGGAATACAAATATATCTACATGTATTAAACTATTATTTTCAATATAAAATTATTAATATTATTATTTTTTGTTGTTATCTGAATTCATAATCCTATGACTTAGTAACCATAAATAAAGTAAATGTCTTTTACACAGTTTTACAAAGTTATAAAGCTGTAAATTATAACAAAACTACTCCAAATACTATAGATATTTAACATTTGCATTTTTACAACTTTTACAAACTAGCTGAAATCTAGAAAGGTGAGAAATTTGACATCTGTGTGAACATAAGTATATTTTTCACTGTATCTTTGGGAAGATCAGTGTTTAGAGCCAAATCTTTCGGCTTTTTTTTTTTTTTTTTTAAATCAAAACAAAAAACAGGTGTGTTTGTGGTTCTGTACATTTTGCATACTGTACTCTAATATGCAACATACACAGTTAGGTTGGACATTTTGGGGCAGGGGTGGGAAACAATTAAAAAAAAAACAAAAAAAAAACACCAGATTATTGCAAATACAAAAATTAATAACACGCATTTAAAATCTCCCCCTCATAAAAGTACATCTATCTATTCTAATTTTACTTCTTACTATTTTAATTGTGTCCAGCCTCCAATGAAGGTGAATGTGTGCACAATAGCAGGCTTAAGAAACACAATTTTGCATTTATCACGTCTCCATTAAAAATAAAGCAGCAAATGCAGCTTCACTTAACCCACATTAAGGTAAAAGAATGACATAAGCACAATAAATACTTTATCACATGTCCTGAGAAGAAAATTAAAACACTACAACACGGAAGTGGACCTTTGCATGCATCACATAATCCCAGTTTTGTTCTTATGTTTTGTTTAGACCACAGTGAATCTCTTGTGAAGTGAAGAAAATATTCTAAGAAAGGAGAGAAAAATTATCACATGAATCACTTTATCTTCCTAAAACCCAGGTGGCATGTTTTACCTTTAAGATTAGAACATAACTTTATTAAACCCGTTACACGGTGCTGCACATAAATCATTTAAATGAAATCTATTGTGCATGGAGATAGATGCTTGAGGAGGATTTCTTCTGACTCTGAGAGCACCAGTGTTTCTCCTGGAGAGAAGGAGAGGGCCACGCCACCACGAGCGCCGGCTGCCATATGAGTAAACATTTCATTTGAATTGATTTTAATGGAAATCCAGTGTTGCATAAATGTCATTTTAGAGACCTTACCACCCCTGTTTGTGAAAAATAATAATGTAATGGGAAATACTGCCATGTACTGTATGCCAGTGTCATGAGTGGAAATCACTGCTGCAAAACACCACGCTCTGCCTGTAGATAAATAATCTTATCAGAAATGATTACTATTGTCATGTATTTTGTGTACACTTTGGGACTCACTGCTCAATTTGGAAAATTGCTCCAGCACAGATTTTCAGTATTATAACCTACTGCCCTAGGGATAATTACTTTCCTGTGCATTATATAATCCTTTTTGGACTCATATTCATAGATATACTCATTACAATGATTTAGTTCTCCCCCTGCAACACATTATTCATTTGAAGGGAAAAGGCTATTCATAGCATGTTCAGGGTTTCTGGAAACACATCCGAACATCCTGCTCTGCGGTGGTTACGCAGGCCTCGTCTATCCGAGTTTGTTGTTTATGTCTCTCATTTCACTTTTTATTTATACGTTGAAACTTATTTATACTATTCCAACTCGTGTGTGTTCTTGTCTCTTTCTTTTGCAGCTTTCAAAACACTCAGGACTCAGTGCACTTTTCTCCAGATCTGGATAGATTTTTTATTATTTTTTTTCTCAGTTGGGTCCCAGCTGAGAACCATGTGTCTGCAACATAACACTGTGACTTATGTCTTCAATTTCTTACTCAAGGGTTTTTTTAAAAAAATTATTTAATTTTTTCTTATCTGAATTGAGTGCTGCTGACTCTGAGACAAATTTGTAATTTGAACTGTATAAATAATATTTTTCATTTAAAAAGTATTTTTCTTTAACACCAATTAGCTCAGGCTAAATTAAAAACAATTAAATATAAACTACGGGAAATCGACATTCTTTAGTGTTATTATTAAGAGACAACAATAAAAAACTAAGGTAATCTTCTTCATAACATTGACTGTGTGGGTGTGGATCGATCAGATTTTATTTACAGTGACCTAACAAATCCTGACGCAACTTTATGTTTTCCTGGGTCCTGCACACTTTAAACCAATGAGAACTTCACAAAGAAAAACAGAAATCTGTGAAAAAATAAAAGTGTTCCAACTTCAGGAGACAATAGTATATTCATGCAGGACCCCATCGCTCATTGCAAGCAGCTGATTGGCCTTTAATTTGAAATAAATGTAGATAATAATCCACAGCACAGCTGGTCCCAAGGATTTAAAAAAAAAAAAAAAAAAATCATCTTCTATTTTTAATTACATCCTGCTCCTCTGGGATTGGTTTAGAGAAATCGCTAAGAGATACCTGTATTCCCCGTATCAGTGTAATTCATCAAACCTGTCTTTTTGCGCATCACAGCTACCGTGTCCTATGAAAGCAAGCTGATTTCAAATGTGATTTCGATATGATCATTTGATATTAAAGTGCAGTGAAAAAGTGATTGAAAAAAAGTCAGCGTTTTCCATCAGATGTGGTGGAGAGTGGTGTTCAGTGTGGAATAGGATGCATGGATGGACACATGAAAGTGCAACAACAGACAAAATAAATGCTGATGTCAGTGGCAGAAACCTTGAATTATTATTGAGGCCATTTTTCATGCAAACTGCCGTGTCGCTGCACGTATTATTATTATTTTTCTACTATCTACGCTGTAGGAGGCAAAACTGGCTGAGGCTAAGCTGCATTGTAAAAATGCCACAACACATGCACAGTGCATCCAGATGGCCTGTGGTTCAGCTCAGCCACAGGAGGTCTCCACTACACACCAGAATATCATGTTCCTCTGTGAGACCCTGAACGATTTGCAGTGGCCTTTAATGTTATCAGCATGATCATACAGACCACAGCCCCAAACATCAGTGACAGACGTGACGCAGACATATTGAAGACACAGCACATTTGGGTTGCCGTTTTCCTTTAATTCATTTGATCCATCAAAGGATTTACAAAGCCTGCTATTTAAATGCTATTTTTTTTTTCCCAAAACGATAATACCATTCATGAATACAGCTGCACATTGTTGACATATCCGTACTCCAATGAAATTATTATGTGCAGAGTAGCACCCAGAAAGTCAATGAAGAGGCAATATTTCATATCATAATAGTTCTCTCTTGTATAAATAGAAATAAATCCATGCAATATTCATCTCTAGCTGTTGTATTTCTTGTTTCGGATTTGGCACCATCCTTAAGATGAGGTCAGTGAGAGTGCCCTGAGGTCGGTCTCAGGTTTTCAGATAGGAAAGAAACACAGTAATTATCCTGAAAGCAATTTGAGTACACACCGGTTTGTGTTTGTGATCAGAGTTTGATTCCTAATGTGATGGCTATTCAAGTACCAAGAGGAAATTTCTCTCAATTTTACAGAAACAATGATGCAAAAAGCCTGAACCACCAAAGGGATCATATTATGTAAACGACCCTTTCCGTTGTTTTTAAAAAATACTTAGATAGTATCAATAATTGCATGATTTATAAATGTTTTTTTTCTAAGTATCATACAAGCTTAGTAGCACTACACGTCATGTAGCTGTCAGTGCTGTGCAACAAATATTCAATAATACTACTGATAATAACAATATTAATAACGATCATAACAATTCATCGTAAAAATTAGCAAATGCTATTCAACTACCATGTAAAGGAAATAGTTCGACAGTGTGCTTTTTCTTCCAAAACAAACAAAACGGAAAAAAGGCTGCGCGATCACAGTGTGGAGATCACACTGCTCCCACAGAAATTGGCACTGTAACATACTGTACACTCTAAAAGACTGACAGTCCCTCGGAAACAGAGGAGGCTGTCAAAAAGGAGCAGAGAAACATGCAGGCCTCTGGTTTGGCTTTAATGTCAAAGGCCTTGCCATTCACTCTAGGACAGGCAAAAAAGAATCAGGCTCAGGAAACATGCCCAGAAAAGAAAAGACTCCATTAAGGAAATAAGATGAAAAGATGTCCTGCAAACTTGTAGAAATATTCCAGTCGAGGGGCTGCAGGATTAACTAATAGTGTCTCTGATTTGAAGTGGATGAAGTATGTGAAGAGTAAATCAAACAGAGCAGCAAAGGTAGAACGCATTAGAGCAAGCCTGGGAAGGAGGTGGCAGATTCATAAATAATTTTTGACTTAAGGGTTGTTTGCACAGTGATAACCCTGAAGAACTCATCTTGCTGTTGAAACATTAGCTCCGCATCTTTCAATAAACACAGTCTATTTATTTATTTGCACCAGAAGTGATGTGCCGCCACCTCCTCCTCCTCCTCCTCCTCCTCCTCCTTATACGAGAGCAACTGAAATTATTTACTACGTGGGATCAGGTTGGTGTTTCTGTGCACTCAATCTGAAGCTGACTTTACTGCAGCGCTAAAACGAGGCGGGTTAATTGTCGGCGACTCTGGAGGCAAATTGAAACTGAAACCACTAGTGAGGGAAGTGTCGAATTCCAGTGGTGCTTTCAGTAAGTGTTGCTACAAATAGTCAAACGTGCACACTGAGAGCAATAAAATAATAATAAAAAAAAAGAAAACTAACTCAAATTATATTCAAGGTAATACAAAGATTTATGCTTTTTTTAATTATTATTATTCGGATAAAGGGAATGGGAATAAATGTTTAAAAAAGTTGCAGATGCTGGGCAAATTTCTGTTTCCTGAGGCGAGTTAAGATCTAGCACAAGAAAAGAAACGAAAAAGAAAGAAAGAAAAAAAAAAAAAACATCTCTCATCTCATTAAGCACTGAGCAAGGCTGTTCTCTAATAACAAAGCAATAACAAACCTATTTAACAAGACATGATACGCTCACTGGGTTGCCAGTTTGGTAGCCGACTCCCCCCAAAACCTTCAGCCACCAGGACAGAGCTGACCAACAACAGAGTGTCCACCTGGCAAAACTCAACTCAATGCCTATGGCCAGTAGCTTCAGGTGTGGTGAAGACAGAGAAGCCAGGCAACACCATGCCTGCACCTGTACAGCTCTACCCGCGGGTCATCAGAGGATGGTGCAGAAGAACTTCTTCTCCCGGAAAGGGTTCTCGGAGGCAGGGACGGGCACAATGAGGGGGTCCTCGCGTATGTGGGCGTCGCAGTACGCCATCAGGTCTGCGGCTGCTTTGGATACCTGAAATGTTGAGACGAGGCAAAAAGATGTTCATAGGTGTTTATCTTTCCAAACAAACAAGCATTTGAACATTGGATCACAGCCATGCCTCCTTCACCTCAATCCATCTGAACCTTTATCTCTCAATCTAAATGCTGTTGCTTTTAGGATGTTTTTCAGATTTCTCCATCACCGCATGCTTTATTTATAACATTTCCAACAATCTCGCCTTCATTAAGATGGTGTCTGGGGCTGTTTCCAGTTTTCTTATATGTTGTTCATCATCATGTGACCTTAAAGTTCAGATTCAGCCTGGGGGTAATGTTGCATCTCCCCTCATCACCATCTGATCTCTGCGCTTTTGCTATCTAAAGAAGGCATA
Organism: Stegastes partitus; assembly: GCF_000690725.1. Lineage (NCBI taxonomy): Eukaryota > Metazoa > Chordata > Actinopteri > Pomacentridae > Stegastes > Stegastes partitus. The sequence goes on along the minus strand of NW_007577732.1, from coordinate 1,480,762 downwards.
AACTTCCCCAAGAAAATAATCATTTTTCAAAAAAGCACAACACAATGTAAACCAGATGAATCATGTAATGGAGTGAATCATCTGCTCGCTTCCCTTCAACAAAGTATCTTTGTTGAAGACAAAAGACAAAGAGAGAATCAGAGGAGTTGATTTCCAACTTGGCACGGAAACTGTAATGTTATCAGAATACTATGAATCTGCGTGTCAGCAGAAAAGTGTTAAAACCATAGGTTAAGCATAACCTAACCAATTTTCCAGATGGAGTGCATAAGTATTAAATGACAGAATAGAGTTGAATATGCTGTCTTGTATTGTACAGACTGAAAGACGTCAGCTATGCTACCAGTTCTGTGAGGCTTCACAGCTAATTTTCATGTTGCAGGGTGCAAAGACATGACCTGCCCTACTCTGTCTCTCATTGGCTCATGCTGACATTCTTACCCTAACCCGAACCAATCACACTCCTTGCATTCTCATTAAAAAAATAAAAAATAATTGTGCAGCAACGCTTTGAGCTAATGTGAACGTTAGCATGTTAACATCCTCATGATAGACTGTATACATATAAGCCAATGTGGATGCGACTTAAACCTACATGTTTTCTTACAGCCAGCAGATCTGAGCCGTCGATTAATATTTAGTATCTGCCAATTCCCAAGACCCAATCCGATACCCCATCCATCCATCATCTATACACTGCTTAATCCTCACTAGGGTCACAGGGGGGCTGGAGCCTATCCCAGCTGACTCAGGGTGAAGGCAGGGGACACCCTGGACAGGTCGCCAGTCTATCACAGGGCTACACTTAGAGACAGACAACCAGGCATGCTCACATTCACACCTACGGACAATTTAGAATCACCAATTAACCTCAGCATGTTTTTGGACCTTGTGGGAGGAAACCGGAGAACCCGGAGAGAACCCACGCTGCACGGAGAGAACATGCAAACTCCACGCAGAGAGATTCTGGGTGTCCTCACCAAGACGTGAACCGGTGACCTTCTTGCTGCGAAGCAACGATGCTAACCACCGAGCCACTTTGCAGCCCCCAATCCCATACCATTTTTCGAAATAATACACACTTATAATGCACACTTCAGGTATTGTAGATTAGCTGTAGTACCTGGTTGTGCCACCTGGTCAAGTCTTCTACTGTTCTACTTCTACTGGGCAACCAGAGGAGGCCACCACAACCAAGGGTAAACAGGCACCATGACAACGTTTTCTGTGATGTTTAATGACTTCAGCCATATTGCACATAAATTTGAGCCGGGATCAACCTCATCAGCATTCGAAAATCTCAGTGGCGTATGTGGCAGCACCTTTGCACCACATCATGTGAGCATATATCAATATCAGCACAGGACAAATGTCCAGTGTACTGAGTTTGTAATACAAATTATTTAATTATTGATTGGTAATACTGCATTTAGTGAGAATATTTTTAAATTTAAAACACGTGGATGTGAATAAAGGATAAGGCTTAGAGTTGTCCTGATACTGACCAGTTAAAGATTGCCTTGATGGGCCCTGATCTCGATTCTAAAATCATACACCCCTACTTTCAATAGCTAGTTTCAAGTGTCCTTCAATACAGCATCATGCTCATATTGTACATTCTGATCCTATTTTGAGTAAAATAAGCAATGAAGCAGGGTATGTTTTAGGGCAGATTGGCTGACCAACACTGTCACTAGCAATCCAAAAAACATCAAAAACAGAGATTCAGTGTTTTTAACCAGTTGTGGATTCAAAATTCTGTGGAAAGCATTCTGATGTATCAGTTTTATTGGTGTTTGTCAGGTTGTCATTTGTTCACTTATCAGGAAAAATGACAGATTTTGTTATAAAAAAAAAAACTGTCTTTAAAAGAACATTTTTCAAAAGATTTTGTGAGCTTGGACGTGATTGCTTGATGTGCGAGTCAAACATGGTGAATAATCTATGGAGAACTGGGGAATAGTTGGGTGACATGTTTTAATTCTGATAGTTTTGCACTGAGGCTCACGCTCGTCTGCAACTCGCTGTGTTTATTCTCAGAGCAGATGTTTTTGGGGATAAACTTGCACCAGATGAGACCTGACTGGATGTTGTGCGGTTGTTTTTTTCTTTGAAACTGCATATTGTGTGTGCTCCCGATTCGTCGGCTGCACTGATGCCTGTCACCTCAGCCTCGGGCAGGAGGACGAGGCAGCTCATCGAGGTGACTGACAGGTGTTGAGGCTGGACCTTGACCAGCTCAGGGGAAAAACAAGAGTGGGACTCAGGGATGCGCTTCTTCCACTGAGGCAAAAAAAAGTTGCACGTTGTATTTTTCAAAGTCAAACAGTGACTCTAAATTTTACAGTACAGTCAGACTGTATGTGAATCCAGGTTTCCACTCGGGAGATGAGTGGGAGGTTACGGGAGGGGAGGCGGCAAATGGAGAGCAGAGGAGCAGGTGCATCAGAGGGATGGCGAGGGCTCAGGGATCTACGTGGAGGACAGAGCCATCTGATCTCCTGCCTGCCACTTCACCTCACCCACTGCTGCTCTCACAGGAGAATACAACACACAAAATCCATCATGCTGCCTTTCAGCTTTGGTCCTCGACGAGGATTGTTACATCGTTATTTCCACCATCTCGCAGCTCAAATGAAAATATGTGTAAAGGATCGTGGATCAATATCAGTTGCTGAGATCTCTGTGTTTTAAAAGAAAAATAAGGCAAAGTCGAATTCGATATTTTTCTCAGTTTCAAACAAATTCCCAGGAAAAGACCAAAAGCAACAATTTGTTATTCAGTTTCTCATGTCTTTCTGACATTCTAAACTAAGGCACTCCGCTGCAAGCCCATTCATTTCTACAAAACAAAGAAATTAGTTTTTTTAAAAAAAAAGATGCTTTCACTTTTAAAAAAAGGCTCCGTCATTTTTAACTGACGTTACTCAATTAAAAGCGAGTTGTGGATTTTTTGGGGACCAGTTTCTAACATAGATTAGTTTACATTTGGTTGCAAGGAGGAGTGAGCTACAAGTTTTGATCTTTTTATGGTACTTGCTGACAAAAGCAAACGTAAAGAAAATCACCAGCTTTACAAGCTTACTGACTTTCACATTAGGAAACATTTCAAGTAAAAAAAAAAAAGAAGTAAAATGATGATATTTTGATACGTCTTGTGATGTCAAAATACATGTACTTGCACATGTACTTAATTTGAATAGCTGTTTGCAAAGAATTAATCACTTTAGAATAGTATTTTGTAGTGGAGTGCATCCACATAGAAGACAAATATATTTAAAAAAAAGCAAGAAAATAAAATTTGCTTTGGTGAAAATATTTTTTGAGCGCAAACTGTTTGGAATCTTTCTAATGTGGTGCAACACTGGCAAAGGCATCCAAAACAGTTTGCTTTGGAAGGCATTCAGATCTGGCTCATCATTGGGTGCTTTGTGGTGCGGATTTAAACGGTCAAACAAATTAGTCATAATGCCTCATGTAGTGGCACCAACTGCAAGACACTGCAGACTATCTGTTTTTGGTCGATATCACTGTTTCTGTAGCCAAACTATCATCAATCCAACTAACGAGGGCTGCACCATTATGGCCAAAAGGATGATCACGAATATTTTGTCAATATTGGGAACAAAATTAGTTTATTCATTGCAATTTGTATTTGATTTTAGAGACAAAATATTGTTATTGCTCTTTGACATTGTTCTACAATCCTGCTAATGTACAAATCTTTGCATCAATACAAGACTTAAGATAATCTTCACCTTTACAGCATCTCTCAGAGCAAAAATAGAAATAAAACTGCACCTATAACACCTCATTTGCTGAACATCTGCTTATCGTTAGACATGACAATTTATCGATGTTCCCCAAACGCCTGACATGCAAGCTCCAGTAGAAGCCAGCTGGGCAGCTGTGCACAGACAAGCCTCTAGTCTCCGCTCAGTTACTGCAGCTCACACAGCCCAACAATTCTTCTGAGAAAAGTAAAATAAGGCGTTCTAATATCAGATTTATCCAACCTGAAAGCAGGTGATTTTATCTGTTTTCTGTTTTGAACATGAATTTTGCAGTCGATCTTGTTCATTTACCTGTAAAGAGAGAAAATCATGATCGTGATATTCAATTAATTGAGCAGCTCGATAACTGATGCTGCTTTATTTTTTTGCAACCAAATCTTTCTTTTTAGATTTTCTCTCCTGTTCTTTGTCTAATTTGCTGTCAAAATGTGAAGTCTGCACATCAACAAACTCTGTGTCTTTCAAACGAAGAAAAAAAACTGTTTGTCCAAGAACCATTAAATTGGAATAAACAATGTTTCATCAGACAGTATTCTTTTCTAGATTAGTCATAGAAAATGAGAACTGTGCCAGGTTTCTTTTTGTATCGAACAGGACAAAATAAATGCAACAAGAGGTGATTGAATTAGCTTTCCTGACTTCACACTGCATTGTGACTATTGTTCATGTACACATCACAATGTCAGTGCTTAAACAATATGTCCTGCAGCTCTATTTTGACAATGCACTAACCAAAACACAGTTCCCAGTAAATCTGAGGCAGGACTATGTTTTGCAGAGCTACAGAAAGAGCAATGAGAGTGTTAAAACCAAAAAAAGCTTCCATGCTGATGGTAAAGCTGTATAACGATTACCATATTTACCAACTGAGTTTTGCATATTTAAATGTCAACAGTTGCTGCATCCACACAACAAGCACAAAATCAGGTATCGCCAAAGACACCACAATGCACCCTGAAGGTAACGCCAATGTCTTGATCATTTGTTTTGGTAATCCAAATATCGATCTGATAACAATATGAATCCATTGAGACATTTTACTGAAAGCCACAAACGTCAGCCACATGGAGGAAAAGTCACACTTTCACCAAAATCCACATGATTCACTCTCTGAGTAAAAAAGATTTTTTGTACAAATTTCCATGGCAAGCAGTAGTTGTTGAGACATCCCAGTCTGGAGCGGAGAGGTGGGCCGACCGACTGACACACCAACGTTGGCATCCATCGACTAACACTGCTAGCCAGACCAAAACAAGCTCACAGATTTCTGACCAGTCCTACACATTCAGTTAAATCAATCTGCTTTTCTTCCTCTCATATTCACTGCTTTTGAATTTCTTCTGACCGACCCTATCCAAATGCAGCATCCTGTTTACACCGCAAACACAAAACGGTGTCCTCTCATGCTTCATTGCCACTTTGATTTCCATCCAGTGCCTTTTTTTTTTTTTTTTTTTTTTTAAGAAATAATCTAAATGAAATTTCCAAACCAGAAGTTTAGTTTAGTTATAGGGGAACATTAAGCCGTGCAACACATTAAGTTCCCAAACTAAAAAGAAAGGCACACTGACAGAGAAGTGTTATCGCGCATGGTTGCCTCTCTGCATGATTCTGTTCTGCTCTAACTACTGTACTGTCGCCACCTTCTTCCACTTAATGCGTCTCTATTATTTATGTCTGCTTCACTACACCTGCACCGTGGATCTGTTTTGCAATTCCTCTGTCGCTGATAAAAGCTCATAAGTCACTGATTGCTCAATACAGCTTCAGTAAACATGGGTGTCTTTTTGGGTTTTTTTGCTAAAGTTGACAAGAACTGACTTTCAAAAACACATTTATGCTTCGCAGCATTGTAACACTGTTTGACAGTATGTTTTTGCACTTCCTGAGTCACAGCAGAGAGGGGGAAAAAAATCAATATAGCATTAAAATGCCAAATTATCACTTACTGTGTGCTTACAGGTGCACCACTGATCTGAATATTTGGAATAATATGCTCGCACACGCAGCACTTTCGAGATGCAATATAATTAGTATTTTGCACTTTGCGGCCACGTCCAGGCCCTCGTCACTGTATCAGAACCTGCACAAAGTGGGAACAGTAACAAAGCCTTCTCCAGCTATAGAAGTAAACAGCTTAATTATTTCCATAATCAAAGTAAATGCAGTAATTATATTATCACGTAGCTGCAGCCAGGGTTTCTGCAGAGAGCAGGAGCCCCACAGGACAGAAAGTGGAACTGCACTGTGTGTGTCATTAGACCCAGACTGATTGTAATTACACTGCAGCCCCATGATGGAAGGAGAGTCCTTCTAATTAGCACAGATCACATTCTTTTGGCTGATTGAGCAATTAATGAGAATGTGGTGATCCCTCAATCAGCAGCACAGAGAACCGCTCTTGTCACCGATACGCACTCTCCCTCGTCAGATCCCTTAATTAAATTTAAGGGATCGCCAGACGTAGCCAACTGTCTGTTTTCCTCTCTGCTTTTATTTTCAGCCACATTCTTCTTCTTTTTGGGAGGCTTTTTAATGAAGAACTACTCGGTTCTGCACGTCCGATGTGCCGAGCGATTACAAAGCACAAGCGGCCGTCTGCCCATCGATCCGCCAACAACTGCTCAGGAAATAATACAGCTTTGAAACCTGCTACTAGCTTATGTTTTCTTTTGAATTTGCAGAAACGCATATGTAAATACTTAAAATGTAATATTCATAACTGCCTCAGGCCTAATGTAGCCTCCTGTCTAAATCAGTGATTTCCCTCCTTCCTTAATAAATTCATTCAGTATTTCTTTGAACATTATTAAAGCTAATAATGACAGTAAACTTGTTAGAGAACCCATCTCTCGCCAAATATGTTACACTGATCTCATGATCAGAAAACCAAACTTTACTAGGAACAGCAGCCGAAAAAAACTCAGTTACGAACAGCTTGACAAGGTCAAAGTACACAGATTACTTAGAAGAGCTTACATTTTCATCAGACTGAGTGAAAAGTCACGAAAAGATATGCAGGAGATCAGCTGTGACACTTGAGATCCAATTACATTCGAGTCTGACACATCCGTTTCCACGAAATATTAAGGTGACAGTAAAACTGACGAGTCAAATCTATTCCGACGCCGTGATCTAAACACTTCCCACCTCATTCAAAACTACAACATCACATTACCCGTCTCACCGTTTACCTTTCGCCTTCAGCAGCGCCACGAATTAGTCAGTTTGTCTCACACGCTATTTTAGGCAAGTTTATTGCTGCATTTGTTATCTATTTTTCAAACAAACTAGAAATAGAAAACACATCATTTCTGGTTCACGAAAGCATTTTTTAAATTTATTTTTTCCTGTTGTGTTGCTGTCATTGTGGCACCATCATGTGAATCTACTCGAGAACTGGCTGTAGGCCTGAACATAATGTGCGAAAATAACAAACAAAACAAGAAGCAGCCCACCCAGAAAAGATGGCAGGAGGGAGAGTTTATTCAGGATTTAAAATGGACAATCTGAGAAGAGTGGCGTTGGAATTCCTGAACGTTTTGAAGCTGACTGCAATAAAACCTCCTGGAGCATTACGCCGAGACGATTACTCTCACTGCTAGCCTTGTCTTCACACAAGTGAAGTGTAAATGACAGGAAGGTCAACGAACAAACTGTATGTCAGTGTCTGAAGGTAGTTAAAGAAGAATCACTAACAGCACAGGGATAAATTATGTATCGTTTCCTTTACGTTGAAACATCGGAGATAAACACTTGAAGCGCCAGAAGATACTCCTGCTTCTGATGGCCAACCATAATTGAAAATCCAACCTGAAAATGCTGAGGCTTCAAGATTTACATTTATATTTGCTCTATAAATGGAATTTTGATATGGTTTAAATTCAGTTTACTGGTTTGTATTGAAAAAAAATAGAGATGCACAATATATTGGCGACCACATTATCTCGTATCAGCCGATTTGAGTGTTTTTTCCAATATATAGGTATCGGTCCGATGAACAAATTTAGTCGATGTGAAAAACTGATGATTGTTTAACATTAGCACCTTCGTTTGTACATTTGATATTGCTGCTATTTCACAGATGTTTTCACTTAAATGGTCGTGGACTTGAACGTTAAATATCTATATCTATATATGTTTTACTCGTTACATAATAAAGAAGACAATGTGGTCTAATTTGGTATGGGCTTCTTTTGAACAGTTTTCACGTTCTCACAGTGCTTACTTACTCATTTTTCGGTGTGAACAAAAATTGAATATCGACATCAGTAATATCGGTTATCGGCGATATTAGAAATCTTAATATTGGATATTCAGTATCGGCCAGAAATTTTAATATCATACATCCCAAAAAAAAATTGTAAAAATTGATTTAACTTCTGTGGCATGGAAGAAATGATGTCTTTTCTAAAGTATACCACAAAAACTTGGTTATTTCATCTTGAAAAGTTCGGCATCCACTTGAATGTGTGCGTATTTTATAAATAAACATTTTTCAAAAATGATATTTCTTTTGTTGTTGTTTGTACACTTTGTATCTATAAGATTCTTTTCAGATGATGGGATACAAAATGAGGCTTTCAGACAATATGCCGCCACTGGGTTTGTGGGAATCGTGACAGACCAGTAAAATGGGGGGATTTAAGCATTTCTAATGGGACTATGTTGCTTATATAAAATCTGTCATTACTTCAACTAAGAAACTGTCTGTAGAGCTACTGAGGAGGAACACACAGCAAAACTAGATGATAGATCATTAGCAAGGAGGCAGTTAGCTCCATGGTGGAACATTTCTACCTTAAAGTTGCAGAATCCTGACAACAGTCTCAAAAACACACATTCACAGAACCACAGGAACCAATCCTGTCAGCTCATTATTCTTTGTCAGAATCCGTTTCTATTTCTAACGTCTGTGCCTCGGTTACTCCAATATTCAAACTTGTGTACTGTAGACTAGTTTTGCTGCGTTTCAGTGGAGTTGTGGGTAAGCTGGTGTGCACCAGCTGCAGTCTGCAGTAGGAAGCGTGTGTAGGGAGAGATTCTAGAGGAAGCAACAAGTGAAGGGTTACATCTGAGTCATTTTAAGGCAGGAAACCATTATTACATGGACAAAAAATTGTCACTATGCAACTTTGAAACACAGAAATAAGTTTTTAGGAGTGTAATCAGTGATCAGAGGGGGACTTTACAACACCTGATACAACTTCTTGGAAAGGAAACCTGCTTTCAAGATCTCTACGCAAACACAAAGGGGTCGTATAATTAGGAAAATCTGTGCTTTCAGTATCAGCTTTCCATTTTCTTTTGCTCTCCATTCTTGACCGGATACCTTGTTTCTAGTTGTGGACATTTCTTCATGCAGCTGTGCTTTACAGCAACAAACCAGTGTGGAGTGGCGCCAATGACTGGAAATAATTGGTTTTAGAGCAAAGTTTCAAATGCTGCTGACCTGATCGGTCTGTTAAAGTGACAGCATTCAGACACAGGTCACGTTTACATTGTGCATGTTTCTATGCTTCATTCCGACGTTCCTACAATATTAGTTAAACACGAGAGACTGAAATGCATATAAAGCGTTACACACTATATGTGATATATACCTACATCTTAATTTGCGTTTCTGTTCATTACTGTGACTGCATACATTTCAGACTTCAGATGCTCATTCAGACATGAAGCCGTCATGTTCATCTGCCTTCAGATTAACAGAAAACATGCACGTCTGAAAGGTGCTTCAGTCGCACAAGTTTTTATTTGGAGGAAGTCTTCGAAAACGAAAACAACTTGGAATAAAACACTGGCCCACAAAAGGCAACTTGTCGGTTAAATCATCATGATACATCTCCCAACCCCTGATAACAAGTTGGAGATAAACACTTTGTTTTTGAAGACGAGGAAGTTTTCTTGTGAGCAGTCTTTGTTGTGCTGAGTAGGGATGACGGTGTATGGCTGACTTCCAGGCTTGGCTATAATGCTGAGCGAACAGCCTCGGGGCTGCGGAGCAATCATTCCCAGAGCACATGAGGAGCCTACCGAATGAGATGATGACACGGCCCTTTAAGTTGCACAAAAAGTCGTTCATGAAAAATGTCGAGAAGAGCTGCCCCTTCACATACCAGAAACATATGAACAGAGAGTAGCCATCTACTGGGGCAAACGTGTAAAATAGTATAAACAATCACTTGTTCCATACAATGAATGGAAGCAAAGGAAATCCCTATTCACAGTGACTATGTTTTAAAGCATGGTGACTTGCCTCCACCATAAAGAGTGCATAGGGATCAAAAGTCAATATTAACCCAGTGCTGTTTGTAAAAGGCCTTTATGTTCCACTGCTCCACAGTAACAGTGTGATGGAGCTTATTATATAAAAGAACACTAGCTCATATAAAAGTCTGCGTTTTCTTTGGGAGTTTAAACCAGAGACCTTTAGCTCAGAAGCCCATAAGATGAGGAGGAATTCTGTAACCACACTGACCCAAATTTGTTGAAAGCTAATGTCAGAAGTGGTCAGCAATCACCGTGCCCCACTATTCCTGTGGGTTCATCGGCCACAGTTACCACATGGGTGCTTCTTGTGTGTCCCAGCTGTGCGCCACAGATACACTGTGGCAGAGAGTCGGTGACATCGGTGCTTTCAAGGTGAACCAAGGCATCGTGCAACGTGCGTCAGAAAACGCTGCACTAACCTGACCTGAGAAATATTCATTTTTTTTGTCACGTTTGCCGTTGGAATAAATGATGGGAAATCTAAGTGTGGGGGTTTATGAGTGTAAAAATGCGTGAAAAAGCTTTTTGCGGCTCCAGAGGGAGCTGCGCTAAATCTGATAAATGTTTTCAAGTGATGACAATTGAGTCAGGTAGTTTTGGGCCGAACATTATAGGTCTGAAAAAGATAAAAAGTCCCGCTCTTCGTCTCTGCTGGAGACAAGAGGCCACATTAGCTGCTATTAACGCCAATTCATGCTTTCTGTGTCCACGTGTCCGTAAGGGTTCACGTGACAGAAGTCTTGTCGTCTTAAAGTCCGTGAGTTTCTGCGAGATTTGTGACCACTGTGAATGCAGCAGGAAGAGAGGTTGCGTGAGACTGAACACTATCCACAAGTTTACAAACCAAAAGAGTTGCGATCAAAGTAGTTGCTGCTGGACTTTGGAGGTTTTTTCATGTTTGCCATCGATGGTACCCAAACACAGTGGTAGGTTCTAAATTCTCCAGAAATCCCGTGATATGTCTGCACACTATGTTAAAGACGAAAAAAGCAGCAAACTCCGGCTGCAGGCTTGGCACACCTCAAAAATAATCACTGGCGGGTCACGGTGCTAAACAGTCCAATCTGTAACTAGCTTCTGCATCCTGTAAAAAGTGGGAGTCCTGTGTGTTTCTGTGCTTAATATGACAGGCAATGTGATGTGTCTACGTAGCAAACTGATGCATGCATGGTCATATGTATATTGTAACATGGATCGAACTACATGCACCTTCGCTCTCTGGACTCAAAGGCTTCATCGGTCAGCAACCGATACGTAGAAACCACGAGTAAGCCTTCAGATGCAAATTTTAGGCTACGTTCAGACTGCAGGATTTGATGCTCAATTCAGATTTTTTTGCAAGTTCATTCACGTTTCCAATTAAATGCGACTTGTATGTGATGTCCTGTGTGAACTTTATATGACCATAAAGTGTCCTGCATGTGCAGAAGAGGACACAACGACCTCACACGCAGTGAGGGTGCTCAGTGTTTGTGGAAGCAAACGTGGATGGTAACGGTGGCGCGTATCTTGCAATTTTAAAGATGTTGTCCAACCAGAGCCAGCACATTTACAACGTAATTGTTTTAAGGAGAAGACTAAAAAGGAAGAGAGCCAGGTTTTTGGCCATGGCATTTTGTGGGGCAGTGGCAGCAACGTCTGTACAGAGAAACGTGTGAGTGCAGAGTCTACTTGAACATAGAATAGTGACGTTTGTTGTGCATCAATGATGTGTAGGTCGGATAAATGCGACCTGGCTGTTCAGACAGAAGTCGCAACGCAAAAGATCAGATACCTATTGGATTTAGGACCACATGTGGTCGTAGCCCGGGTCGCATTTGAAAAAATTAGATCTGTGTTGTTCAGACTGTCATGAAAAGATCAGATACAGGTCACATAGGGGCAAAAATATCAGATTTTGGTCACATTAGCCTGCTGTCTGAACGTTGTCTTAAATAGAACTGTTAGCACTGAGGGTGCATTGTGGGTAATCGCATTGATGTAGGCTGTAGGTATGAACCTGGCCTTCTCACTGCACATTCACTTATATCTCCTGTCCTTCTGTTATCAGTGTGTTCCAGTACTAAATAGCCCTCTTGCTACAGAAAACAACCACCACCACCTGTGAGCAGCAGCCTACACGCTGAAAACGGCAAATTTTGCAGACGACTTGGATCAAACAATAAAGCAGGCCTGCTTAGTTTAGTTTCACTAAATTAGCCATTTCGCTTCTCTACATGCAAATGTCCCAAAAAATACAATTTTGCAGGAGCACAGTCACATGTTTTTGCTTAGCTCTGTCCAAGATGCTTGTGATTGGTTTGAGAATTACAAACAAGCCAGAGTAGTTTCCCCCCAACAGCAGAATGATACTGAGGTGCAGTCAAACCATTCTTCAGCACTGACACATTACTGTGGAGACCATGCAACACCACACTGTGGGTAATGTAGGAATATATACATATGGGGGGAAAACAATGATAATGCATCTCTGGTTTCGCTGCATCAAATGTGTTCCCTTTTAAAAAAACAAAACTGACCGCTGCGAGTGTGACAAAGTTCTCAGAGTGCACCGCTAAAAACGGTGGAGTGTTCCTTTACAGAACAGAGAATCCATGAAAGCCTGATGGTGATAGTTTACTCCCGTTGTAGCAATCCATCCGCTAAATAGGTTAATGCATTCATAATGGACTGAGATGACAAACAGTGCACAACAACAGACATAGGATCCAACACAAGGCTATAATCTAAAGTGTTTTTGGAGTGTAAAGTTGATCACTGTCTGCTTCTATATCTACATTGAAGTAACGGTGGAAGCTCACCACAGGAGAGGCAGGAGCAGAAAAAGTGGCCTGGATTAGGGTTTTAACAGTACAACTGTCGACAAATCCTGTGAACCAACATACTTTCTGATCGTCCTTGTCATTTCTCTGACCCTCAGCTCCAAATGTGTTCCATCCCTCTGAAGAGGTGCATCTTTAAAAATGCAAACATACAGTGTACTTTCATTTAAAAAAAGAAAATAAAAGCTTGGTATTGTCCTCAAACAGCTGGGCACGGTAGCGTTTATCACATGTTACTCAAACAAGAGTAATTAGTGCATAAAAGTGCGACTAATGTGAGCTGTGGATTAATACACATTTGGTGCTCTAGTGAGTATTTACAAAAGGACAACCCATGTTCTTAATAATGAAGCAGCATGTCATCCAGTGTGGCTATTCACTGTGTTTTTAATAGTTTTTGGACAACAGCAGCATCAGCCCAGCTATCAAGTTTAATGATTATTGGGTGAAAATAAAAAGAAATGACCACCAAGTTGGATAATGTTGCCAATTCTAAGCAAGAACAGGAGACAAACAAAATTAATAAAATATTTGCTGAAGACTGCCACTTACAAAGAGAAAGCTGTTCTTGTGCTCAGCAGAGTTCAGATAAACGCGTTTTAATCGAGCAGAGCTACAGTTTTGGAGAGATGAAAGTTTTTTTTGCAGTACATTTTGCAGATTTGCTCATAAAAACGTTTAAAAAAATAAAAAATCAAAGCCCTGTACCTTTATCCTATCCATGCAGGCCTCCATCTTCAGCTGCTCCACAGCTTTCCTGGCTTGGGAGATGCTGGCCGTGCTGTTGTTGGCGATCCCGTCCTTCATGGTGCTCCTGTGACGCCAAGCAGAGGCACAAAGGGGGGCAACATGGAGTCAATGAACATCACATTAAATCCAGAAAGCAGCAGCCCCCCTGGCGGTATCTCTGCCCACCCCACCCCCTTGGAGCAGCCTTTCTCTACCACAACCCTTTTTTTTTTTTTTTTTTTTTTATTTAAAAGGACCCATTTTGTCTGGGGGAATCTGTTTTTATAGCAGCCAAGCTCCATTTTATCTAGAAAAAAAAGAGCTTTGGAAGGCAGCAGCTGGACAGCAGTTTGTCATTTTTCAGCCACTGCTCATGCATGATTGTGTGTTTTTTTTTTTTTAACTGTCAAGTTATCACAGTTGGCTGGAGGGAGGGAGAAGTTACAAAAGGGGTTCCAGTGCGCTTGCTCAGGTGCACCTCAGAAGAGATTTAGGGCTTGAATCATGCATTGCCATTTCCACTTTCAAAGCAACCAAACCTGCAAACTTTCCCTCAGATCTGCAGCCCCCGGAGCACACATCTGTCCACTCATTGCCTTCATCTCCTCAACTTTCTCCTCAGTGCAGCTGCAGTGGAGTTCCTGCTGATCAATCTCACTAAATCTTGCTCTCATTTTTAAGGCCCCTTGACCCCTCGCTCCTCCAAAATGCCCCAGTTTGGCAGTCAGCAGAACAAACCTGACCACAGATGTGTTTGGAAACATGAGAGGTGGGGTGCTGCTCAATCCACTCACTTACTCTGGATATTTATCACATCGATTTGTTTATTTCATTTTCATTGCATTAAATGGAAATTGATGGTGTTATAGAACTGATGGTTGGTAAAAGAGGAGGAGGAGGAGGGGGGGGATGCAGATTTTCCAATCCACCCTTTCGTGACTCTAAAGCCAGTTTGTAGCTTTTAATCACAGCCTCGGATGAAGCTATCAGGCCTTTTTTTTCCATTTAGGTTTCCCATTCGATTCGTGCATCCACAGCTGTGCTCGGCTGTACGCGGCTCTGTGTAGCCTCTGAGCCGTTTTTATATCCAAATGCAACGATGCTAATTGTTGATGCAGATCTGTCAAACATGGGCGACTCTTATTTCTAATGAGATTAAATAGTGGACACACAGAGAGCGGAGCTGCGGCCCTGCTCAGAGCACAAAACAGCAACGCACACATCATCTACTAAAAAAAAAAAAAAGAAGAAATGTATGGAGGGAGATTATTGAAAAAAGAAATAAATCTGACGCTTCGCTGCATCGCTCGGCTACATTAATGTAGGCTACAGCCGCCGACCTACCTGAAATGTGCCAATGGATTTCCAATTTGGAGAATTCCGGGTTGACTCCACCCAATACACACACGCACACTCACACTCACACACTCACACACAAAAAAAGCGAGGATCTGTCAAATATCAAATGATAAGAGGAAATCCCTTCGTCTCCCAGAACCCGCGGAAGGTAAATCCTGCCGTTTTAATTTCGCCTCAGCGGCTCGCTCAGTGTGAGTCGTGCGTATTCCGTGTAGGAAGATGAAGCGGTGAGGTCTTGGTGAGCACCACGGCTGGACTTGGAGAGATGTTACGCATGCAGCAGGGGGGGAAACCTCTGTATGACGATCAGATACAGGCTGTGGGGCAGGGAGCACTCGATCAGTGGACCAGGAGCTGCAGCAAGAAGGAGAAGGAGCAGCCAGGATTGGAGCTGCCACTCTGCAAACTGGCCCTAAACACACCGACACTGCCTATTAGTCAAATTGGGAGCTGCTGCTTTTTTTTTTTCTCTCTTTTCTTTTTTTTCTAATTTGCTTTATTGCTGCAGAAGGCACCAGAGTATCTGCAGGCTTCCCCATTTCATTTTTACATCAGCTTTGACATCACCGGGTCCCCCCCATAGTAACTGATGGGCCTCATCCTTCACCACAGCACTCTTTGGGAGAATCTGCATCCAGTTTTTTTTTTTTTTTTTTTTTAAACTCCCCAATTTTACCCCCTTTATAATCCAAACTGTGCAGCATTGCCTATGTTTCTTCTTACCTCGTATGTCCCTGAACGCACCTTTTCCCTCCACACAAAGAAAAAGGCACGACATTTCTTCAAATATTTATATATATTTATATATTTATAATATACTTATCACTTGGTTCGTCCAAACATACACACATATATACAAACAAAAACAAACATAAAACATTGAGAACCTCTGTCCATGACGCTAAAAAAAAAAAAAGCCAGAGGTGAAAAAAACAACACAATTTAAGCAACCTAAGACAATTATCTTAAATTATGCATAGCTTAAGTTATTAACAGAAAAATAATACTTCATTCTGTCATTCTCTTTCTGCTTTTTTGCCATTTTCTACATAAAAAAACCAAAACATTCATACAAAATCCTATTTGGATGTTTAAGAGGAAGGTGAAACATAAAATGCACACAAACAGTCATGACACATAGTAAACAAACAGTAACATCATGCTTTGCACAAAAGGTAAGTTGAGGAGGAGGGAAAAAAACAAATCAAGCCAATGACACAAAAAGGAATGATGTAAGAAGAAATATTCCCTTTCTCATGTACAAATCAAACACAACGCATGAACTGTAAGACATCAGTTTTGAAGACTCACTGCAGGTAAACGCAAAAGTAAAACGACTTGTTTCACAGCTGTGTTAAAACAAACTCCTGGTTTCTTCTTCTTCTGGAATCCGATAAAAAAAAGTAACCTTTTGCACGTCTGATATTGCTTTCTAGATTTATTAGTGGAATTAAATCGAAGCTCAGTTAAGATTTTGAATTACACGGTAAAAAGTGCTTCTGACTACAATCTGACGCAATAACAGACAAACTGTGAGTGCAGTAAGTTCTGTGGGAATGTAAAGAAAAGCTGCATGAGGAAAGGAACAGTGGGTTTTCCAGACTGACGAGTGTAGTGTATTCGAGCGAGATGAGCTGTAAACCTCATCGGTGGAGGAGAAGCTGATCGACACGATGCTCTTCAAGAACCCTCCCACCTGCTACAACCATTAAGTAGCAGCACAGGTACTGAGCAGGTGTCGCACATCACCGAGGATCACCAAATTCATCTCTGCTTCTTCTCCGGCCTCAGGCATCTGATGCTGTTTGTTAATTGCTTTCTCAGAATCTCAGCGAGCTCTGTAAAGTGGTGAAAGTGGTTCCAGTGCATTAAAGCGGCAGATAGTTTCAGTCAGTAGAACAAAAGAGGAAAAATAAGGAAGGAAACATGAGCCTTCATGGTGTTTCTAATAAATAAATGAATGGATACCAACATTTCTCACAATGCAAAAAGACGGGTTCAACCGAGGCAGGCCTTAAACAAGGAGCATCATGACAGAAATTGCCATACCCACATTCACGCAGTCAAGGTCAGCATCACCCCAGCATGCAAAAGTAGGACAGAACAACAGGCAACACAAGGTACATCTCAACCCATCGCCTCTCCCCCGGTCCCTCCTCTGAGCTCAGATGCAAACTGAAGCAGGGCCGCGACACTTGTGTTCAGACTTGAGTGGAGCAGACAGGCCGGCAGAGGGGCGTCTCACTCCCACAGAGCGGGACGTCTCCTGGTGACAGACACAACGAAGGGCTGCTCCCTCTCAGCGACTGCAGCGTCAGCAGGACACGCTCGCTTGAGCTTGGGCGGCAATCTGTCAGATGAGGCGCTGCAGGAGATCTGAGCACTGCTGAGGTGAGAGACGGGGGTCTTCACACTCTGGGTCTGGCTTTGGCCAGACAATAGCAGCTTACCAGGAAATGAACATCAGGCAAATACCTTTGCACAACAAAAACACAACAGCAGGAACCAAAGAATAAAAAGACAAATGAAACACACTCTCAGAAACACATTTTGTATAAAGTGTCTGTTGCAGCCTCGGCCAAATATTCATCCATTCCTCCAACATTCCACTTCAGTATGTTTATAAATATATATTTATATACATATAATACTATCTTCATAATCATTTCTTGATGCTGGGAGTGGCTAGAGTTTGCTCAGCTAGGGATGGCTTTATTTAAAAGTCAGGAAGGTTGTGGCCATGCTGACATGTCCTCCTCCCTGTCAGAGCAGACAGGAGGAGGAGGAGGAGGAGGAGGAGGAGGAAGAGGAAGAGGAAGAGGAGGAGGACGAGGAGGAGCGAGGTCCTCTTGCTGAGAGCAGGACAGTAGTAAACGTCAGACACACAGTCAGCCTGCAGCGTAGCTGCTCAGGAAGGAGTAGAACATGGGCAGCTTCATGCGCTGCTGGTCCCGTCGACACCACGCCATCACTGTGCCCTCGCTGTTGGCTGTGTAGAGGTGGTGGCCGTCACACGAGTATGTCAGGCTGAGGCAGACAGAAGAGGAGATTATTAGACTTCTGACAATGAAGTGAACAAGTGGCATCACATAAAAGCACAGAGAATAGCATGACTGTAGTCCTGCTAAAATACCTGATGATGGGTTTGCTGGACTTGGGGAAGGTGATCTCTCTCACTGGTTTCAAATCCCAGGTGCTCCACAACCTGAAAGCATCCATCAGTATAAATAATTCAGTATCTCTAGAAGAGTAAAGAGAAGAGCATGTAGTAAATGCTGGACAAAATATATTGCTGCTTACCTGACGACGCCGTTCTCCAGACCACCGGCGATGACGTTGACGGACACGCCCTCCGGCTGGTTGGAGAACGCCACAGAGCAGATGATCTCTCTGCAGTGGACGTGACCAATCAGATCTCCGTTCACCGTCCACAGCCGAAGGTCGCTGCCTCCGCCCTCTGGACACAGAAAACAGCAGTCATAACTCACATCAAGGACTGAAAGACACTTCAATAACCTGGAAATGTGGTACAATAAACACTGAGGTTATACGGCAAAACAACCCTCACCGGAGTCACAGACTGTTGCGATGTCCCCCGTGGTCTCACTGGCAGACACAGCAGTCACTGGGCTTTTGTGGCCTGTGAGGCTTTGCACATAGCAGAGTCTGAAGAAACATGAAACAGCTTAAAAACATCACCCACTCTGCATGCTGCAAGAATTTTCTTCTGCTTTCACTTTCCAAACACACTGACCTGTTGAGGTCCCACAGGATGCAGGTGCCGTCGTTGCTGACGCTGATCAGGATGCTGTAGGGTTTGCAGACAAACAGGCTGGTGACCTCCCCCGTGTGACCGTACAGGTGAACCTGAGATTCCACCTCCATCTCCGACGGCTGTAAGAGACATTTTCCAAATCCAGTCACGTGTTGGAGAGGACAGAGGACATACAGATCTCAATGTATGCGTGACTCAGTGATGAGATGCTTTGTTTTGTTCTTTTTCCTAAAAAAGAACTCCATTAATCAATCTCCTACTGGGCTTTGCAAATCAGTGCAAATCAACTGCTAGTGAAACACCCTTCAGGGACAGAAAAAGAGGAAATCTGGATACCTAGTGGTGGGGACCGATGAAAGTCTGAAAGCCTCTCTGATGACTGAACTCCCAGACCCCTAATCCCACTTATAGGCTCAGTGGAAATGTGTTTCAAGGGCAACTGTGATGTGACTAATGAAGCTGAGCGTTTGAGCACGGTGAGGCTGTCTAAAGAGGGGGAGGAGGTGGGGGGGAGGTGATGGGAGGCGGGTGGGTGGATTGGGTGTTCATGTGGAGGCGGAAGGTTAGAGGGGGACGTCGCCATGGAAACCCACCGTGGTGCTGGTGAAGCGGTTGCTGTAGGCGGTGATGACTCCACACTTGCTGCCCGTAAATAGCTGGCAGCCATCGGGCACCCAGGCGCAGCTGGTCACCTGGAGGACAGAGAGACAGACTGACGGTTGGATACAGGAAACCAGAAGCTCATTGGTTGCTCCAGCATCGAGTGGTGTAATACAGAAAAAAAGGCTGGGGATTCTTCTCGCTAACCGGTGCTCTGGGTTTTTACCTGGTGGAGTTGTGAACACTGAATGAAGTTGATGGGAGGTTCGCTCTGCTTGCTCTTCAGCCTCAATATGTTGTCTGCGTAGCCCCAACTCAATATGGCTGACCACTGGATATCTGTGCTGTGCATGCTACGCACACCTACGGAGTGAAGATAAAATTAATGGAGTCAGCAGGGCGTTGTGCAATGCATCCTGTATTCCCAGGCTGCCTTGTGAATGAGCGTTGGGCTTCCTACCCTGCTCCTTGCTGTAAATCATCATGAGGCAGAACTTGCGGGAAAGGCCGCAGATGGCTCGAGTCGGCAGAGCCAGCAGGGATCCGAACCTCTCCCCGTGTGGCTGACTGAAACACACCACTGGGTCAGGAGCAGAGGGGGAGCCCACATATTCACCCCACTTCAGACCTTTGATCCATGGCAGCGGACTCTGTGGGGGAGGAAGAGAAAATTGCCAGGTGAGCAGCAGATCATTTCATGGATGGTGCATTAAGTCATGTCTTCCTCAGCGCACCGCAGGCCGCCAGAGTCGGTGCCACCACACACTAGATTACCGGGCAGGCTATTTCCTTGGCCTGTTCTCTGGTTTCTCTGAAGGCCAGCTGAACCAGGAGGCCCATGGCAGCCGGTAGCTCGCCCTCCATCATGAGTTTGGGTCCCGCCCTGCTGATATGAGAGGCGTTAAAGAGCTGCCTGGGCGTCTGTCCGTATGTCTTGATCATCGTCTCCAGGGCCCGACGCTGGACTGGGTCTTCTACAGACGAAACGTCCATGCCAAAATAGGTCTGTGAGAAGTGATATGCAGCTGGTATAAGCAACTAGAACCATCTTTTCAATAATATCGTGCAAATGCAATGATTAGAAGCTACTTACAGCTGGATGGAAGACGTTGATGGCCTGGACGGCAGCTTTGCCTTTCTGCTTGAGCCCGAACACCAGGTCGATCCACTGGCACAGTGTCTGGGAGACCTGGTCGGACTCTAGCGCTTGCCGGTGGATCAGGATGAACAGACGTGGGTCATTGCGAGCCCAGGGTGGTAAATTCACGTGATTCACTCTCTCTCCGTTCTGACGAACCCCGAAATCAAAACCTGCACAGGCAAAAAAAAAACCAAAACCAAAAAAACCAAAACAGAAATAAATAAAAAAAATCTTCATTCATGAGAAGATTAAAAACGTACGCCAGCATAAATGAGAAAGGGAAAATAATTACCCTCTCTGTTGACCAGGAATTCTGGGAGGTAGAAAAACTCTGGGATGAGCTCTTTCACATCGGTCATGGACTCGTACGAGGACAGGCGCCACGTGGTGTTCATGGAGTGAAACGTCCGGTCCGGGATATCAAAGCTCTGGTCTGATTAAGGCCAAAGACAATCTAATTACAGATTCGACTCACTGATTGAAAACATCCCCTTTCATGACCTTAAACACCACGCTCGCTGAATAAATTTACAATCACATAAAAAAAGATGCCTCGGAGGATCAGATGAGAGAGAGAGAGATGAATGAAAAATAAATTAACAGGAGAGAAAGAAAAAGAGGAGAGAAGGGAAGGGTGAGGAGTTGATCAGAGAAAAGTATAAAGATGAAGCAGCCTTTCATGGCTAATAAATGAAATGCACCACGGCAGCAGCAATGTGCTCCTCAGTTAGTTGTGAGATCAGGATGTCCCAGCATTTAGACATTTTATTCTGCTAGACACATACTTAAGCAACATAAAGGCCAATATACTGTGGAGTTAGGAGTAGATTCTGTATCAGAGATGCCTAATATGAAATGGCTCAGATCAGGCTAAAGAAAAATGAACATCTCATGATTGTATCTCTAGAGATACAATCATGCAGATGTGTTTTTCTGAGTTAAAGTTTAATGTGTGTCTCACCCTGGTAGGCAAGGAACATCTTAGTGAAAGGGGGCATTCGAACCAGGAAGTGCAGCACAGTGCCGCTGTTGGAGTAGTGTGAGCCGTAGTGGTAAGGCTGGACAGGAGGCATGGGGTCGTCCTCACGAATGCCCTTCTTGTACTCCTCCTCCAAGTACTGCATGAAACACACACACACGTTAATGGGTCTTCCTACTAAAACATCCAATATATTCAAGTAACACGTGATAAACCTACACCAGGTCTTACCCTGTAATTATCCACGTAGCGATCCTCCTTCTCTTTTGACTGGACTGCGATGGGTTTGCTTAAATTTCTGCATAACAAAAAGACGACAAAGCACTAATGAGCCAAGAGGTTTATCAGCAACAAATGCAAGCAACTACCATCTCTTGCCTAAATCAATGAATCTCTGCATGTGTTTATGTCTCGCTTTTTTTAACAACCATTCATCCGATTTACTTCACACTTAGCACGTGTGTTGCTGGAGACACAAGAAAGTGCAGCGTTGACTTTGAAGTCATTTGGATGAGAGATTCTTGAGAAACATAAAGATAACAAACATTAATTTGGTGACTACAGTTGGACTGGGTTGACTCAGGGATATAATGACGCCATCCACTGCAACAACAGTGCACAGCAACGATTTAAAGTTACAATAAGCTGTACCTAAAAACACTTCACCCACAATCATCTAAAGTGTCTGAGTATTTTAGACAGGCCAGCAATGTGGTTGTGTGTGAGCACAGCAAACTGGAACTGGCTAATCACACCAGTACAACTGCTGCACAAGCACTGGAAGCAGAAATCTCCCGGAGCGTTTGGTTGAGGCTGCGCCGTCCTGTTTACTCTCTGTTCCCACCCAAGCATGATATAGGCTGCCAGGATAATCAACACACTGAACGTGTTCTGTTTCTAAATGTTTCATCGGTCCCACATGCAAACGAATTCCTTCCCCGTTGCTGTTGTTTTAACAGAACGCTACACTGTGATGTCGTTGCACGTTGGTATTCGGTCTTGTTACAGTTTCCATCGACTTGAACGGCCACGTCTGAGTGAGAAATTCGCTTATATTAATGGTATTTATTGTCTGTAAATAGTTATCATTTTACATCTGCAAGCATTTTAAGTTTTAAGTATATATACTGACTTTCCAGTTTGTGTGTCACGATGTTCCTTTATATTTTAAAGTCCAGCATTTTTCTGATTATGCATCTGACAAATAGGCAGACAAACATTATTATTATTGACATCATGACACAGTCGTGACACTAAAATAGATGATGATGAGGCAGGTTTTAGAATTTCTTAAATGTAAATTTTTATATTAACCGAGTGATTAAAAACAATGTTTAGAATAATTGATAAATTGGTCACTACATTACTCGACTAATCAAAAAGGGTTAGATCACTCAATACCCCTCCTTCTAGATAATTCTGGTCAAACCTAATGAGGTGTCAGCTAATGTGACTCTCAGTTTTAATGCTTTAATACCCCAAACGTAGTCAGCACTGAGAGTGAAGTAGTTTGGATGAGCAGTTGGTCTTTAAAATTCAGAATGCTGTAAGCAGCAATACTGAAGGCTAAGCAACTGGCCTGTTTTGTACTAGTATCATAAATGATTCACAAATCTTGACTTCAGAGAGACCAAATTTGTCTTACAGTTTATCAAAAAAATAGCACAATAAATTTATTAAATATTACATTGTGCACATGAGAGTTGAACAAGATTTCTCGAGCATAAAAAATATACATATTAAGATTATTTGAGAGCAGTGCACTCAAAACGTAGTAACTAATGTGTCAGTGGTATCAGAGGAACAAATTTGCAATACAATCCTTTATACTAATATCTTTAATATTTTCTAATAAATCTACTGTACCCTCACTAAAGCATCACAACCTGTATTGCATTTCCGAACACACTAACAGCACTGCCATTCAGCACTGACCTGTAGATGCTTGGGTCCTGCAGGTCGACGGTCTCGCTGGTGTAATCTCGCAGGATAAAGGGGAACACTGGGTACTGCATGAGGTCATTGAAGGAGCGACCCGCGTGCTTGTTGAGATGAGTGAGATACTCAAAGTTAGAGATCTGACCCGAGCCCCACAGCTGTGTGAGCGCCGTGATGTTTCCGTGCTCCAGCAGGTTGGGAAGATCAGAGGTTAGGATGTTGTGGTAGACATCATCTCGGAACTAAAGGCAGAACACACAGAGAGAACGTGAGATTACTGCCAATGAAAGAATGAACAAGTGACCTGCTAATCCACATAAAATACCTCAACTCCTTTAGAGCTTTAGTTCACTTTATCACCCAAGATTCAGCATTTAGAGTTTGACTGTCACTGTCAAACATTTAACTATTCATAACCTCAATAAGAAATACTGTTATCAGCCTATATAATCACTGGATGGCCATGGTGGGCCAGAAGTTAGTTGAACGTGATGCTGATGTCCCTGGTTTGCTCTCATTTCCTAGAATTTCTATCAACTAGGGCTGTCATTGTATCAGATTTTCACAATTATCATGACCAAAAGAATGAATGATAATGATATCATCACATTATTTTATTTATGAATCTATTCTTGGTCTCCTCCTCTTACCTTTGTGGGTATATTTTATTTAGAACCAGTAATTATTGTTTTGCGCTTAAATGACATCCTTTTATTGACTGTCCCTGAGGTTCGCACTGAACTCGGCAAACAGGCTTTTATGTTCTCTGCCCTTGCTGCCGGGAATCACTTGCAGGCTGAACTACAGCTACAAGAGCTGATCCCGGTGAGGGATTTTAAACATGTGGTGAAGGGTGTAGAGGCAGATTCCACTTGAGTATGGAACTGCTTTCCTTCTCAGCCAATTACGATTCCTCCTGCTTAGGCCTTCCTTTGCGAGTTGTTAATGTATGTTTTATACGTGTTTTTAAATGTTTGATGGATGTAACTGTAACTTGGTGCTACTGCCGCCTTGGCCACGGCTCCCTTGAAAAAGAGATCTTGCAATATCAATGGGACTCACCTGGTTAAATAAAGGCTAAAACAAAAAATAAAAACGATGTTGCTTATTGTGTGTTTAGTCTCTTTTTGACAAATGAACTACACTTAAAATATGAATGGAGGCAGGTAGAATAAGACTCTGTAAGCAACTGCGCTGTGTTGTTCCCATGTTGGAGTGTCATCCAGATAGGATTATTTACAATATTGACACATGTGTATTAATAACACAATATCGATGTTGCATTTTTGAAATATCATGTCTGTGCTCAATATCAGTATTTGGTGGCAGTATAATAATTAGCTGACTCAAAGTTACAAGCTGCTTAACAGAGAAAAAAAAAAAACAATTAAAAAGACAACATAAAAATAAGAGAAAAATACACAAAAGACCACAAAAGCAACCAGAGAACATTAAAATGGAAATCACAAAGCAAAAGTAAGAGTAAAACAATCAGATCATATAACAGAGGGGAATCAAAAAAAGGACCAGAAATCACTGCCATACATCTCAAATTCATGAAGGCCTTTTGAGAAAGAATATCTTAAGAGGAGGTTTAAAAGATGCCATGGATGTTGCCAGTCTGAATTTCAATAGGCAGCAGAGAACTGGCTGAGATTTAGGAATAAACAGCAGATGTACCGATCTAAGAGAGCGCCTGGGACATAAGGAGTTAAAAGGTCCTTAATGGAATTTGGAGCAAGGTCATTTATTGCTTCAAAAGTAGAAAACAGAACTTTATAAACAATGCAGAATTTTACAGGGAAGCCAGTCTACAATCTACAGTCACATCTGTAGCTGTGGCATGACTGTAGATTGGGAGCAGTCACATAATGACGGAGCTAAAACTGGATGTTGGTGCTGATGTTCAGCAGTGGGCTGTCCAACAAAGCAAGGTTCTTTGTTAGCCCAGGCTTTCCTCATCAGGCTCTAAGCATGCTCCCACTACAATAAAAGAAGGCAATTGACATGTCATTTGACTCTTCAAAATGGATGCATGTACAAGGTCTGCCAGAAAAGTTCCAGGACTGGTGTCACAAAAGATATATTTCAAACCCAAAATACAAATTACAAGTTTTCCCCTTCAGATGATCAACCAGCACGTCTATGAAGACATCCTGCGGCGTTTGCTTCGTTCAGTGCGTGAGAAGAGGCGAGACTTGTGGCAGGACCAGTCCTGGCTGCTTCACCAAGATAATGCTCACAATGCCCTGAGCATCCGACAGTTCCTGGCTGAGAAGAACATCGCCATGCTGGAGCAACCTCCCTACTCACCCCACCTGGCTCTGTGGGATTTTTTACTCTTCCCCAAGCTCAAGGGGGTCATCAAGGGGACCCGTTTTGAAGACCTGGATGACATTAGATGGCTGTGACGACAGAGCTGCGGAGGATCCTGGAAGAATCCTTCCAGAAGTGAATGGCGACGTGGCAGAGAAGGCTGGGAAAGTGTGTTAGACTCCAGGGGGATTACTTTGAAGGGGAAAACTTGTAGTTTGTAGTTTGGATTTGAAATACATCTTTTGTGACATCAGTCTTGAAAGTTTTCTGACACACCTCGTAGGTTCATGTAATGCATACAGATGCATACAGATGCATACAGCTTAGTTGCTAGCGTCTAACATGTTGCTCAACAGCTGTGCAGACAAACTGTAATTCCTCGGCTAAAAATCTGTATGGTCAGAGAAAACATTGTCAGAAAAAGAATTGGTAAAAGGGTGGAGCTTCTTATAGTCTTACAATGAAAACTCTGGCTTTAGGCTCAACATACCTGATTAATCTCAAAACCTATCTAAAACAATACATGTCAGAATTTGGAATGCACAAGGAAAATGGAAAAATCTTTTTGCTGCTTTTCCCGAGAAAAGATTTTACAAGCCTGCAGACAATCTGCAGGCAACAGATTATCTGTTTGGCTTCCATGTGCTCAGTAGCTCTGTACTTCCTTTGATTTTTCAGAACTGGAAATACCAGTCATAAACCATCTGTCCAACCATATTGTAACTTTCTTTCAGTATTTCACTGAGAGCAAAATATTAATGGTATTTTTCTGCAGAGTAAGATGGTACTGTATCTTATTACCATGATTCATAGTACCGAGTGCTACAGAGCTGGAGGTATCAGGAACAGAATAACAACAAGGTAATTCAACATTTAATTTTAACAGCAATTTTTTTTTAAGCTACATGATTTCTTCTGCTCATTCATCTCTTTCTTTGAGCACCGACAAGCTCTTTCATCTTATCATTTTATCACAATCCAGCCTGGATGGCTACATTTTTATATTCAAATAAACAACAGACTGGATTTTTGTGATTTGCCGGGGAGTCTAGTTATGGACGATAAATCCACTCAGGGTTCTGTAATAATGATGTGAGACAGTGGAGGTAAACAAGCTAAAACATCCTACTGTGCATCATTCATGAGCAATGTGAACATTTGCTTTGTGAATATCTAAACTCCAACTGACAACTTTGCATCCTTTATTTTTATTCCATGTGACTTGTGTTTTTTTCCCTCACCTTGGTGTTGTCAAAAGCTAACAGTAGGGTCCTGCCGTTGGTGAGGAATATCTCCACAGCGTTGTCTCTTAGCTGCCACCATCGCTTGTGCACCTCCTTGATCTCCTCGTATGTCCAGGAGAAAGAAGGCGCCTCGGTCTCCCCATGAAGGCTCTGTTCAAACACATAAACGCATTAGGTGTTAAGTAGCCAGGAGGGCACATGCAGTGCCATTCCTGTGGCAAAAAATATGCTTGAACAGTGTGCTGGTTTTACCTGGTTGTCATGAGCATCAGCAGCATTGTCCTCCACAAAGTACATCCCAGATTTTCCTGTGAGACAGCGCAGGGTGAGTGAGATTTGCTGTACTAAGCGCAAGACAAACAAAAGCTTCCCTGAGTGAATAA
The DNA here is from genome assembly GCF_000690725.1 of Stegastes partitus. Lineage (NCBI taxonomy): Eukaryota > Metazoa > Chordata > Actinopteri > Pomacentridae > Stegastes > Stegastes partitus. The sequence goes on along the minus strand of NW_007577732.1, from coordinate 1,453,409 downwards.
ATAAAAACTTGTGTGTGAGGGCAGAGCAAGACACTCTAGCGCCTTAGAGAGAGCAGATTATTCTTTGTGCCTTGTGACCGGCTGAGTATATTATACATGGAGCAGCTGTGAGCTATGGTCAGTGTCTTACCCAGAAGTAGCTCCCCTGCTGTCTCTCTGGAGGGGGCAACGCTGATGCACCGTCTGGTGAACCTAAGGACAAAGAGACATTTCTTATACCAGACACACGCCATCTGAATAAAGAATAGGCACTTCTCAGTGTAGCAAAAGGCATTTATGTGTCTTCTCCCAATCATCCTGACTGTTTCAGACAGATATGGTGTTTACGAAAGTCGTACAGTCTGGCAGAAAGGCAAAGAATTGTACCTGATGGACTCGCTGGTAGCTTTGTCTTTGACAGTGGAGGAGAAGGAGGAGTGAGTCTTGTCCTCAAACAGGAAGGAGAGAGCTGGCTTCACCGTGTCTAAACAAGAAGTGGAGATCAGATTAAGAGAGAAAAGTGCACCAGTTATGAAATTAGTTTTACAAAAGAAGGTGTATCCACCTTCAGGCTGGCGTCTGTCTTTAAGTAGATATTTGTTGGGGATGGTGAGGTAGCATCTCTGTAGCCGCCGCCGCTCCCGGTTCGGCCCCTCTGTTGGGTCCAGCTGCCAGGATGTCGGGTAGGATGTCTGGTCGTACCAAACCGCACTGTAACAGACAATAACAACATATTCAAACACTTTGCGAACTCATTGTAGCACAGAAGAAACCTCACTGCAGTGTTGAAGATACGACGCAGGATGCAAATATCATGTCCTCGGTGCTGTTTCAGAAAACTGGGTGCTTAACATGCTGAAATGTTAGCTTTAAAAATTGTAAGTCTTTTTTAAAATTACACTGGGTTACAAAAAATATACTTTTTTTGAAGGTGTTTAGGATTTTTTAACTGATTTAGGACATTTTTGCAACACTGAATCCAAAAATGGCATCTGCTTTTTGTACTAGGTCAGGTTTTATGCCAACTTGATTTAAAAAAAAACAACAAAAAAACAAAACGATTTTACCACTAAATCAATTACATTTTTTGACATTAGCGATTGATTTATTTTAGTATGTCTCATATGAAATCGGATTTTAGAGGAAAAATTTCATTTTCTAATTCTTTTCATAAGCTAAATGATCCAAAAGTAAACATTTGTAGGTAAATACAAGTAAATTGCATGTTTCACCAAATCAAAATTTTGACCTCATTGAGCAAAACCAATGTAATATTTGGACTCAGCGCATTGCAATTGTCCAAAATCAGCTCAAAAAACTTTGACACCAAAATGGGTGTAGACCATTGTTTAGCTCTTCCTAAGACATAGCTGTATGGATAGCAAAGACAGTCAGTCAACCATTTTGTTCCAGACTGAATAAACACAGAATGGCTCACCATAACATTTGTACAGACATTACTGTCCTCCTCAGTTATAACAGCTTAAATCTTTAACGTTTCATCTGGTAGCATCATCAGGTCACACTTTTGAAGCTAATTACTAAATGATAGCACGCTAACGTTCTAAATTGAGATGGTGGCCATGCTAGATGTAACACTGGATGATAAATATCAGGACGTTCGTATTGTCAGCTGTCAACATGTTAGCTTGCTGATGTTACTTTATGCTGTGTAATGCAAGTAGCTCCGTCAGGCTAAATGAATGAACAGGCTGTAATACACAGCCCTGTCCTCTGGGTATGGTGCACAAATGTATAGATCAATAAGTTTGCTTCATTTCACAGTGTTTCAAATTGTGCTTTCCTCTGAAGGGATTACGATGCTCTGCTGGTTTGAGATTATTTTATTCAAACTTAATTATTCACACAAAATTGAAACCTATTTCATGTCATTTTCAATAAGAAAATTACCAGAAAGTAAGGAAGAGAAAATTAATCATCATTAGAATAACTACAATCATTATAGAAACAATTTCACTGTTGTACTTCGTTCCAACATTACGTGAGAGACTAACTTCCACTCTCACCGGTCATGTGTGAGTTGCTGCACCAGCTCCTGCCAGTGGCGGCTGGCGCTGAGGTCTGTCTTGTAAAGGCCCCTGATGTGCTGGATGACTTTCTTTCTCTCCATGCCTTGCCGCAGAGACACATTCTGAGTGATATCAGCTGCAATCTTGGAAATGTCCTTGGACTTTCCATCCAGTCTCTGGATAAGACTGCAGAGGAATAATAAAGAATGAAGTGAACAGAAAAATGGAACAAAGACTTGATTCTTACCAATATGCTCTTGTATTAAACATCAATCTCAAATCAAAAAAAAAAAGAAAACCCACTCACTTCCTCTGAGTGCTGGCCATTTTCTTTTCCCACGCCACTTTACTTGTTTTCTCTTCGGATTCATACTTGAATTTTTCCTGTGTAAATAAAGTTGTAGGTAAACAAGTTCTTAGCATACATTTATTTTGTTAACAAGAAAACCTGACAGGTTGGTCTTAGCATTTATAGAAGACCAAGATATTCAACATGCACGAAAGCTGATATTTCATACTGCTGAACTGAACAGATACATTAGGTTTGACTAAAAAGGCTTGGAAGCTGTTGCCCTTCGCCGTGACAGAGAATGTTTAACAATGGCTCTGTCTTTGTAAGACTTACCTCTTTGATTGCCTTGAGCAAGTCTTGTTTGTGTGGAGCGTTGGGTGGGATGCAGCGATGACCGCAAAGCTTGAGCGAGGTCATGAATACACCCACGGCACTCTGCTCGTCTTTGGTGAGGCTGTCCTTGTGATCGTGCAGCATCTCGTACAGGTATAGGGACAACTTTGGTCCATGCTGAGTGACAGAGAGATAGAGGGGAGAGAGAGACACAGAGACAGAGAGAGAGAGAGAGAGAGAGAGAGAGAGAGAGAGAGAGAGAAAGAAAAAGAGAGAGAGTGTGTAAAAAGAAAGCAGAGATTTGAGTTTTATTATAAAACAAGTCATGCAGTGATGGACTGGAAAAAAGCCTCATCAGGCTAAATGACCTTCAGTAAAGTCTGACAGGAGGACAAAGAGTGAAAGAAGACTCCCATGGTGATGCAGGGGGGCTGATGAAGACCATGAAAGCATTCATTTGAATATTTTTAGAATCAAGGACTGGAAAACTTGTCTGTGGAACTGAAAATGACACACAAAGCTAATACTGTATAGTCCACATTGACTGACAGATTCCCCTGAAACCAAACGAGATGATCTCTGCACTGTGTAGATGTATTCATTTTGGGGTCCGAGACATAGTCAGCTAGCATGTAAGTTGACAAATAGACTTCACATTCACCTCTAGACCTGGGCTGAGGCTCTCCTTCAGAATATCCAAGTGCCGGGGATCAAACACAAACTCGAGCGCCTCCTTCCTGTCAGACAGGGGAAGCGCAGGGCTGAGTGTGTGCACCAGCAGACGGCCTATTTGGACCCGAAAAGTGTCCCGACAGGACCAGAGAATCCTTCGCCACTGTTGATGTGGGGCTCCACTTCGACCTGTGCTTCCCTGTGGACGTGAACCACCAATACTAGGTTAGACTTTACACATTAGAGCACTCAAACAAACACTTCACAACTGAAAACGAAGCTTCTTAGAGAAGCTTCTTATTGGCTGTTGTCCGTACCAGGCTGATCTTGATTCCATCCATCATGAGTTTGAGGATATCTTTCTGAAAGCTCTTCTTGCTGGCAGGCGGCAGTGTGAAGGGTGTCGGAGAGTGTGGGACAGAGGCCGAGCCACTCTCATCTTGTGGTTGATCACCAGGTTCTGGTGTGAAAAGCTGCTGGTCTGGAGAGTCCGGAATATTCAGCAGGTCAAATAAGTCCTGACTCACATCTGAAATGAAAGACATATTCAAAGAAAATAAATACAATAGAGAAGGTTCGGTTGGATAATTCGTAGAAGAACAGCCTACGTACCATGGTAAATGAGTCTGTTGACAGCGAGAACCACAAGCCTCTGCAGCCGTTGGACAAACTCAGTCTCACTGGCTCGAATGGGGTTTTCCTGGCTCATCCTCCTCTGCATCATCTGGTTGAGTTCATCGCTGGCTACAGAGCGCATCCGCATCAGGAGAGAATCAGTCTGGGCCAGAGAGAACCGGCGCCGACCTACAAGCACAGTATTGGTAAATCTTCAGTTGTGGCAATGCAAAGTGCATTGATGCATGATAGAGAAAAATAGTTCAAATAGGAGAAGATTATTAGGATTCACAGATCACAATGCCATTTGCGCTGAAATGCTTAACACCGATTTAGTTAAGCATTCAAACATGCGTACACAAAGGCACCAGTAGCACGCAAGGTACTGGGCAAATTAATCCCCAAGGTGAGAGCCAGGGGACAGGGTGAGTTCACTGCAAACAATGGGAGACATGCTCCGTGACGGGGAGGATGATCTCCACTGTGGACCGCAGTCCCAGCTACCTGCATCACAGTGGAGCATGTAGGATGGAGCTCCGGAGGGGGAGGGGAGGGGGGAGTCCTGGGACAGGAAGCTGAAGGGAGGGGACAAGGGGATCTGGCCATAGGAGCAGTAGTGCTGTCTGGGGATGCGGGGGATAATGGAGTCTTTCATGGCAATGGAACCTTTAGATGGGGATGAGGAGAGGATCAATACACAAACACAATTCTACCTCAGCACTCAGGAAGACAGAAGCGGATCGGATTTATACTGTTCAATCAGTTGTTTAACGCTCACCTGCGATGCTCTTGCGCTTTTGATAGATGGCGTGATGCGGAGAGCTCGGTGCATTGACAGAACTGCTCAGCTTCTGAGGTTCCTGGTTGGCTGTCGTCTTTATGAACTCGATTGCAGACTGAAGGACACGAAACTGCAAAGCCACAGCCATCTCTGGAAAAAACACAGACCGTGAACTTGTTAGAGGTTTCTCCTAATTCAGGATTGATGAGTTTTATGCAAAAATTAGTGAACAGATTAGCACTCAACAGTTATGAAAATGCACACATTTTTTTCAAAAACAAAATCTCTTAGATGGAACTTGAAGAAACACAATGTCAGACAATACAGTCAGCAATCAAAATCTGAAAATAACTGGTTGTTTGGGCAATTAAACACAATGAATTCACACCAGTACAGGACAATACAATGTGTTACTTTTTGAAATAAAAAATATATACTTAATACTATGTAGAATTGCTTAAGCTTTATTCTTGTTGCCTCTTTAACACAAAAATGTGAATGTCACCTAACTTTCGGTAGCTTCATAACAGCAAAGAATAGGTGCTGCCATCACCTGCATTTTTGTATTTTCCTTTTGTTTTATTCTCTTTGATGTAAAGCACATTGGTTTACACTGGCTGAACGAACTGTGCAAATAAAGTAGTTGTAATTATTCATATTATCATTCTTCCTGAGTTTTTTCACGGTAATGACTGTTATAGGAGCACTGGTGTTGCTAAATAAATTACGTTTTTGTCTGCTGATCAAAACAGTCTGTTAGATTCTTTCTTTGACAGGTAACCTTCTATGGCGATTTGAGGCTGTTAATTATACTACTGATGAAACACGCACACCTCATGAACAGATGGCATTCATCAAGTCGAGATGAGCAACTTAAAAAAAAAGGGTGCAATTAAGATAATTTGGTAAATCCAACATGGAAAAAAGCATCAGAACAGGATAAGAATACAAACATTGTTTTGCATTAGGACTAATGAGTGCAGTAATACAGCTAAATATAATTGCTAAATTGACAAACAACAAAAAATAAAAGGAGCAGAGTCATGCCATTCTAATGTTTCTGTGATCATGGAGTGATTATATCAGATCATAAATATAGTGAGGAAATAAGTGCCATTGGGGAAGAGATGGGAGAGATATTTTTCAGAGCAAATTTAGAGAACAATGAGAGGAAACCATTTAGCGAGAAGATGAAAATGGAAGATATTTCTCAAATTATACTTTTTTTCTCAAATGACTTTCCACTCTGCAGTTGCAGATAATGAAGTGACAGTCCTGTTTCTTTCTGCAGTACAATTCGACAGCTTGATATCATCCACAACTGCAGAGCACTGGAGATGACAAGACAGATGTATTTTGCATGTGTATTGAATTTCAGAAACTCAGCCCTCACCCTGTGTGCGACGCATCTTGCTGGTCTGCATGAAACCTAGCAAGGTAATGAGGTCCTCGATGATGCGGAAGTATTGGGACCCTGAAGAGCTGCAGGAGTGGATCGTCACAGCGACTAACATCTGCTGGATGTCACACACCAGGAGCTTGTAGTCATTCAGGGGAATACTGCATAGGGAGGACAAAAAAAACAAGAAAACATGAAGAACAGGAAGTTAGTCTACCAATCATACATGCAAGATCAACCAACAGTAAGAGGATTAATGATTAAATTCTTGGCTCAAAGGTTCAGCACAAAACCCATGAACCCACTGAGGTGATGAATCATCCTCTGTTTTTTCAGCCTTACCCATTCTCCATGCCGTTGAGGGTGGAGAGGGTGTTAAAGAGCACATACAGCAGCCCGTGGTCTAACAGGATGTCTGCCAGCTTGGGGCAGGCGTTGACGAGCTGCAGCAGCATGCACAGGATGTTGTGCACCAAGGAGTTCTCATACAGAGAGTTCTCAATAAGACCCAACACTGGGATGATGCAGCGCTTTCTGAAGGGTGAGATATTTTCCATTTCCTCCAGGTCCAGACTGGAAATACAAAGGGGGAACAAAAGTGATAAAGTATGCACAAATGTGTATGCTTCCAACATTATTTATACTGTAGACAATTGTATGCATAATAATATGAAATAGAGTGCCTATGGTGCACTCGCAGTTTTGGCTTGACAAGTATATTTTCTCTGGACTCACTCTTCCTCCAGGCCCACCGGCCGCCCAAACAGCATCTCCAGGAAGCATTCAAGGAGCCCCTGACTGCCTTGGTGGATGTACAACTGGTTGGCCAGCAGTGAGAAGCCATGGTTCTTCAGAAACTTCTCTTTCTGCTCCTTGAGAGCTCTGCTGAAATAGGCATCCAGCAGCTGGGAGAGAGGAGCAGAATAAATGAGGTCTGTGAGCACAGAGGAGTACTGTCCTGGGGCTTCATTTATTACCAGTACATACACACAAAACAGGGACTGAAATATGTAAACAACACTTTGCACAAAAAAGTTGGGAATTCTAAAAACAAACCAGACAAGACAATGCAAGTACTTCTAAGGAAGCTATAACCCACAAGGGTTAAATACACGTTGAGTTGTAGATATCAAGTGTATGATTTCATCTGCTGTGTGGCTATAGCCTGTAGATGCTTGAACTAATATAAAGTGGTGAGCCGACAGTGTAGCTGTCTGTTGCATCAACAGCTGCTGCAGCTTTAAGTCTCTTAAGCTTTAAAAGCAACACTGCCTCAATTCTACACAGAAACAACATGTAAGTCAATATTCATGAGGGATTTGCACTGATGAACAGTGGTTAATTGTGGGAATTTAATGGGCAGACTATGCAGTTCTCCACAGTAAGCACCTTCACAAATTGATTGTGGCTGAGAAAAATGAAATTTTCACGGAGGATACAATGCAAACATATTTTTAAGTCTGATTATTTTTTGGTGTACTTCAGTTTGGTCTTTTGTGTGCACCTGAACTTGGTGCAGATCCTACGCAATTTTATAAACGAGGCCCCAGGTGGTATAAAAGTACAAGAACAACAATTGTGCACAATTACTGTTTTCTCCTGCTTGAGTAATATTTGTTAAAAACTGCGATGCCCGGCTTGTTAAGGGATTTCTTAAAAAATAAACAGCATGTACATGATTAGTCGTGCCTAATGAGACAATGGGACAGATAGGGTATGCAAAGTCGAAAAGTATTTGGAGACAGACAAAAATACTGTTGATTTTGGACTTTTGCTAGGATTTGCTGACATTAAGAAAAACATTTTGGCTGTTCAGCCTCTCCAGAGTTGTGGTTGTTTGTGTTTTATGCACTTTATACACAGTTCCCTCTCAGCTGTCTAGAAATTCTGACTTTAATCTTACAAAACAGCTTCACTTACTGTAAGTTTTTTGAGCCAAAAGTGCTCATTCAAAAGCATGATATGTAAAACAAATTTGTAAATGTGACTTCCGAGAATGGAAAAAAGTAAAAAACATCCTACATTAGGTAACAGGATTGAGAGATCCATCGGCTTTACAGAATGTGAGACTCATCAAAGAGGAAACCAACCTTCATGACTCCTTGCTGGATCAGGGGTGAGGAGTGATTGACCAGAACAATAAGGGCTTCTGGCTGAATGAGTTTGTCCATCACCTCCTCAAGCATGAGGTCAGGCAACAGCAGCAAGACACCTCTCAGAAGGTCATAGAGTCCACAGCAGATCAGCACCAAGCAGTCCTCTGTACTGGACCTGAAACAGACAACTCAAGCTTTACCGCTGAAATACTTGGCATGAACAGCTAGACCAAATTCTTGAAATGGTGCTCTGATAATGTATATTCTAATCCTTAGGCTACACATTATGTATGTGTACATATATTAACTGGAAAAAGTGTCAAAGTGCTACAAAAACTTGTTTTGATAAGTGTGAGTGATTTTTTTTACACTTCAAGGGTATAAAACTTGCATCAGTCAGAACAGAAGCTATTTATCAAAGAAAAAACAACACTTCGGTAAAGAGAGATTGTTGAAACTCTATATTTCCATTAACCCTGCCTGAGCAGCATAAAATCAGAATACAAAACAAACACCAGCCACACGTTTGAATTAAAGCCTTTTTTTTTCTTGAAAGATTGCTGCATTGCTTGAAATAATGAAATGAAAGCAGATGTCTTAATGTCACACGGCCCACACTGTGTCTAATAATAACATATCAGTGACTTAGCAGAATTACAATGAGCACATCTTTTTTTAAATTTCCTATCAGCTTAAGTCAGCAGCTGGCTGACACGTAGGAATAAATGGAAACTATCACTACAGTACAGTACAAATCATTTTTAAAAATTGGCTTGTTTGGGGCTATTACTGTAACTTAAATGCTCATATGAAAATCATGAAAACCCAGTTTTGGTCTTCATCAAAAGTGTGCAACCTTTGTGTAGCTACATACACAGCAAAACCCACATTTAGATAAAATGTTGAAAAAGACCTGTAATGCTCACTGTAATAGCGTGGCCATGGTTTGGTATGGGCTGCCTGAATTAACATTATGACTAGTCAGAACATGCTGAGGCACATCTGACAGTCTGACAAGCTGCCACACTAAAGGGTACTATGATTGCATACCTATCATTGGACTCAGTCTTGCTGTGGGTCCTCTCGTAGCCAGGAGAGTAGGTGTAGCTCTCCCAGTCTTCAGGCATGGAGCCCCGATCAGCCGCACTGGGCCAGCGGCCAATGGTCAATGAGCCGTTGGGAGCTGGGAAGGCCAGGCCCAAACTGGCCAGGTTGCTGTGGCTCCTCTGGAAGGACTGGATGCCCTTTAGGCTGTCAGGGCGGCGTGGCGCCTCATCACTGGCCCAATCAAACCTGTCTTCAGACTCCGCCACCCCCACACTGCCCTCTGCGAGGCTGTCCACCTCCGCTGCCTCGTCACGGTCCTCCTCCACACTGATGGATGGCGTGCGCTGTGCTGCTCCTTCACCTGTGTCCTTCGAGTCACAGATTGTCTTGGCTGATTCACAGCTGCTCAGGAGCTGCTCATCACCTCCGCCCTTTTTGAGAGTCTCTGTGCTGCCGAGTGCCTGCTGAGTGGCGAGGGAGACCCCGTCACCTTCACCTGCCTCATTTGAGCTGCCGTGTCCGAGTCGAGGTGTCAGTAGGGGCGAAGAGTATGGAGATGGTGCCAGGCTAGGGGGGCGTAACGACTGATCATCACCTCCGTGTTCAGGGGAGGGAGCGTGGAGATGGCCTGGAAAACAAAACAAAGTAATTCAGCTTTTACAAATGATCACACTTTATAACTGAAGGCTGCAAAGGTCCTTATTTGTATGCAGGGACATTGTAAAACACCTGAAGTGCAAATAGAAATACTGACAGACCCGCCGTTATGATAAATATCACAACCACAGAGTCATGACAGTACACTGACAAATCTGTGAATTTAATTGTGGGAAAAACAGAAACAAATAAAATAGGGTCTATCTGACGTTTTCTTTAATGGTGAATCTATCACAACGTATTGTTATAAGTATCTCATTCAAATCCATTCCATTTATATAGCCCCTTCCTACTGAGATAGAAAGAATAAAATTAAAAGCGATGTTGTGATGACAAAAGGGGATTATAAATGTAAAAATAAGAACAGTGAAAGCTCAGACAACAGAGGCATAGTTAAAAAGATATGAAAATATATATAACAAAGAAAGCGCTGTCAGAGTTGCTGTTATATTGAATTGTTTTTTAACAAACAAACAAAAAAAAAAAACAAGAAAAAGGAAGACGGGAGGGAGTTTTACAAACACTTAAAATGACCTAATGCTTATGCATCAGCCTTTTCCCCACAACTAATGATGTTTACATTAGTGACTAAAATAAACTTGTGACAATAATTCATCACAGAGAGAAAATGGGGCTGATACAGCACTAAACATGCTAAACAAATTTCCCTTTTTTAGAGGCGCATACACTCAGAAAAGCCGTGCTGATCTTTCATTTTATGTTGTCATTCTACGCAGCGAACTAAAGGTTTGTATTTAATTAGTGCTACTGTGTTGGGTGCTGGGAGTGCATTAAGGTCAGTGTTATATAGCTGAGGCAGCTGTACCTTCATGGGGAGCATCAGTGAAAACAGTCGGGGAGAGTGACACCACAGAGCTGCTGGCAGACTTCCCTCCACTGTTGGAGTGTCTCAGGTACATAATGGACTGAACCTTCTCCTGGTACAGCTTCCCATCTGACAAACACAAACATCAAAAGAGCTCAGTGCATTAAATTTCTGGCACTGTGAAACAGAGCTGCTGCGTTCAGCTGCACTGCACTTCTCACCTATGTGTAGGAAGAAGTAGAAGCTCGATGGAGTGTGGCAGACGTAGGTGTTGGTAGGAGGGTGAACAGCCAGCAGGAAGTTATAGATCAGTTTTAACAGGTCCATGTCTGGAGGAGAGCCGAGGACCTCCTGGATGATTTTGATGAATGACAAACATACTTCCTGTGGAATGGCAGTCAGATGCTCGTCCCGATGCTCCTTAAGACAAACACAAAGTTTTTAGTAAAGGTCTCCAAGAGAAGTAAGCTTATTATGAGAGCAGCTTTAAGATGATGACCTACCTGTAACACCTGGCAAGTGAGCAGGAAGCGATGCACCACCTCAGCCTTGAGGAATTGACGAACGTTGAAGACCTGATGAGGGTGGTGAACCCTGATGAGGATCTCTAAGGCGGCAAGCAGCGTTTCCCACACTCCACACTAACAGAAACAACACAAAGTACACAACCGTGCAGGGAACTAATCATCATCTGATGGTGGGGATGAGAGCACCATCACTCCTCAGCAAAGTACATCACTTTCGGACAAAACATAAAATACCATCTGCAGTGCAACCACTTAAACTTAACCATTCTTTGTGTACACAGGAGCCTGCAGTCCATCTGTGCATCTGGGTAAAAATTACTTTACTCATTTTTTTTTAATTCTGGGTATTTTTTGGAGAACCGCGTTAAAAATTAAAACCAGTGAGCACATGGCCACTGAGAGTTGCTCCTGAAGTGTAAGAATTTATTACCAGCTCATCATTAGATGAGGGTGTTTTGAGCTTTCTGCCCCTCATCAGGAATGGATGTTAATAAATTAACAGACCTTGGGAGAAACTAGACATACTGAGAACTACCAAAGCCATTCAGTGATAAAAAAAAAATTTCTTTTCATATTTTTCCCTTCCACTGTATCTAAACATCTGATAAGAAAACAACAAATCATCACTTCTGTGTTAAACAATAATTTAAATCTAACCCACACAGAGTATCCATTTACCTTTCACAGAATTTTGACACCTCATGTGTCTGATGATCGCCTGGTTGGAAATATGATTCCTTGTTTTTGTGTATGTTTATTCTGTAATGTTTTGTCTACTTTTGTTAGACATTGTGTAATTGTTCTTCTTCTTATTTTTTATAAATTAAACACAATTAATGTTGTGATGTACATGTTTACCTCAGCCTTGGCCCAGATCTTCCAGTCCAACAAAACATCTGAGAGAAGCCGGATATCAAGCACCACAGCGACTGACTCCGTGTCCAAACGGAACTGACCATCGTCCCCCAGGAGGAGGATGGGTCCACTGCAACACCCATCAAGTAAAGTCTAGAAGGACACAGTGTGGCCATTAGGAATACAGCCACTGCTATAGTGCTTCTATACCAGCTTACAGAGTACTGTTTACTCTAATGAGACACATTACTCAGCATATTGATAATAACAATCTCTGCGGAAACAATCTTACTGTGCAAAATCTCAAATAGGAGGAAAATCAATATATTCTTCAGGAAATTTTTGGAATGCTTATCACTCAAAACTAATGCCATTTACTCCCTGAGCAGCCCTGTCTGTATTGATCAGAGCCTATAAATTGTGACCAGCTTCACTGCAGTGGTCATAAATCCTTTATGCCTCTGGAAGACTGAGGTACTAAAAGACAAAAGCTTGCAGTTTTACACACAGTAACATTGTTTGTATGACAGTGTTAAAAGGTTAAATCAACTTTGAGATGTACTAAAGAAAGATCTCTTTTACAGCATGACCTGAAAAGTAAAGGTGGAAATAAACTTCCAACGACTCCAGCGCAGCATGTTCCTTTTCATATAGGAATGATTATGAGTGTTTAATATCACTAATCAGTGAAGTTCTTTGCTATACAATACAGGATGTGAAAACATAAAGTGACAAAGGCAATCAGAGATGTTGTGTGACTCTGCAGGAGCTTAGTGTTTCATCAAGTCAGACAGAATCCATTTCAGCACAAAGCCATCACACGGCTCAATTACAGACACAGCCAGAGGGTCAAGTAACAGCAGGGTCACCAACACTGGCTCAAAGAGGCACCACTGCGTTGGCCTGGATCAGATTCATGGTAAAAACAAGTGATTGTGAATATGCTTTACCGCACAGATCATCAGAGGCTGTGAGAACAGAAGAAAGCAAAGAGTTCAAGATGTGACTCACTTTCAGCATATGATATCCTACGATGCATTTGGACTTGATGAGGACCTGATGGATCATAGAGTAACCATGGTAACAGTCCATTTCATGGATACGGTGTTGGTTAAACTTGGACAGAGACAGCAGCACTCGCAGGGCCAGAGCCTGGGTCTTCTCACAGTCACTCAGCTCCACCGTCTGGACACCGCAGAGCCCGAGAAAGAGGGAAGAACAAAAAAAAAAAAAGAAAGCAAGAAATACCGAGCATGAGAACAAGGCAGGTCTGCAGATAATAACTCTGCTAATTACAGATTTCAAGAGGTAATTCATTAAGAGAAGTACATCTTTGTCATTTCTCTTTTTGTCTTAGAAATACATTTTCTTGCAGTGCTGGCTATTTGTAGCACCTTTATAAACATTTGTAGGATGCAGCATATAGATTTTGCAATGGCTACAACATGGTGTTCCACAATGTCCTGAAATAAAAACTTGTTTTCTATGACATTTAACATATCATCAACATCAGTAACTTAAAAAAAAAAAATCAAATCCTGATTCATTTATATTGTTTTTTAGCTTGAAAAAGCTGCAAAGGAGCAATGTTCTTGTTTCCTCTACGAGCAAAATCTACTGGAAACAATATGTGAGGGTGATACAAGAGAGAAATTTTTCAAGTTTTCTCTGAGGTGATTTATTTGTAAATTTCCTGAAACATTATCTGATGGGAATACACCTAATATTTCAAAAATGTTATGACAATTAGAAATGTGGTCTCTGAGCATAGACTTTATTTAAAAAAAATAAGGATCATCCAACCTGTGCAAAAAGGAAGACGAAATTTCCCGTTCCACCGATCTTGTGCAGGACGCTCTGCAGGCCGTGGGTTTCCGTGGGGAGCAGAGCTCTTAGAGGGTTGGACTCCAGGGAAACACTCTGCACCTCTTTGGAGCTGAAGGGCCGCTGGGTAATCACTGTTTTGGCCTGACCTTTCAGTCTGATTACAGGTTCATAGATCGTGTAGACTCGTGGACTGCTGGGGGCATAAACTACCGCCAAACTCTCCTGCGCAGAAGCACAATGCACTTTTTAGGAAAAACTGACAACTTGTAACTTTGAATAATTATAATAATAATTAATTAATATCGCTTAATAATATTGTTTACGTAGAGAGTCAAACTAGTCCTAGTACGGATTTGGCCTGGGCTAGCCTTGGCTAGAGTTTAGAAGAGGGAAATATTTTAGTCTACTTGTCTTACTCCCTTCTTTTTTTTTTTTTTTTTTAAATCAGCACGGCTACTATCAACAAATTCATTAGGATTTAATGGGAGAAAAACTATTTTCAGTCTCACTGAAATAGCCGCAGCTTAACTATAATAGCTTTTTCCATTTGGGAAAAATTACTTCCTACCATGCAGTATCATTAATGACAGCTAATTGGAACAGCACATTACTCATACACCGTGAAATGAAACAATAAATGAGACATAGGAGGGATTTGCTATGCTTACAGAGCACTTGAATCACCAGTACAAGTATGAAGTTGAACATCTGACATGCAGAAATTAGGTAGCAGATGAAAAAACTGTGACAATTAAACATATATTTGCTGCTTTTGCATTTCATAATTGCATTTTTTTGTGTTTTGTGTTGAGTTAAGGCCTTGTGCAAACAAAGACTTACAACCAAAGCTGTCGTGTCTATATCCTTGCTCTTCATCAGAATCTCTCTGATGTGTTCACACTGTAGACCTTCCTGAGTGACAAATTTGGAGAATATTCCACTTGGCTTGCCATACTTGCAGGGCATTATCGAGGTGAGGTCTGGCCCACTGGTGTACAGGTAAAAGGCCTCCTCGGATCCTATTCTAGACCCTGACACAAGCAGACAAACATGTAGTTAGAAAAAGAAACATTACAAGGACATGAATACAATGTTCCACCCTCAGAACAACAACCTAAGACAGGGGACACCCTGGACAGGACACCAGTCTATCACAGGGCTACACTTAGAGACAGACAACCAAGCACACTCACCTTCACACCTATGGACAATTTAGAGTCATCAATTAACCTCAACGTGTTTTTGGACTGCGGGAGGAAGTCGGAGAACCCGAAGAGAACCCACGCTGCATGGGGAGAACATGCAAACTCCACACAGAAAGATCCCAGGCATCCTAAGTGGGACACGAACCAGGGATCTTCTAGCTGCGAGGCGATAGTGCTAACCACCGAGCCACTTTGCAGCCCCCCATTTAAATTATTTTTATTAAAACAAATAATCACAGAAGTTCAACTTTAATTATTCGCCATTTTGTTATTAATGGCATTATAACTGTGCTATACTGAACAAAAAACATTTTTGAATACTGATACTGTTTCCATAGAGGGAAAGACTTCATACCGCAGTGAAAAATTAGCCCACTGAGTGTAAAAATGTTTCATCCAGACATTGGTTGGTGTTCAGAGGGTTAAATTATATGTTTTTTTTAAGATATCTGGTGAGCTCAACTTGTTGTTAAAAACTATCTTGATCATTGGATGTTTCTTTCATAAAGAAATGGCAAAAATGAACTGTGAGAAATCCAAATTAGACCCTGAATCCACTGCATGAGTTAATGATCTGCATGATTCCATCAATAAGCCAAAAAAATAACATAGTAATGCCACACAAGACCCTTGAGGGGCCATGGTACACCTTGATGTTTTATTTCTTGCTTTCTTGCAACTTCTTGAAATCCTGCAGTCCCTCTTTTCCAAGAAGAGGCTGCCACCAACACAGAATTCCAACGATGAAACTAGTCTAAATACATCAGTTGGGTTCACAGGTTGAGATCGCCTAGATGCAAGCCATTCACAGTCAATTAGAGGCAACAAGTGAAGTATTCAGTAAGCCTCCCGAGAGAATGCTGAGAATCCACAGCGTGCCACACATCACGCCAGTCACAGCCTTGTACAGATGGATACTTGATAGGCTTGTAGCATAAACGTATCATAAACCTTTTATGTACATTTACGTACAGTGTATGCTACTTGTAAGAATAAAGTTGACAACAAAAGAACCACCAGAGAGCAGCACTGAGGGCAGATACAATTAAGTGAAGGATTAAAACGGACAGCACGTAATGCGTGTAAAGTAAGATGATGACTGTCTGACTGGGATTAAATGTCTGAGAGCTTATGAACCTATGATTCCAGACAGATAAATAAGACATGAGTTAACAGAAGTCTCACCGTTGAACAGAAGCACAGTGCCCATGCTCCAGCGTCCACCCGGCTTCAGCAGATCTTCAGAGGAAGGTGTACAATGGCCTAGCATACAGAAGGTTTTGTTGCTGTCAGATGATAAACTGGACTTCCTGGGTAGAGTGTAGTCCAAAGAAACCTCACATTTCCTGAAGAAAAGACAAGAACAATGTATTTAACTTCACTAATTTGACCAAACAGCTCATCATCCAGTCAGATTCGTATTTCCTCACCAGATGCCACACACCCAGACAACCACACGGCCATGGATGTTCTTCTTTCCCTCTGGCTGCTGGCTGTAAGTGAGGCCGAGGTGTTGCCACTGACCCCCTTTGAATAATCCCTCGCCAGAGTCTGCCTGCGCCAACAGTCCCGCTTTTATCTCGTCATTTGGGTCTATACAAATCCTGTGGGAACAGTGCATTATAATACCACATGGCCCATAAACTCTGAAATTCTTCACACACAAAATTCCTCCCAATTCTTGAAACTGTACTCAAAGCTGAAGCTCACCTAAAAGTCAGAGAGCCTGTAGAGAAGTCTGCCCACACTTGAAGCATCAGTGCTTTGGAGCCCATGGACAGAATATGAACGAGGCCTTCCTCTATTAATCTCGTCCCAGCCTGAGATGAACCATGGTGTGACTCAGCTGCAAGAGGGCTACTTTCATCTGGAAAACAATGAGAAGAGAATCTCAAAACCAGTTCATGTTTATAGACATCAAGCCCCAAAGATTCTTATTGAAGGATCTGTGTCTCACCCTTGTCTTTGTCCATGTCCTTCTCCTCCTGCTCTGTCACTCTCAGCCACATAGAGGCACTGAAGCCGCTGGCCATGTGGGGCCAGCAGTTCTGCCCCACTAGGGGCAAGTGTAGAGGAGCGATGTGCCAGGGGGAGGAACGGAGGTGGCTTGGCCGGTACTCTATATCCCCCTCCCTACGACCAGGAGACAGTTTGCCCTTCCACAGCAAACCAACACTTTTCCCTCCAGCAGCACAGGTTTGTCTGGAGCCAGGGGACAACCCTGCTGGTGTTGAGGCCCCAAGGATTATGGGAAAGGTCAGGAAGTGAAGAGGTTCCATATTCATGTTGGCTTCAATGATTTGCAAGATGCCCTTTAGTAAAATCTCCTGGTAGGTAACAGAGTAAGAGAGAAGTAGGAGAAGAGTCTGTCATTTCAGATTTAATGAAGAAAACACTTGGCATATCTGCCCGTTTACAATTTCCCCATAAGTCGTTTTTTGTATCTCTAAATTAATTAGTATACATAAAATCTTATACACATAATACTGAACAATTAAATAGCTTTAACTGTGATTCATTAAAAAAAAAAAAAGCTCAGCATCAAATCTATGGGCTAAATGTAACCAAATAGGAAGAAATCAAAACAATTAGATGTGGCAAATCAAAGTCACTACGTGTCTCATAATCGTAGACAGAAAACACAGGTCACATGTCATTATATTCACAGGGTTAAAAATAAAGTCTTCTCTTCCGTTTTGGAAACCTATTTCTAGGGGACAGGTTATTAATGATGTCTGCTGCAGGATTCCAATTAAACACAGACGTGTGATAATAAGTTGTGGCTTCACAGCTGTTCTGCACACTTTGGTGTTAATTGTATATAAAATGAAGTGGGCCCACAGGAGCATTATGTGTTGATGAGCTTTAAAGAACCAAGAAGTGAGAAAGAGTCTGACAGGAAGGGCGTCTTACAAATAAGTTCTCGCATCTGCCAAAAGACTGAATGTGCAGACTGTGACCATATGCTCCTAGTGTCAACGTCAACGCAAGCAAACAAGTGCGTTTTTTGAGTGATTGATAAGGTTTGCTATTTACAGTAGGTGGGGTCTTCTCCAGGAAGAGGCGAATCAATAGAGCCAGTTCCTCCGCTGTGATTCGCTGGCTCACCATGGCAACCAGCAGCTCCACTAGCACAGTCTGGCAATCTGAATGCAGACCAATGAAAAGCAGATTACGTAAACAGTTTTCATTTACTTAGGCATGAACCAGAACACCACAGGCAAAAACGGAAAACAGCATCATGCTTTGTACTCAGCAAAATATTATTTCTGGTAAAAACAACTTAAAAGGCTACAGACAAGCAAATACAATACAAGTGACCAACAGACATCATACATTAAAATACAAAATATAAACTCTAAAGGAAGACTGTACAGAAATTTCTCAAGAATCTTAAATATTATCCATATTCTATTGGATGTTTCAGTCATGAGAAATTGCCAAAGACGATGTCAGAGGTTCACCAACACTGCAAAGAGGGTACACCCACTTAGCCTTTTCTCAGATTACAATGTCAAGTAAGATAAACTCAGATTCTAAATAAGTCTACTGGGTACAGATTCTCCCAAGAACTACTAAAACTATCAATACTAAATATGACGTTTGAACCCTGAGGACACAGTTGAAATGTCAGGGGCAGGAAAAACAGTCTAAGGAACACAGCTTACTGAGCGGGCCCATTATTTTTCCTGAGAAGGCACACATGAAAAATATCTTGTAATGTCTGATAAGATAAAAATAAGCCCGAATGAACAAACCTGTAAAGGAGGGGTCTGTTTGACTGAGGATGTTGTGAAAGCCAGACAGGATAATTTTGACTCCTCCCTGTGAGAACCAGAACAAGAGGGTCAGTCATATTCTTGAGCTCAAAGCTGATGAGTATATTAACACAAATATGGAAGGCGAGTAAGAGTAGTACAAAGACGAAGAAGAGGTCAGTCTAACCTGGTCATAGAGTAAGGCAGCATTGCGGCTGTTGGCGTGCACTGCACCGAGCAGGCTGTGAAACACATGACTCAGAACCTCTAGGTCCGGGGAGCCGGAGGCAAGGAGCTGCAATTCCATTGTGCAGATCTCTGGGAACAGCAGCACACCACGCCTGGGCCCGTCCGCCACCGCCGCAAACTCACGTAACACGGCCGACTCCACCTTCACTCCTAAGAGATCAACCACAGACAGCAGGGAAAGATCAGAGACACAACAACAAGAGACTCACACACAGGCATGAAGACAGCAAACATGTCACACTGACTGGTACGCCGCATGCGTTAACACATAGACACACTCTGGCTGCCAGTGCTGCTTGAACAGCTTCTCGATCCACAGGCATTCCCTCCTTCAGCTCCAACCTCCCATCTTAGAGGCAGCACATAAAAATGAATTATCCTCAGTTCTGTGCTCAGTCTCAGAGCAGCATGGGAGTTCCCTCATGATTTACAGGAGAGCAGCCCAGCAGGCTCTCACATGGCTTCTGGGACCTCCTTTTATTAATGAAGCTCACTCGTCTCCCGATGCACAGCTACACACTTTGTCACCATCTGACACTCACACATTCGGATACATACTGCTTTCAGTGAACATAAACTAAAAGATACACCATCCCTGTCTCCCTTAACTGCCGTGTTGTGCTGATGCTTGTGTTTGGTCTTGTGGTTAAATGCAATTGCAGAAACCCCCCAGTTTGCATTTCTTGCCAATTTCGCTGTGTTTTTGAAAAAGAACTGCAATCCCTAACTCTGAAGTCATTTCAATTAACCTTGTATAAATGAATACAAGAAGCTGGTAAAGTGCAAATACAGTTAAGGGACAAGGAAATGTGAGGAGACAGCAGTTACTGGAGCCAGAAAATCTTAACATGAGCATAGAGAGAAAAGCCTGGGGAGAAAAAACGTGGAATGAGCTAGTAGCAGATGCAGCAGCTGATGGTGATAAGCGAGGACACAATATGCCCCCAAAATACGTTACGCTTTCTTCATGGAACTTTTTTTTTTATATTTCAAAAGCACTTTTACTAAATTTAGCAATTGAAATTCTTATTTCTGGCAAAAATATAATTAAATTGTACAGATTTAGAATGCTACTAAAGCAGCCCACATCTGTGATCATGCTTTACTCTTTAAGATGATCAATTTCCTGTTGAATGAGGATTTTCAGTGTTTAGGCGAAATAGACGCTTAAATTTAAGAAAACAACAGATGAGCGTATTTGCCAAACTATTGTTACCAAACTGGTTGGAGCAATTTGTTTATGTGTGCAGCCTGACTTAAGAATTACAGATTCCCTGTTTCTCAGGACTTAAGAGTTTTCCAGGAAGTTAAAATCTCCACATGAGTCACAAGATTCAGCTCATGAGGCCACGGAGCGCGGCTGCCAGTAGTTGTAAAACGTAAAACAATGACTCGATTTCGAGACGATGAAGGTAAAAAGGAGTGCAATCGGGCGACATTCTTAACCAAAGCGGAGACGCAGAGCTGACACAAGAGGCTCAATAACATATTCTGCTGTGTCATGTATGCGCGACACAAACTGGCCACTTCTTATTGCAAAATATCCTCTGCAGTCCACCAAAAGAGGATGTTGCTTTTTTTTTGAACGAAACAAACAGCTAAACTGCAAAATGTCTGGAAATCAAGATATAATTTAGCATAAAATATTCCAGTGAGTGCAGGAAAATGCAATAATTATTAATACTTTAACAAACCAACTGAATGATTAGTTCAACGACAGAAGACGCAAGATTTCCCAAGGCTAAAAAGCAGCAGGTTTAGGGGTTGACAACACCACATGACCTCTCAATTCATCAAGATTAGTCTCCTGACATTTATCACCAACATAAACACGTGCTATAAAAGTGATTTATAGCATTCTTAAAATAACCTCAGTATTGAAAAATGAATTTGCAGTGCATAGTAACAAGACTTACAAGTAAAGCAAACTGTGCAAGTAACCAGTCTGAGCTACTATTATTTGAAGCGGCGAGGTACGTGCAGTAACTGTGTGATCTTGGAGTAAATGGGGGAGAGAGTGTGCATGTGTCTGGTGTGGCAGCAAGCATGGACCTACCCTCTTCCTGCTTGGCCATGTCCTCAGGGTTGCTTTCGCTGTCAGCGTCGTAGCCCTCCTCCTCCCCCGGGGGCTTAACGCCACAGCTCTGCACCTCGTCCACCTCCTCAGACAGATCGCCTGCTGGGGCTGCCCCCTCCGTCAACACCTGAAGCTTCTGAGCAACCAAAAGCGAAATAGAGGGAGAGAGAGAGAGAGAGAGAGAGACGAGGGGAGGCAAAGAAAAGTCATGAATTTCAAGACTATACAGTTCAAATACAACTAAAACAAGATCTTTGTCTCATTAACTTTCAAGCAAGTTGTAAGATACGAATCATCTCACAAGAGCTTACCCAATATTATTATGAAAAAACAAATTCCTTGACCAAGAAGTGAAGCAGTGGTCTTACCACTAATGCAGCGAGAAAACTATCAACAAAATGAGGGCAAAAAAAAAAAAGAAAGAAAAAAGTACAAGATTTTGGTCATAAGACAAATATCAGCTGACTTGCAAGGCACTCACACAGCCCAGTTCCTTGACGTGAACAATCAGTCATCATATGTGCATGTAGGCAAACACACACCCACCCACATACACACAAACTCAAATAAACAGTCAAACTCTAAACCGTTCACTTGTTCAAAGAGGCTTATTGTAATACACACCTCTATTCCTTTTAACATGATAGTAGGCAGCTTTATGAGTGAACATTTGAAAGAACAGTCCAGTTCAATGGACAAACTTTGTGGTGGAAGACTTATCTCTAAGCTCAATAGCACATACTTGTAATGGCTAAGTGAACATCACACTCTGCTGGGCTCACTGAGAAAGAACTAAGCTCTTAGGAAATAGGTAAATCTATTATATAAAAAGCTAAATCCTCCTGTGTTGGAATAGGCTTAGTCAGACAGGCATTTTAAGACTTGAGGAAAACACATCGAAGGCTGTGAGATAGGAGACACCCACTACCAGGCGGTGAGTCCTTTTAGCGTGGACACAGAAGAAAAATGATTATCTTCTCTCATACTTTTTTTTCTGTTTATCTCATTTCCTGGAACAAATAAAAGCGGTCTGGTCGTAGCCATATATGGTCCTGTGAATCTTTCAATAACGTTGAACAAAGCCTACAGCGATAGTGTCACCATTGACAAGGCGAGAGTTGCTGTGACTAAAGGATTTTCTTTCTTATCTGTTTTGTCATTGTGAAAAACCATCAACATGGGGATTATTGCTGATAAAATACCCCAATTGGTGATTTATATAGGTACGGAATCTATGTTGGAGGAACTGACGGAAACAAGCACAAGTCATTGAAACAAAGTAAAATCATGTGTGGGGTTCAAAATGAGGCCATTGCTGTTCATGTTTGTATCCAAGGGCTATCATTATTTACATCCGCTGTTTTGTTGTACATCTGGCAGATAACGGCTGCTTAGCAACATAGTGTGAGCGGCCTGACACAGGAGTCCTGATGCTTGACAGCACTTGGCTGGAAAACAGTTTTCCTCTCATTGTATGCTTGCCTCCTAAATAAACACCACCGCTTCTATTTTACCAGGGTGTTCAGACACTTGTTAGCCAAAGAATCTGTAGATATAGTGTGTTTACTGACTACAGTCTGCTTCTCTGTACTAGATAAAAAGCAGCTATATATTAAAAAGATATAATTTTTAATCTGTTTGAATTAACTTCATCAAGAAAAGACTTAATATTCATCTGACTGGATTATATTGGTCAGTAGTTTTGAGACTCCTGACTATAATTGTCCCGTTAGATACAATGACAGACGAGTTAATAACACTGGGTCACACACACAACAAAAAGCACTTTGTTTCTGGTCACACATAACGGTTTACAAATTGTGTGATATCTCTCTCCAGTTCTCACCCCTGCCTGACACCTTCAGAGGCTCTTGCCCATGTGGCAACTTCTTGAAATCAGTAGGAATGGAAAAAGTGAAAATCAGCACAAGGGGCAGCGAAGTGAGAGAATGAACAGGCAGGAAACTGAAACTAAAGAGAAACACATCTATCTTGGTCTTCATTTAATACTATTCAGCAGCTGATTTTTGAGTAGCTTTTGGTAATGTTATGCTTCTATTATCAGGCTGACAGGAACCCATGGGATGATGGGAGAAACAGGAATGACATATAACAAAGGTCCCCAGACAGACCACAACTGGCAATATGGCTGTGTATGGTGAGAACATTAAACCCCTATTTCAAGGTATTAAATGGTCTTAAAATAGCAGCACATGAACTCATAGTATCATTCAGGTTATAGTCTGTTCTGGCACTTTGTTACAGGAGTATCAGGCAGTAAATAAAAAGCAGTAATTTGAGTGAGATGAGGATTTTTGCAGTTTAGCTATAATCAAAAACCTTTTTAATTTTACTAAGCGATTTATAAAAAGATCAATTTTTGCGTAAATGCAATTCAGCACAGCAAAAAAACAATTAGTAGAGAAGCATTTTGCCAAGAGTTTTATAATGCTATTAATATTGAAGGCAGATACCTGCAGGTATCATATACCTGATGCCTGGCTGGCAATAACGCGAACTTGTCTCTCAATACACAATTGTCTCAAAAAACTACTAAAGGTGCAGTAACTTCACTCACAGGTTCTCCCAAGGCAGGACTCACCCTGTCTGGCTTCTCCTCGGGAGGATCAGGACAGGATGACACCTGGGCCAAGGCCACTCTCAGGAGAGAGTCAAACAGCGGTACAGCGAGGTCAGAGTTCACCACCCCTGAGCGAGAGAGCTGGTCTCTCACCTCAAACAGGGTATCCGCCACTGACTGGAGCTGCAGAGGAGGGCAGGCGTAACAGTTTAATTGAAGCCAAAGTAAACACAATTGTTTCTGTGGCTGATGTGTTCGCAGATTATGTATGTATGAGACACACAGTGTTTAACAAACCTGATAAGAAAGCTCAGGCTCTATCCTCTGCAGTGCTGAGTTTGCACTGTGTAGACAAATAGCCAGCAGGGCCTCAAGGAGACGAATGCTTTGTAGTTGCCACTCCTCCTCCAACTTCCTTGCTGGATCTTTGGTCCTTCCTTCAGCTGTACCGGTGCTAAGGGTGTCCACTGAATCATGAGATGTCTCCTCCAGGCCCAGTAGAGTGGCTGGAGCTGTGGACTCAGGGCTGCCTTTACCTTTACCATCTCTCTTCTTCTTTGCTTTTCCATCCTTGGTCTTACAAGAAAGTTTCTGAATAACCATGGCCATGAGGCGCAAGCAGACATCAAGTCCTCCTAGCCTGAAGAACTGCCTCTGGAACAAAGGGCTGGACAGGTAGATCCACCGACATACTGACCAAACATCTGCAGCGCGTCGTACCTGCTCTTTGGAGGGCAAAGCCACACTGTCTGGAGACAGGTAAGGCAGCCGCCCGCCCAACGGTTCACTCGCCGTACTGTCATAACCTGAAGTGTCTTCGGAGTCGTTTGCTGAGTCCCGGTCAGAATCAGCCTCTTTACTGACACAAAGGAAGGCCACACATAGGAAGAGGTTGATAACATGAAGGTGGGTTTCAGTTCGGCTGCGCCCTGGTCCATGTCCCTGTCCACTGCGCTTATGGCGCGGGTACACCTCCTTTAGGCCTTCATAGAACTTGCTGAGGCTCTGAGTGCCCTCTCCAACCCCTCGGGAGCTCAGTTCCTCAGCCAGGCCTAAGACAGCCTCCCTCTCTTCAGCGTCAGCACTCTCCAGCTCCTGAAGTACCCCATCAGTCTGCTGGTGTCCGGTGCCAATTATCAGAGTCTCAAACACCTTTAAAGCCAAAGAGCGCGTCTGATCCAGATAGACAAGCTCCGTCACCTGGTTGAGCCCATTACAACTAATAAAAAGGTCTCTGATCACCCTGTAACACAAAATATTTGAAACTGAGAAAAATTAAACAGGACGAGCAAATAAACAGTACAAATACTGAACACAAATATAACCAATTAGAATCATTTATAATGAATTTTCCACAGCTGAAGCACTGTGCCGTTCATCTATTTAAAAATCAGCCCTAGGAAAAATATGTCTATGCACTTATTATTGACCAAGGAAATGATTAATACGGGAACAAATGGGGCCGGTGAACACATTACACAGTAGAGCAGATCTCTACAGAAAAAAGCACCACTCTGTCTAATCAGAAAAACTCTACAACTGGCCAATCAGAGCAACATCTGCTTTCATCACACAGGACCCTTCACACTCCTTCCATCACTAATTTTATTGCTTTCCATCAGGTTGCAGATATAATGTTCCCCTCCCCGAGGCATAGCGACTCCTTTATATTAATAAGTCATCATGTATAACACTTTAAATTAACTTGAGGGCTCTACATGCCTAGATTGCACATGGGCCGAAGTGCTACGTTTGTAAAATCCCTACTTTGTTCACTGCATTCGTTTTGTTCTCCAATGTGTTTTCTGCTGTGCAGTTATTTTACCAAGCAACATGAAAGACAAATTCAAAGACTGTCACATAGTGTTATCAGAAGGCGAAACATGCATTTAGTCGGCAAAACAGAATTGACATTTTATCCTTTTAAGTTTGTGTACTACTGGTATGCACAAACTACTGAGGCGGTGATAAATAATAAATTACACTATTACAACACAGGGTAAATTATGGTAAAAGAATAATGCGTCACCTCTGAATGAAGGTTAAATCAACATTTGGCAAGAGAAAACAACACTCTTGAGAGATGTGCTAACATTCCACACTGACTCAAATAAAAAAATGTAAAAAACCACTTCAATCTCAGCATGAATTTGTCTCTCCAGTATGAACTGAAATAGATGTTCAGTTAAAGCTTTGAGCTCTTTGCATGAAAGAGATAAAATTTAAGAGATTATAAACTTGGTGATTTTTTTTTCTCTAATTCAAACCCTTTCTCCAGCCTTCTTCTAAATTAATGCAGAGTTGATTAATTCTGCTTTTTCAGAACATTTCCTCTTTTAATTAGTGGTGTGAAAGTCCATCAGGATGACTGTCCATTAGTCTGCATAGTTAATGCTCTCATCTAAAAAATACGAGTTCTGTTATGCAAAAAGCTATAGGAGTGCAAGATGATGTCGAGGCAGGCAAGATGTCAGATGATGTACAACTTTGGGAAAGTTACATGGCTTTTAGGTTATCTTTCAGCAGCTTTTCTTTTTGACCTGCTTAGATATCAGTGTGTATAAAACGGTGACGGAATTTTGTTGCAATAATTGGTTTCACACATTAAGCCGAAGCGCCCAAACATCAAAATGTAGCCACCATCAAATTAACTCCAGTCGTTCAACACATCACTGAGGTTTGTGAGACCACCAAATGAATTTATACTTTTAGAAAACTATATTTTTACAGAAGTTGAAGATTTTGAGAGCAGTTTACGCTATCAATTTTTTGTAGTCTTGAAGGATTTTGAATTAATTGATGCTAAATTGTAAGGTGTTTAGTATCAAAAACTTCAATAGCCATTTTAATAACTACAGTAGGTTTAAGTTGATCAGTTACACAGTTGGTTATAGTGGTTGCTAATTCAATCCTTTACCTAAATGGTAAAGTTATTCAAAATGTACATCCCTCAAACAATAATTACAAGTATTCCAGATGTAAGCAAATTGCAAACATCCACTGATAAACATTATTTTGGTGTTTAAACAAAATATGTTGAACATACATGAAGCAAAATATGAACTATTCTAGTGTTAAAGTTAGGTAAAATGCTGCTCATGATCCTCCAAAGCGACATTTATCTGAATCCAAGACTCATAAGACTTATAATGTTACCTTTTACATAGTCATAAGAACCTAAACTTGTCTCTGAAAGTGTCTGTTGAAAAGGCTTAGATGAAAAACATTGTAGCTGAAAAGTCTTTGAATGTCAGTCAAACCTGCAGAGAGCAGAAAAACACTCTGAATTTTAATAAGGAAACCTATCAGCCTACTGCTGACAGAACATCTCAAAGCATCCAGCTATCTATTTTCGAAACCCGCTGATGCTGTTTAGGGTCGCAAGGGGACACAACCAATCCCAGCATGCACTTGGCAAGAGGCTTGATACAACCTAGACGGGTCACTGAGGTTAACAAACGGACAGACAAGAACATTCCATCTCAGATTCACATATATGAGCCTTAGTGTTCACTTAACCTGGATGAGTCTGCATTGTCTCAAAGCAGAGAACTCCTTCAACCAAACCTGGGGGGTTTAATATTATAGGAACTGGATTTTGGCAGCATTCTGATAAATGCATAGGAAAAACAGCATCTGTTTTTGCCAGGCTACTGTACTCGTAACAGTGTTATATAAGCTGTCAATAATCCTCCATCTCTCACTCAGTACACAAAGCTGTGATAAATTATTGATTAGCATCAATTAGCAATGACCTGGAGAGACAGATCTAATGACTAGCACTGTCCAAGTAGATCAGGTGTCCTTCTGGCTGATTATATTTGCTTTATGTGATTCTACAAAAGAAGCAGAACCCATTTCTTGAGAGAAATTTGCTGCAGTTTTCTAAGCAGCCATCTGCAACTCTTGGCTGTTGTGAGGAATTAATAACACAGATAATTGATTTGTTTAAATATTTACGTAACCAAAGAACTTTGATCTTTTTTTTTTTGGACAGCTTGCAGCTACAAATGTTTTTACCTAATAAATGTCAAATCTAAAAAAGTACAACTTCCACAACCATTAAATGCTGTCCACTGTTACAGGGAAATTTCAAAGCAAATGAAACAACCACTAAAAAAAGACAGATGAGCAAGGAAATGTAGGACTGAAGAAAATCATATTTTAAAGTAACTGTAAAACAGCTTACCTTGATTTCAGAAGTGCAGGTAATGTTTGCAGGTAAACGAGTAGGACCTCCACAGGCAGGCACTGCGTGTGATAGCTGCAGACCTGAGTACAGACAGTGGAAACCCCCAGTTGTTGGGCATGGTGGGCCAGCTCTACCCCTCTTTGCAGCACAGGGTTGAAGATATGTGTGTAGAGCTGCCACTGCACTATAGCATTGCCCCGCAGGGTCAGGTGGCACACATGGCCAGCTATCTGCTGGCTTAGATGCCAGTCTTCACCAAACACTAGCTCCTGGTAAGCCTCCAGAGCATCCCACTTCCACAACATGTCCTCAGCCCCCCCTCCACTGGGCAGAATACCCTGGGAGCGGTAACACAAACTGGTAGAAATGGCTGAATGTTCCCCGTGCTGCAGTGTCTCCTCCAGGCCCGGCAGCTGGCTGCTGTCCAGAGTGCAGATGTTACAGGAGGCCAGCTTTGCTTTCTCTGAAGGCTGCCCTCCACCAAGCTGGTCTAAGATCAGTCTGCCCAAAACACTGAGTACATGAGACTGGTAACTTCGCAAACCTGGAGCTTGGAAGGCATGTAGCAGGGGTCCAACGACAGAGCGGGGGTCCATGCAACAGCAGATTCCAACTGCCTGCACCCCAGCCAATACCTGCAACACAGCAGGCCCGCTGGGAGACAGGCGCTGCAAGAGCCGCAGACATTGGTGGGCACAGGCAGCCAGGCAGCAACAACGCTCAGGGTAGCGAACTGCATCACCCTCCGTCCCTTCCTTGCCTTCTCCATCCTCTTCAAAGGGGTTGCGTCTGGCAGCTTGCTTAAAAGCAGAGACTGGCAACCCTGACAAGTCTCTGTGGTGATGCAGAAAGTGGGAATATTCGCAGCGACGATGGCGGCGTCGGGCACATACGGACTGATGCAGCTGCTCTGACTTAGCCTTCTTAACAGCACTGATGATCTTGAAGACCCCTGCAATGAGACCTCTTAGCCTCTCTGAAGCCTCACCTCCTACTTCAGAATCCCTGACCCTGCCAAGTCCCTCCAGTCTCAGCACTGTGGCCTCAAAGAGCTCGAGGCCACGGTGCTGGACAAATTCATGGATGAGTTCCAGAGCCTGGCTAAAGAAAAAGGGGTTGGGTGTGGAAGCCTGCAGGCAACCCAGCAGCACTTGTAGAACTCCCTCTAGAAGCTCTGGTAGCAGTAATGCTCTGTGACGATAACGAGAGAAACTGAAGTCATCCTGAACCTCTTGCAAAGTTTTCTTGGGCCGTGGAGCAAAAGGGTTACTCTGTCTGTCCAAGCAGCTTCGGATTTTGAGGGTGGCTCGCAGCAGGTCTGTCAGGCTACGTCTCAGGCTGTCTGGAAGGCTGTCATTCTGACTCACATCCACCGACATCAAGTGCAAGATGGTGCGTAGTAGCATCCTCTGGACCAGTGCAATCGGCTCCTCTGTCCAGCCTCCAGCAAGCTCCTCAGCCCCTGTTCCACCTCCACCTCCTCCCCCTGGACCACAGCAATCTCCAAACTCTGTCAGGATCTCTGTGAGAGTTGGTACAACGCTGACAGCCAGGCCGGGGTTGTGGTTGATGCTCATGTCAAACTTGCACACTTTCTCCAGCAGAGACAGCAACACATGGCAGAGGTCGAAGGGTGAGTTTTCCATGCGGTTGAATATTGATATTGCAGCCGGATCTGTCAGGGTTTCAGTGTCAGCCATCTGGACCCCAGGGGCTCTGGGATGGGGGTACGGTGCACTCATGGTTTCTATGGCGGTGGTGGATGTTAATTGTGAGGCCTCCGAACGATGATGCTGACAGCTTACCTGGATGGTGGAGCCATGTGATCTCCGGCTCCTTGCACCACCTGGGCCTGGGACAGCTTTGTCTTCAGAGTTGGCTTCTGAATCTGAGGTAGAAACCTGAGACTTGCGAGCATCTTTCACAGAGTATCTCTGCGCTGTTCTGCGCGACCTCCGTGACTTCCAGGTGCCACTGCCAACACGGGCCCTCTTCCCAGAGTTCTGTTCATCTGTTGCAGTCTTCTGTCCTGTTCTAGGAGGGACAGCCTTCACCTCCCGACTAAGGAAAACCTCCAGTAGGGACGGCAGGGTGAAATCTGTTAACACACAGAAACACCTGTCAGACTTACTCTGTACATGCTTCCAGACATACATAGAAACTCAAATTGTACAGTGTCATGATATCACAGGAATGCCTCTTCATGTCACATTTTAGTATTTGAGACCTAATGTTAAGCACCAGCCTGCCAAACACTGGGTTTTATTTTTTAAAAATACAATTTTTTTAGTTTACGTAGAGTAGCATAATGCTCAGCTGAATGTCAGCACTCACAACCTGTTTGTTAAAACACTCAGTAAGCAGGAATTAATTAAAGTAAAAATGTCTAAGGTCCATGTTAGAAAGGATCAGCAGCCCTGTACTAAATGCCGGTGTCATCTTGAGGTCACAGGCCTCTGCAAATACTGGTCTTGTCCTGCTCCGCGCCTGTTTCTGTTCGTAACACTGAGAGCTATCATAGCAAATGTTTCAAATTGATTCATCCATTGCAAAACAAGACCAGTACAGAGTTCACAGTGTTAAGCAAGTGAAGTACTAAATGAAAATAAGTCATTTGATAAGCACATCACACACACTGTTTGCAGTCGAAACCAATGTGCACACATTCCAGCGTCTTCATAAACCCACCAAACCTAATGCTGAACCATTGCTTGATGGTAATAATTTGTGAAGAATTTTGTAAAAGATTAGAAAAATATGGAAAAAAACAAAGCAAACCAACATTTCTGGCTGATGAATGCAGTTTGCGTTTTAGTTTGACTATACAAACACCCTTACTTCCTACCCACAACTGACAACTGTAATGCTCTGTTAAGTTTATGCCCATAAAATCAAGTATGACAATTGAAATTATTGGTTACATACCAGGAAAAAGAAGCAGCCACATGGAAAGTCTGAGGTATATGCTGCTAATAGCAACTTTAAGTGTATTTGAGTATTTGTGGGTACCGACCTGGGGCTTTTTCCTCCTGCACAGGAATCTTCCAGACCAATGGGAGTAAAGACAGCAGCAAAGTGAGCAGCTCTTCTCGACAGGTCAGCTCCTGAGAGTGCAACAGAACACACTGAGATTACCTAGAAAGCCCCTTTCACTCCTCACCCTCTGATGTCACACTGAAGACACACCCACCAATACATCCTTCTGTCTATACGCATTTCAACTGGAGAATTTAGTCACTCAGTCGAGATTTGCTTTGTATCTATATTTCACCATATTCTTTTAGCAGCCAGAAAGTAATTATTTGTTTTTATGCACATTTAATCAGTTAGTTAGTTCGTCTTCAGTGCCAGTGTGACAGGGAGCAATGTAGCAGCTATATGACAGACTTACTTCCGAGACCTTGGGGATCTCAAGTCTATCCAGGGCATTCCTCCTGCATATGTTAATTAAAAATGATCAACCAACTCCATCATGTGTGAATTGAAAATGATCAGCATGTCGATGTAGTAAGACTTTTACAAAAACCATACATTATTTTCACTGTGTATTCAACACTGCATTTGAGTGTATCAAATTATTAAATGTTGTGCAATCAATTTGGAGCACTTCAAAGTACTGTATTCAACTACTTTTTGTTGTTATTATAATTCCAAATTTAATTTTAATTTTAATTTAATATGCAGCTGTATTAATCATTACAAAGTCATCTTGGATATAGGCACAAGCGGTTTCTTTAAGGTAATGAGTCCGTCACCTTTTATTGTTTATGCATAGCCAAAGGCTGCAAGAAATGAGTTACTCATTAAGTACATATAAGATACCAATCGAGTAATGTTTTCAATAGACACTTTGTCATTCTTACACTGGTACTTTTACCGTTGATGACAAATCATACAGATTTTATCTTGCTGTAGCCAAACATTAGCAATTTGAATTATTCAAATGATGATATACCAAGGACTGACAGTACGCACTTGAGCACTTTTAATGAACGTTCAAATTCCACTGATTCAACAGACAAAAAATGTTGACATACATCCTTGCCATTTCCAAAGAAATTCTGATGTTTTGTTTTATCATAAGTATGGGCAAGCTGTTGATGAGTGGAACAGTGTTGAGGTTTTAATGACACAAATCAATGTGCTGCTACCACACATTTTTAACGAGTAGATGTGACTCATCTAAACTAGCACACAAAGTCAAGGTGGCGCAGAGTGAGACGATCTAACACAGTGAAACAAAAACTTGTCAGAATAAATTCAAATGCTACATCTAGGATTTGAAACTAGCAAAGCACAAGTTCTTCATAAAGTGCCTCTGATTGTGATTAAAGGCTTTATTCCATCCAGCTGACACACACAGCTGGACCTGTGAGAACACATCTGCACATAAAAGCACTAAAACACTGTCCTGCTCCAAATAAAACGGAAAATACAACAAATGTTTATGAAATTGCTGAAAGATAAGAATAGCGTGAGGCCATGGGGGCACTGATATGCAAGGTTACATTCAACATATAACAATGTTTCATTCAACACAGTCAATTTGGAGGCACTGGCTTGAAAATGAGCTTAGTATCACAGCTGTTTCTCTATTTTAAGAACAGACTCGTGTTTACATTACACCAAAAGACAAACACAGGATTTCTTGTTAAAGGTTGTTCTTATGTTATGTCATCATTTGACAAGTCATGTGATAGCAGCATAACTTACACTGGCTAAAAGATCTCCTAAATTGTTATTTGACCCAAAAACTCTCACATATCAAATCAATACATGGATGACACTGAGTGCACTTTAGCGTGGGCCTTGCAGACCAGTACATCAGTGTGTAGGCTGAGGAAACACTGGACCCTGTCAGAGCCTGGTGCCAGTTAATAGAGCAAACAATACCTGCCTCTATGAGGCCATTCCTATCACTTAACACAAGCACCTAAATAGAGTGCTCGAAACTCACTGTGATAAACAATGTTAACCTTTGCCCTTTGAGGTACTGTATTTCTACCAATATTGTGCTGCATCATATAGTATGTGTGGAATCAATTTTGGAAGTGATACTTTTTTGTCCTGTATGATAAAATACACAAGAATATACAGGGGTTGACAAATTAAAGGCAAAACCAACATAAAGTGTCTTAGTAAGGTGTTGGGGCACCATGTGCTGCCAGAACAAGTTTGTAACAACATCTTGCGTGCAGCAGCAACACAGCAAAGAGACCAGCTTTCTGCAATCAGTCAATCAAACAACATTTGGCACTGCAGAGCAAATTTCCTCTTTAGATATCATCACCTTGCAAGTTATAGTAGCATCAGACACAGATGTAGAGAGGATGAAAACATGGTCTCCACACAAATAAAGAGACAACACTGGACGTTTAATTAGGTACAGTGTTGGGAAATCAAATCGGATATCCTGATTCTCCTGTATAGGTTCAGGCATCTCCTGTGTGATTTTTTTTTTTTCTATCAAAACATTATAAAGTGTTATTAACAATCATTAAAATCGAGTTTGTTCATAGCATCTTATCAGTACATTTCTTATGTTTCTCTAATGTTTTTTTTTTGCAATGTGATCATTAAATATTCCTTTAATCTTACTAGCTGTTTTAAGTTTGCATAATGTTTATTTCTCTGTCCTCCATTTCCTTCAGCTCAACAGATTTTTTACAGCAGAAGTTAGATGAACATACGTCCAGAAATTTAAATTTGTCATGCTGATGTTCAACAGCTGCTTGAAAAAAGTTTAGCACATTAACTTAAAGGTGAAGCTGAATGTAAAACGAAAAGCGGAAATGCAGACACTGAAACTTAAATTACTAACACTAATACTTAAATTACAGATACTCCAAAACTTAAATGACTAAATTCAGCTGTATTAGCATTTATACCTTTAAACCTTTGCTGATCTGCAGGATTTGGGTTCTCTATGAGAGCAGTCTTTGTGCAACTGTCATGCAGCAGGGACTTCTTGCAACCCAACACTTGTTGAGATCACAACAGCTGCAAATGGCCTCTCTGTACCTTAAGATATAGTAATTTGTTAGGAAACCTGTCGCTATATTCCTTAGAGTGCTGAAAATAAAACCAACAACGCTGGTACCACAGTTTTAAATGCACATGTTATATGATTTGGCTTCAGTTAAGATGCTCAAACGCTTCCTTACCTGGTCAATGATTGAGTCCAGAGTGCTGAGCAGCAGGAAGCCTCGTCCTCTGACCAGGTACTCGCCCAGAGCCACCATGTGACTCTCCTCTTCATCTTCCTCCCGTGCCTCTGCTCTCTGGGCCACCGCACTGCATAGTTGATGTACATCAGTCAGGAACTCCCTCGCCAGTGTGTTACTGGCCCCACTCATGTCTGAGCTACAACAGAAAACAGAAAACATCACAAGACTGTAGCAAATTTTCTACACATGTACACACACACACACTCAACAATACTTTGTAGCATTATGGAATATCACTTTTGGGTCACCACATGATTTTTAATTTAATATTGTAAATGAAAAGGAAAAACCCATCCTCCAAAATGTGTTTTGTTTCTAGCATGTTTCTGATTAAACTCATAGAGTAGATTAGAGTAGATTCCTTGGGAGTATAGGCAAACCCAAACAGACTTATGTAAGGTACAAAACTGATGTCATGGAAGTAACTTAGAGGAAAATCAGGAGTCAACAGAGTTAAAACAGAATAGTCACACTGCACTGATGCTTGAATGCATATTAAGAACTTGGACGTAGCAGATATGGATATACCACAAGTTGTAATCACTTGCTTCCTCTACTCAATTTTAAAGCTCACTTACTTTCAAAAAAAACACAATCATTTTTCAGTGTGTTGTGATGACAGTGTGACTGTCTAATATGACCGTAAATTCAAAGAAAATAAAGACATCCATTTCCAAAATTGCAGATTCATAACAGTCATGCTTGAATTTTGTTTGGGATTTAGTCTTTAAATGAAATAAAGGGATAAAGAAAGAAAACAGAAGTTTATCACAACAGTTATTCTGTTATTCTATAATAATGGAAATGCCTGGATGCAAGCCACAACTGAAATGCAGCAAGATGAAAGGAAAACAGCAAAAGCCAATTTACTTGAAGCTAACAACACAGTGAGGTCTTTACAATCAGGCTGTTCAAACAATGCTCCTCTCAATAAGCGAAACAAAAAAATGGTCCACTTTTACAAGTTATGGTTAAACATTAAAATCTCGACTCATATTGCCTAAAAATAAAAATAATAAAATAAAAAAGAATGATCCTACTAAGAATGTTTTTAGAGCAGCTCCGAGCTAGCTAGCATTCTAATGACTGCCACAACCACGTGTTCGCCTGAATAAGATGTAGGTCTCAACATCACACACACCACAGACACTATTTTCATTTCATTACAGAGCAGTTTCTATTAGATTCATCTCAACATGAATTCAAGACATGACCTCTGGACTGAGTCATGATTAATTCAATCAGTTGCCAAAAAACTCAGTGTTTACATTCTCATTTCTGCTGTTTTACTGCTGCTCTGATTCAAACTTACACAAACCATAATAACAAGCTAATACAAGCAGGACTGAGTTAGTAAAACCTGTAACAAGCATTTAATTTAAACAACAAAAACCTTCTGACACTAGCCTTTGCAACATACACATGTATAGTCCTTTGCATCTTACCTAAAGTTACTGGGCCAAAGCGTTTTCTTCCAGTCATGTTGTGTACGCTCCAAGCTTGACTGCAGCTCTGCTGGCTGTATCTGCATACCTCCTCACATGACTGCTGACTGAATTTTCTGTTCTGCAGCACAAATTCCATTAAATTGGAATTTCAAATGGAAGCTTTCCAGATTCGCAGCAGATCAGCGTATCACATGAAAGCATGTGATGTCACATGGCAAGGGGACTGGTCTTGGGAATACTGACGGGCTTCCAGTGCCCTGTACAAGACCTCTGGAATCAGCCATCGTTCACAGTAACTGTCTTTGTATTCTCCACTACAACAACTATGAGTGGGTTTTTTTAATGCACAAAAAGGCCTACTAGGGATAACTAGAAATAGAGACAAAAAGAGACATTTTGTAATTGTGTTTTTGACCTCTGCAATCTCAAGCTCTTTTAAGTGCCTTCACCTTTAAAATCATTCTTGTATAAACACGGGCTGCAAACAGAAAGTGATTTATTTAAATTCTATTTTCTAAATCAGCTCCTGGTTTTTATCCAGATTGACTGGTTTCCAAAATGGTAT
Source organism: Stegastes partitus (assembly GCF_000690725.1). Taxonomy (NCBI): domain Eukaryota; kingdom Metazoa; phylum Chordata; class Actinopteri; family Pomacentridae; genus Stegastes; species Stegastes partitus. The sequence continues at coordinate 1,417,171 of NW_007577732.1, read as the reverse complement.
AAAATTTGTCAACACAAGTGAGATATGTATGTGAGAGTTATATAGCGGCAATAGCATATTTACATTTCATATTAATTATTATTTTTAATTAATTGCTTTTTTTCATTTTAGTTTAAATTGAGGCCACAAGGTTTCCAAAAAATAAATGCTGTGCAGAAAGGTTTCCATTCATTGAAAAAGATTTGTAATATGGTATGGCCCACTTCAAAACCCCAGGAACTTGATAATTTGTAGTCTTACATCAGCAGCACTGTTGCAATACCAATGATAGAGTAGTAAGGAGAAGAAACGCAACAGATTTACATGCTTGCGAGCTACTGAGAAGATGAAGGTCAGAAGAAGATTATGAAAGAAGATGATGGGCAGAAGACGCTGGAGGAAAGAGAAGGATGTGGCCCAAACAAGCCAATCAGCCCCTGGTGGCATCAGCTAAATCTGCACATACAGGGTGCGTGTCATTCTGCTAACCTAACTCCTTGCCTCATCTCTTCGCTCCTAACAGCCAGGATGTCACAGGATGTGTTTCCTTGCTTCATGCTCCTCCAGAAGCCTCCTCTCTACTCAAGGTGATTTTAAGGGATTGGAAGAATCTTCAATAAGGTGGAAGGGGAATGACTTCCATGTCATGTGAGAAGAGAGGATGCGAGGAAGTGTAGGTTAGGCATGATGAAAAGCTGGTGGCTGAGCGGTTAATGCTTTTTTTTTTTTTTTTATTTGGGCTACTGATCAGAAGATCAGGGATTCAAGCCCCAGCACTGCCAAGCTGCCACTGCTGGGCACGTGAGCAAGATTGTATTTTGTTGAGACCTGTGCAATGACAATAAAGTTTAATCTTATCTTATACACTATCGATAAACATACCTACAGCTAAAGTACTCGATATAACTACAATACAACTTAAGTTTTACTACTTTCTATCTGAGGACAGTTGATCTTGAGACTAGCCAGTATCTTACATATTATTATATGTGGCACAAGATTTTATCAAGACCTTGAAAAAAACATCCTGTCTACAGAATATATTCATGATTCTAAGCACATTGAAAACTAACTGAAACAAACAAAGCGAGCTAATATTATTTTGTTTTACATCTGTAAAAAATTGAGTCTCATGTCTAATACAACAAAAGGTATGCAGTTCACTATGTTATTGAGCAACTATTATACACATCATTTTGCACATATTCACCAGGCAAAGATATTCTCATTAACATTTTAAAAGGTGATCCCTATTTATACCAAATTGTCTTCTGAAAAACTGTGCCACCATCATAATTTAGCTTTAGTCTGGCTGAAAGTTGTCAGTTCACTAAATGGAGCTTCTTTAGGTCACAGGGCACCCTCAAACAGGTCAGGTACACACATAGAAGGCTTTGACAGGCTATTAGCGAGCATGACCACCTACCTACTCAAACGAGCACATGAGCACAACTGTTATCATGTTGGTGAATGGTATCATGATAAGGGTGATACGGACTGGGGAGGAGCTGATAAAATCAGCAGGAACGAAGAAAAGGGAAAATCCTCTGTCTGAGTTACTGCGTGTCTGTGAACCACTGTGCTCTTCCTATGTCGGGTTTGACATCCTAACATGCAAAAGCTGTGAAAAGTTATAGTAACGCTTGTGTCTCAATTGTAGTATCTAACACACACACATATAATATAAGCCTTAATCAAAAGGTAAGCTTTGATCAAACTGCTCATTCTGCATTTTCACATATAAAGGCTTAAACAGACTTAATCAACTCTGGGCTAGGAAACATGAATTTTAGAAATGTACAACCAATTCAAATGCAATGCCTTCAAAACAAACCGCTGCCATATTTACAGTTCAGCCAGTATTGCTGAGAAATGCATCCAAATTCAATAGAGGATAACGCAATAACCTACAGTTTTTTTTCCCCCAGACACAGTCTTTGCTTGTCAACTATTAAATTACCATTATTCTATGTAATTGCTTCACCAGCTTTGTCCTCTCTGTCCTTTCATCGCTACCACAAGACAGTGATTAGAAACTTAGTAAACAGAGATAATGGCTTCCATGATATCTTGCCACTGCAAAAGACATCTCTCTGCTCCAGACCTCAAATTTTGTGTTTCCCCTCAGGCCAATTATCGTGATGTTCTTCACTCTGACTGAGTGGAGGCTTTGTTCAGCTCTGTCGTTTTCTGTGTGGGGAAAGCATGGATATTATTTATATATTGTCTGAGTTAGTATGGTTCCACTTATCTAAGAGTGAAACCCACAAACTAATAGGAAGGATCCCTGTGTACAATGCGCTGTTAATGGAGTGTCAGGAGCTAGACGGCAGGCAAACTTTTTAGCGCTGCCCTAAGAGGTTTTAGAAGCCCATTCTCCATCATAAGAGATTTTAACCAGTGCCAAAGGAAAATCACTAACACCAAAAAAAAAAAAAAAACATAAATATAATAGTAATAATAACAAATATAAATAAAAATATCTATTTTTAACCATTTTTTTCCCATTGGGTTTCAATTTGCTCAAGCATAATAGATATTTTTGTTTATCAAGTAGTCTGAAAAAACGAGAAGATTCATGGATTTCTGTCAAATAAGGTACCGTTCTGCCTTTTCTGTACTGTATGTGGATCAATTAGGCTTACTGCAGTCAGCCCCCAAAAGACCCATTCTGAGTCAGAAAAACCTGCCACTGCATCAACACATCGCGCTCTGCTGCAAACAATACAATATTAAGGATGCACATACACAAAATGTATATTAATAAGGATTTAATCCACTGTGGATGTTTTCCTGCTTAATTTTGTCAGTGGAACTTCCTGTCAGTCAGAACTCTGATGAGTTATGTTTGAGGTTTGTAAATGAAAACGTTCACAAGTTATTTTTTTTATCGTGGGCTCAGACTGATGCCAAATGAAGCCATTTGATGAACACACGTTTCAGCAATTCAAATTAATATATGTTCTGTTCTATAATCTCCACTAATCTGCAATTTTAAAAGCTTTTACGCCGCACCGTATTCATATTCATATTTCTACAAAGCGCTACATTAATCTCTGGTCGTTTCCCTCCAGCATTATGAACACTGAAAGCTTCCTCGTTTTCTGACAATTTAAAACAACCTGCAAACAAACAGTTCCATTTCTACATCGTCGGTTATCTAAATGCTTCAATGTTGCACGGAAAAGCTACAAGCATTAAAAAAACTTGAGCGGTTGATCTTACAGAGCAAAACATTAAACTGCATTAAACTCTCCTTTAAAACAAGAACTTTGTTTTAGGCATTTTAACCAAAACCCCATTCAAACTAATCACTTTTCAGCTGAAGGAACACATGGCTCACAAATGCTAATGTACCTACTTAATTCTAGGTAGTGTGAGTGTGTGAGAGAGACTTATTTACACTCAATAGAATACAAATAAGAGACACTAGAGGTTCCTAATGCCCCACAATTTTCCTCATCAATATGGAAATCTATGCAGTGAGGTACTCCGAAAGCTAATGCACCATGATTACATAATGCCTGCAACCTCTACTACAGTGGCAGGACATAAAATTAGAAAAACAAATCCGTCACTTCTGATGTTTTTCTCTGTTCTAAAAAAAAAAAGCTGAAATATTGACCAGTATTGTTTGATTACCAATCATTTATATCAGTATTCGCTGTGCTACCTGCCTCTAATACAGCTGATGAAGTTGTCTTTGAGGTGTTTTTTTTTTAAGACACTGGAGTTCATTATACACAAAGGTTTTACCCATCCTGAGAAAGATAAAACTGTCATTACTTAACATTTAAGAAGCTAACACAACGATGACACCTTACCAGAATTTCAGTGCATCTTTAGTGCTGTGTTTGGGGTGGTGCTGCACGTAGTGGAAGAGGCAGAGGAAATTCTCCAGACTCTGAAGGCTGACCTGAAACGAGACAGTGCACATTAGGCACAAGAGTAGCAACATGAATCAAAGCCCGATTTTTACTTGAGCTAAAATAAAGAGAAACTGAAATAAAGAATGCACTCCACAAAAACATTTCCTTTTTACTTCTTGACAACTCATTGTGACACGACTGTAGATCATTTTAAGTTTTCAAGTGATTGCAAATGATGGCACAGTCAATTATATAGTGGTGTAAAAGCTCCTAACGTCATTATGTGAGACTATTGCTCCAGTATTGATTTTCCAGGTCAGATAAAGTGCAGCAAGTAAGTATACTATATTTCCCCTCTCTAACCTTCCAAGAGAAAAGTACTGGACCCAAAGAGCCCCAATTCTTTCCTTAGTCATTTTAAACACACAAAAAAAGCAATTCTCAAAACCACAAAATGATCATGGATTCTTTTTTCCTATACTCCCCAAACTCATGATCAAAGTAAATCATCAATTATTTCGAACAATACACAATGCACAGAGCAGCAATGTGCAATTTAATATTTGTGATGAAAGGGAAGAGTAGTGGAGAATCCAACAATCTGGGAAAACAAAGACCACCTAAAGAGGAGATCAGACTTGTCACAGTGCAGCGGTCGGAGCCTGACCACAGAACGAGACTCTCGAATCAGAGCTGGCAAGGCAACTGGGTCTTTCATAACAGTAAGACAAGCCACCTGACTGCGTTTCATTCTATTAGTGCTTATAGGGTAGTGTGTTAATACCTTACCAGCAGACGTGTGAATCACTAAGCCAGCGTACTATCATCCCTCACACCACACCAGAGCTAGCTTTACGCCTCTGTTAACCTGACACCGCTGACTGGATTCATTCAGGCAACGCTGATCCCTGACTGATGTGACTGCCCCGAGCGTCTGGGTCACGAAGCCGAAGAATAGACACCGCACAGTTCCAATCATATTACACGCAGTCTGACGTATGATGGCACTAGCAGGATACAGAGAGGATGGAAACAACCTGAATGCATAAAACTGACTGAAATTTCACTGTCTATACCATTTACTTTTTAATATAAAGGGTTTTTTTTAAGTAATAATTGTCACATTGACTCAATATCTATAGTTGTTCCACTGAAGGTACTGTAAGGCAACATTTATGTAAAGCTAAGATATTTCTCTAATAGCAAAATATTTCATTGAATTGAATTCAAATATGGAGATTATGTACATTTGGACACAGAATTTTTTTTGTTTCAAAAAAAGTTACAGCAAAATTATTTAGGTGAATGGATCCAGTTTTCTACACATACTCCATTTATCACATTCCTAAAAGTACGAAGCAACAAAAAGAAAAAGCAAATGAAGTCAAAAACTTCTTTGGAAAATAAATATAGTGTTGTTTGATGTAACAGTGCATTTATTACTTTCAGATTTTATTGCTCAGCATGACTATGGACTAATTTCCACTGCACAGAACAGCTCAACTTGAATCGGCTGCTCACTTTTTTGGGGTTTTTCATTGCGGATGGTACCAATTACTTGTTTTTGTTGTTGTTGTTGTTGCATATTTGTTTAGAATGTAGAATATTCAGCCGCTTCTGACTAACAAGCATCACGACCAAACACACAGCATGTATTCTGTTAACAGAATACACCTTTAAAATCAAACTAGTAACTCCATTATTCCTGTGTTTGTGTCATTTTTAAGAGATCACAGCAGTTTCACTATGCTATGATGATCAAGAATCCCGCCTACGTTGAAGGAGTCCCGTCTGCAGTGGAAAACAATGTTGAGAAAAGTATATAGTAACAAATGTGAGTCAAGTCGAGTTGAGCCGTACCCTGCGGTAGAAATGAAGCCAAACACAAGAGGGGAAACTCTCACATCAGTTATTTAGGTACCGGCTGTTTTTGGTACACTTCAGCTTTTGCTAGTAACCCTCAAGGTGAGGATGGGGGGCTGAGGTTACTATTCAAGGAAACCCAGCTCTGTTCTACAGTTAGTCGATGAGTCAGCTTCCTTCCTTCCTGCGTCACAACTGTCAGGTTATTGACTTAAAGAGATTTACAAAGTCTAGTTTGATTTGTCACAGGACTGAAAAATGCACATATTTATGCCAAGCAACCTTAGGCAGCAGCTGATGAAGGTGCAGAGATGACCACACTCACCGGGGTCAGGGAGGGGCAGAGAAGGTGACACTTCAACAGCTGAGGCAACAACCCACCCAAGCAGTGATGTGATAGGCGGGTGGGTAGGTGGGTGTGGGTCACTGCACATCAGGGGGCTGGACAACATCACACACAGGAGATGGAGGGGGGGATAAAGGAAGAAAAAGAAATGCATGGATCATGAGAGAGACAGGAGAGGACAGGGAAAAAAAAATATGAAAGCTGACAAGAACGTAAAGGTGAAAGAAATAAATGCAGCAACAGATGAGAGCAAAGATAAACGGGGGAAGTGATTGGCAGGAGATCGAAGCCTCAAGGTTGCCAAAACTGTTATTAGTTTAATAAATAAGCCCTGAAGCAATGCTGTGCACTCACGCTATTAAATTAATCTCCCAGAATGAGTATTTAAAATGACTTGGTGTGTCCTTGTGTTATCTGTGTACCTGTGTTATGGTCGTATTCCTCATATGGGAAAGGAAAACTGAATGGTTCAAGATAACGCTAATTTCCCGGCAACGGGTTTGTTTTTTCCTCCGAGGCTCTAATCCAATATTACAATGCACTCGGCCTCAACCAGGCAGCATGATTTGATAATAGAGAGACTGCCAATACCGATTAATACAGCTTAGGAGGGAAATCAACAGTTCACAAAGCTCAGTGAACACATTTCTGTAAACAAAGGGAAAGCTTTGACCTTTCCTCTGCAGTGATGAACTTCTTTATTCGCTCATTTGTCATGTAGACAAATCTGGGTGGGCTGAGACGTACCGTTATAAATTACTGCCACTTGCATGTCAAGGGCTCTTATTTCTAGTCATTTTATACCTTGTTAACAGAAGAACTCAATTTAAAAATATCAATAAGGTGATGTCAACCTCTCCTTTTTCTGTTCCCTGGTAGATTAAGATTAATTCAGTAAATGTAAATACATTTAAGCTGGATAATAGAACACAAACAACAAAGATTCCCTCCAGAGTTGAGCAAAACAACAATACTTCCTTACTCTATTTTGCATGAGAGGAAAAGGCCTGTTTGAAAACTGAAACCTCGAGTTTTCGTAATTGCTCAGATACAGTGGCAGTGACCTGTGTCTTTATCCAACGTGGAGATCATGGGAGACCGAGTCATGGGAGTCTGATGGCTGAGTCACCCACGCTGGTACAGACTTTCCTCTCAAGCTCTCTTTGGATAATTGGGTAGACTACAACTTGGCAGCTGCAGTGAAAGCGATGTGATCCTGTCCTCATGAGAGAGGACGTGGGGCGTTGGTTATGCAATGTTTTTTTCCGCTTTGAGATCCCTACTGATCTAATTTGACATTTGGGTGATGAGCATCATGAGGAGACCCTAACGTTCCACATTTCCTCACAAACTATGAGTCAGAGAGCAGAGTCGCTTCACAAAACACCATAAATAACCATGGAGGTTTTTTTTTGTTGTTTTTTTTTATTAAGACACACACAAAATGTCAGCAGGCCACTAACAAAAAGCATGCTTGTGTTTTTGCTTGTGTCAGGTCCACCCTGTCACAAGCAGTGACCTTTATTCGAGCATTGCCACTGTGCAGGAAATGAAAATGTGTTACCATGTGAATAATCTGCTTCATTGTTTTCATTATAGGGAGACAGCACGTAAGCTGGTGTTGGTCAAAATTACAACCCAAACATCCTGCTCTGGCTTCTCTCTTCCATAGTGGCCTGAGAGACTGTGTTTTTGAGGAGCAATCTGACTTAATAACATGCCACTGGGTGGAAAAAAAAGCTGAGCCAGAGCAATGGTTGAGGTCTGACTCAACCCAGAACCAGAGAGATGAATTATTCATCCATTCAGCCAATCGTTTGGAACAGCCCCAGAGAGCAGAGTGAGTAGGAGTTAGGTTGAAACTAAGGGCGGAACAATAAATACAGATGTGAAACAAGTTCTATGGTCAGCCAGCATCCAACTTCACTAAAGACACAGTGGTAAACAAAGTTAGAACATACTCTAAATCGTGAAAGTCACACCGCATGAAGTTAAAAACACAACAGCCTATGTTAAATGTAGTGTAATGATCACAAGACATGATGATCGGAGCCTGACTGCATAATGTTTATGTTTGGACACGTGAATTTAACTTTGGGAACTCTTAGACATGGTGACTTTGCTAAAAAAAATTGTAGGAGCATACTACTGAGAAATAAATAAGGCCAAACACTTGTATACTATGTCTCCTCAGGCCTGATTATACACAGTAAATGGCAGTTGTAGCTACATGGGATTTTGACCTAGCATGTTGGTTATGAAAGAGGAGGTTGTAGTGTGAACCTCATCTATCACTTGAGGTTTGGAATTACTAACCCCGAAAACACAAATGATGACTAATCTGCAGCCTGCGTCTCATCTGATTGGCATTTTTCAGTTAATTAGATTACTTTGGAAATTATCTGTATGCTCCAAACATGCACTAAAGCAGTTGTTTCCAGCTGATATCCAGTCAAGCAATCCATTGAATTTTTATGGCCATCATGTATGTGTTGCTAAGAAATTCTGCTGGTTTATTGATGAATCATAATTTGTTTCACACTTTTGAAAAGCATATGCATTCATGAACAACGAGGGTTTCACTAAAACATTACTTTTATATGCCTTTAAAATAAGAGCTGGTTATGGAACGTCCAGTGTCGTCTGCACTTAAAAAGAAAAGGAAATAATATCATGAATAATGTTTCCATTTAACTAGGCTGCTGCATGAAATTTACAAGAGAACCCAATTAATGTAGCAATTACTTTTTCCCACTTAACTATGCTCTTAGTTGCTCAGATATGGAATTTGATCCATACACATTATCGCTAATTGCTTTAGATAGATAAAGCAGTTTACACATTTACAGCTGACCTTTCCAGAGAAACTGCACAGCAAATTATCTCAGTTAATACAGAATAATGTGCACAACACCGTCTTGAACCAAAATATCACAGAAATAAAGTATAGTACACATTGGTCTCACATTGTTCTGTCCTGACAAGCCAAATAATTCACATGAAGGATAGAAGTGAAGCAGTCCTGCCATCTTTACTCCCTCTTTAGTATTCACTACATTTTGCCTTATGCTTTGCTCGACAAGTTTAATCTTCTTTAGACAAGGATTCAGGGCTTTACCACAGAAGGAATGTGAAGCGGAGAACAGAGCTTGGAAAGGTAATGACAAGTAACGTGGGTGGAATATGTGACCGGGTTTGTCCTCTTTTAGAAAATCACAACATTTAACCAGCTTCACACACGTGTTTCAGACACTACGAGACATCGCATGGACAACTGTCAATAAAAGTAAAGCATATCAGGATTATGAACCACCAAAAACATGATGTTAGATTCTCCACAGAACAATACTTACAACGCGAGTCCAGATTTGTCATCCATCTTTATGCAAAAAATTAAACCCAACCTCAGACAACACTTGTCCAAAACTGAAACTGATTTGACCAACTGAATTTAGAGTGATACAGCAGCCACGCTGGCCCAGTACAGATCATTTACCTACAGCTCCTTGATACCAAAAGACACAAAAAGTGAAGTGGTTCACACGCTTCACTTTGCAGTTTTGAAACATCCTGTTACCTCATAATGAAACTGAACAATCGACGAGCTACACAACCTGGTCTCCTGCTTGGCTCCCGGCCACACAACCATTCTACTAAATTGACTCTGCTCATCAAGATGCAGAGAGATTGGACAGAATGGAAAGTGTCCCCACAGATACTTCGATGCAAGTGTGCCCAAGGCTAATATCCACCGTAGCAGAACACACCAATACAGTGGTTTTGGCCCTATAAAGGGAGAAATTCTGAACAATGGAAAAAAGGCTTAATGCCAGTAATCCTGTTATACTGAAGCTCTAATACAAATACACTTGCTGAAAGCAAATGCTACAAACTCAATACAAAAAGCTATTGTGATTATTGTGGATTCTATATGCTAATTGCGGATATCTAAGGGGAATTAATGCACAGTGAATGAAATATACTTAGAAGGACAATGGGTGCGACAAAGTGGGAAAGTGAATCATTGCTGTCTTTTATAAGCAGACCTTGGCAGACCTACCTAAACGGTTTGCTCCAAGCTGCTCAGACTGTACTTTCTTTTGACTCAAAAAATACTTGAGGAAGTAAAAGAATCTTCTTCTGACCTTTGTGCTCTCTCAGAAATGGATCTGCTGACAATGAAGTCACAAGAGAAAGCAAAGAGAGGAAGACTGAGGTCAGGTTTAGCCAATCTACCACTACTGGCCTTGGTCAGAATGCTGTGAATCAGTGCTAGAAATACCAGTGTGAGATTAATCATGGCAGGAATGAAGACAGAATGCGTAGAGATGAGCGACAATAACAAAAGATGAGGAAGTAGTAGGTAGACGCTGCAGCACTGGTATTTTCACACTTTTTTTCCCCCGTACTATCTTATTGATTGCTGCGGAAGAAGGTGTGCGTTTGCCTTCCACGTTTCACTGTAAAGTGTGATCACAGAATTGGATACAGAGCAGCAGGGCTGAGTTGTGCTGCTGTCGATGCTTGGACGTTTCTCATGATCGCTTTGTCATGTTTATCTGTATATTGACTGCCACAAATAGAAGACGTCACTTTGGGTGAGATAGTAGGAACAGACAGTATACACTTGTGCTCTGATGGGACTGAGCTGCAGGAAAAAATATCATTTGCAAGTATGCAACAGCATCCATGTGAGTGCTACAGGCTGTCAGTGTGTGTCCCCATCAGGTTCAATCAGGAGGGAAAGCTACAGTATGAGCAAACTGGAGAGTACAGCTGTGCTCACTTAACCATCTTTCTGCATCTCGTACACACAAATACACGCACGCATCCACACGACACTTTGATCACTGCGAAGTTGACAGGTGGTGGAGCAAACACAGGCGTCCCGGGGGACTCGTCACAACAAAAGTGACATAAAAAGTTACCATTAATAGAAAGGCAGAGTCTGCTTGGTGCAGCCAAAGTGTTATTACTATGGCAACTGAGAAAAAAACAGAACCAATTCCACAGCTGATATCCCTAATGCAGACCAACATGATTAACAAAGCAACGAAGCATTGCACACCACCACCGAGATGATGATTATAGAGGAAGTCATTATTTCCAAGAAAGAAAAAAAAAGAAAAAAACCCTACAGGCTTTCTCAGCACTCATTAGCTTTAAAAATGATAGTAGGTCTGTCTTTAAAGGACAAATTGCACATGATAAATCAGATGTAATGGAATAACATTATGGCTAAATCAGCTTTTGTGTGTGTGTGTGTGTGTGTGTGTGTGTGTGTGTGTGTGTGTGTGTGTGTGTGTGTGTGTGTGGGGGCATAATGCTATATAAACATTACCTCAACTAACGAGNTGTGTGTGTGTGTGTGTGTGTGTGTGTGTGTGTGTGTGTGTGTGTGGGGCGGATCACACTTAGGCCTGCAGTCTGATCCTAATCCAAGTCTCGTGATCTGGCTGCTGTTCGTTCTCCAACAGGAGGAGGGGGATGAAAAGCACTGCTGAAGAGGCCCGACAGAGATTTCAGAACCACCGACGCTCCTGTGACATGCTGCAAGTGTATTTCCGCAATGCTAACAACGAAAAAAAAAACTGTGATTTACACTTGCCTCCACCTCTGTGCAATGACTCATTGCTGGGCCTGTTTTGTGCTGCGCACCAGTGAGGTTTCTGTCTCTATGAGTGACGTTTGGGGAACTAGAGAATCCTAAAGAGGTTTGGGGCATGTCCCAAACAATGTGGGGAATCATTTTCTGAAAGAGTTATTTTTGCTGCTTCATTCAACCACAGTGGCACAATGACACATGCCGAATGACTCTCCACTCTGTGGTTACGTCTTCACCCGACTACAGACCGTATATTACGATACAGAAGTAATTTTAGAGCATTTTCAGAAATCTCTGTTGTTCTGACCTCAGATCACAGAAGGCTAAGAAAGGAAAGTAATGTGGTCAGGACAGAAGAACGTGTTTGAGCAATGTTTTCTATTGTTGGATAGTACTACCTTGTTGAACATTTTATCAAGCTTGAAATCTCATACAGGCACCAGCATACCGCAACTGTTGATGCAGTGAAGACTACATATTAAACAAATAGTAAATTCAGCAAGTGGATGAGTTGTGCTGAATTTCAAATTTGTGTCAACTTGCCGTATGAATCCAGTTTTGCCACTGCAACATGATCACAACTAATAATTTGTCTCCATCAGAATAAACTAAACACATTTGAGTTTATTCAGGCTTGTCAAAAACACATTTTGTGACTCTTAAACCTTTTTTTCAGGACCACTGATATGTTGTTCCATAAAAGTAAGCATCACCACCACCACCCAGGGAAAGACCCCTGAGCTGAGCCTGCACCACAAATATGTCAAAAAGTGATCATCTGCCAATAACTGATTGGGTGCTTCTTGTTAAAAGCTGTATTGCCCCGTTCACATACGTCTACAGATGCTTTTATCTTGATCGAACAGTCATAACGTGCAAACACACATAACTTGAAGTCGGTGGTAACAGCAGAAGCATGAAACTTTACCGCTTCTTGCAACCGAATGATTGTGAGGAAAAAAATGTTTGCAGTATGACATTAAGGAAGACAAAACTTTTGTATTGTTTTGGCTTTTTGTATTTGTATGTAAAATATCCTTGTTTAGCCATCACGAATGAACTCAGTCATTTTGATGCATGAATAGCAATTCACTCACAATGTATGAGCTGAAATCACTTTTAGGCTGGTACAAAACTGCATTTAGTAAAGTGAGTGATATTGGTCATTCAAAGCTGTTCCAACCGGTATAAACAACTGCAATAGTTAGAGTCTGGGGCACAGAGCAGGTAAAAACAATGCAGAGATAAAAAGGATAATTGCTCCTCTGGACACCAATTAGTTTGCGGCAGATGATCACTTTTTGGCACCACACCGGCTCCTGCTTCAGAGAGTCTGCCAGCAGCTCCATACCTGCAGATCCGCTCCTTGCAGTCTACAGTCCATGTACTTTTCCCACGCATATGACAGATCAGTCTGCTGTGGACTGGCCATGTCGTCCACACCTCCAGTCTGGACGCTGAAAAAGTCAGGATTTACTCAATTCTCCTCTGGGGTTCCTCTCTAATCCTCCAGGAGGCTGCAAGTGGCCCGAACGAAGCCCCAAATGTTCTCCTGAGTCTTTCATAGCAGGTTCATGCTTCACTGCGCTGCTTTGCCACTTTTAAATTGGGCTTCTGCAGAAAAAAATACAAAGTGTCAACGGTTAGCCAAAACAGAATTAGCAGGCAAAGCCGCTTTCGCCTTTATCAGCGCACTCACGACATGCTAGCAATTAAATGTGACGCACTTGAACCCGACTTGAACCCGAAACTTCGGCCAGACGAGCCTGACACACTGTAGCATTACCAAAACAAAACGGACTCTTGCAGTGCAGGCAGCTAGCTTAGCTTGGTGTATGACTGAACCTGCGTCAAGTCTGCAGGAAGATAGAAGCGACGCATTTCTGCTGAGGAGTCTTCTTTTCAAAATAAAAGCACCTAACGTGTTAACGTATGCAGTTACACTGAAGACTATCGTTTTACTAGAACTGACAATAAAATTTGTCAGCTGGATGATCATTGCATTCTAATTGTGAGGACTGAAATTGCTCATAGATACGCTCACTTGAAAGGCAGTAGTATTTCATTCTGTTAACATCCAACTTATTTGAATTTTTTATGTAACTGTATTTTTATTTGAGTTGATGTAAAAGATGTTAGGTGTTAAAGAAGTCTGTCCATAATTACATACAATACGTGGTAAATATATTTAGCTATATAACATTATACATATGTGTAATCAAAATGTTGAGTCAGTAATAAGACCAAAACACTCTTTAAAACTGGACAGTTTCTTTTTGATGATGATGACTGTCCCGAAAAGCACTCGCTATAATGCTTAGTTCTTACTTTTGCCTTCCCTACATTCAACACATACAGGTACAACCAATTGACTTTTACTTCTATCAATGTCTATAATTTACCTTAATATGACTCAAAAGTAAATTCTACATTATTACAATACACAAATAAAATTTAAAAAAAGATCTTACATTAAATTCTAGCAATAATGTTGAGAAAATGTTATTAATTTATTACCATGCAAATACTATAAAATCACTGTTAATTTCTAGACTCCAATCTACTACATAATATGTAATATGTAATTCTTTTCTTCAAAATCTTTGTGAGGAATTTATATAATTGGTATTAACAGTGTATCATAATTAGTAAATAGTATATATTTCCTTGTAATGCCATGGTTGCTTGCAGTTGAGGCATAAATTAACCGGCTTCCTAGAAAACGTTGCATTAAGTGTTTTATTTTGAAAGTTCTGCTCGATAACTGTGTTCCCCGCTGTAGCTAGCTTAACCGCGACACACAAGCAGCCTCGATAACTTCAACCAAAATATCCGGATAAAAACCACATTAACGCTCGAGTAACCACTCCTAATGACTTCTACGAACTATTTTAATTGATAAAATGCAGTCGCCGGAGTGTTAGCTCCTCATCTAACCGTCCTGACGTTAGCTGCGGTGCTGATTGTTGCATCGCAGCTTCTTGTGAACAGCAGCTGTCAAAACTGTATCACAGAGAAACAGACACATCCTTGCCGGCGTCTACAGAAATAAACAGACGGTCTGAGTATACCTGCAGCTTTCTTACATTCACATTTTCCTGTTCCAAGTGAGTAGAATACATTTTCATACATACCTTCGTTGCCCATAAATTAAAGGCAGCTAATGCTAGCCTCTGTCCAGCGCTGACTATGGGTAACTTTTAGCCCTCAGTATTGACTATAAGGCAGGCTCAAACGATACCGCCTCCTTCACTGCCTGATCACCCTGTATAGCGACACAGTCGTCCTCACATATATTCATATCCTTCCATTAAAGAAAAGGCAACATTTACAATTGTCACTTAAATAACGCGAAACTGAAAAAGTAATAATACATTTTTTTTTTAAAAATGCAAAATTATAATTTAGTGAAATAAGACATTGCTTTTGAATTGTGGTTGAAAATAATAATTCAAAACAAACAAACAAACAAAACTGTCCCAGACAAATTAGAGCACTTTTCTGATAAGCAGTGGACCAAAATCAAAATACCTGTCAACAGGTGCAGAAGTCTGACTGAGAGTTACAGAAAACATTTGATTGCAGTGATTGGCTCAAAGGGTTGTTCAACAAAATATTAATTTACGGCTCCCATCATGCGTGTTTGCTTGTTTTTTATTTTTCGTTTGGTTGTTTTGTTTTTAGAAAACATTTCTGTTGAACCACAATTCAAAAGCAATTCATTATTTTCATAATTTTTTTATTTATTATTACTTTTGTCAATTTCAACTTATTTCAGTGACAGCTGTTTTTTTTCCTTCTTTAATGGGAGGGTATGGATACATTTGAGGACGACTGTCGGTAGAACCTATAAGAGTCTACCGAACTGAGGGACTGAACATGTGCATTAACACGAAAGTAAAAAAATTCGTGTTCTTTTTGCGTAAAAGGGTCTTCATGTGTTAAAACCCGCTAATATCAGTTTTTAGTCATCTTGTGAATAAGACTTAGCAGAAAACACAGACGTGATTCAACGTGCAAAAATGAAAGATGATTGTGATTGAACCAAAATCTATGCGACAGACGGATTTCTTATTTTAATCTGCGTTGGCCTGGTACAAATATTCCTAGCAGACAAATTTGAGGGCACCATGCCATTATGTTCTATAAAGCGCTCCCAGCCGGTGACATGCCCATGGACTCCTGTCCTGCCTCCTATTGGACAGCACACAAATGATTTCCCAATCAATCACTGCATTTCGTTCACGGAGCGGTGGTGCGTTTGAGAAATATCTGTAAAAACAGACCCAAGTGCTGGTAACCCGAATATGGTAGCCTTAACTTTGTACAACTTTGCACATGTTGCACATCTGGTGCAATTCTGGTTACATTGATTATAACATTAATAATCTATCTATCTATCTATCTATCTATCTATCTATCTATCTATCTATCTATCTATCTATCTATCTATCTATCTATCTATCTTGATATTTCCTATGTAACCACTACACACAAAATAAATGGTTAACCACAAATCAAAGTAACATTGTAATTGTTGACCTGCATTAAGCCCAAAATTTGAACAATATTTAACAGTAATAAATATGTTGCAGGAAGAACTGCAGGAAGAAGAATTTCACAAGTTTGTGTGTAAAAAATATTCATAGTTACACATGAATTACAGTTTATGCAGTTATCTATACACCTGCTCCATTAAAAATTAAGCTTTTTAGGATGGTTTTTATATGCTGGAATAAACACCATGAGTGAATTAGGTAGTCAGCGCCATAACTGAGCATTTCCACTGTGAAGCTGCAGTGTACAGATGCTGTTAATTTACATGATGAGCCTTCCTTTATCATTTTTCTCCTGCAGAATTAGTTTCATTTCAAACATGTATGGTTGAATTACTTCTACATTAAATCAATGACCAGAGAGAGACTTTAAATAATCAATTTGTCAGTTGACAGGATACATAAAATACACCCACAACTGATTAATTCTGTACACGTTTCCTGCATCCATTAGTCAATCATAGGAATGTGCAGTTTTTGTAAGTTGTGTCTTTTATTGTGGACTGTTCATTTTAATGTAGGAATCAACCAATATGTTTTGGGGTTTTTTTCAGAGCCATTGCTGATGATTAGTAATCAGGGTGACTAATTACCAATGTTTGTAACCAAAACATTTGCAGTAAAAATGAAAATCTTGGTGACAAAATTTAGCATAAATTCCTATACAAAACTTTGTTGAAAGGCTTTTTGTTTATTTCTGTTTTTACATGTGTTTATTGAAAAGTGAACTCTTGAACTTTTGTCCTTCAGTGTTGCAGGAGTGAGTAATGTCCCGCTCACTTTAATGCTGGCAATGGGTTATTACGGGAGACCACAGAGTGACAACAGAGAGAAAGAAGACAGCTGCATCTGAGCCAAGGTAACACATTCTTTCATTATTGTATTTTTATGATTGGGAATCTGCTCCAAAACAAAAACACAGATAATCAGGAAAGTAATGAATATCATATCCAACAATTGAGCATACTGATAATCAGTCGACCCCTATTCTGTTGCCATCACTTTGGCCTTTAGAACACTTTAGGACTTATTTTTTTCCTTACTGGCAAAATGTCTGCAATTAATCAAGACAATCAAAGATAAATCAATTATGGAAATACTAATAATGTGCAGCTTCATTGTAGATGTTGCTGTTTTAAGCAGGTTGTTTGAGGCACATGTGATAAAGCTGCATATTTCCGAGTTTATTAAGAGTCCCTTAATGCCCCACTGACGTAGTGTGTCTCCCTCAGGACACAAACTGAGTGGGTGGCAGCTTTTCATCCTCTTTAACAGAGCACACACATCCCATTAGTACAGTGCGTTTTGGACTTAGGTCACTGTAGAACAACAAAGTAAACTCTTCTTTTCTTTCCAAACAGGTTATAGAAATGCTACTTAAGGAACATGACAGGTCCAGTTTATTTCTTTGGGTGAATTTCTATTAATGAATTATTAATGAATTTATTAATTAACATATATAAATAGTAAAATCCTATATGTTGGAAGAAAGGAGCTATATTACGATCACTGTAAAAGTAATTACATCTGAAGGTCATAGACACAAACTTTGAAGGAATATTTTTAGAATAATTGTAGAGTTTAGGCACAATAAATATGACCTTATAAATATGTAGATGCATTTCTACATATAAATCTACCTAACGGGCTATTTATTAAATCACGGTAAATACTGTATTCCAAGGTTCACTGTGGTGACACCTCCTGCAACGCAATACTAAATATGTATTTGTAATTATCCCTCTCTAACACTCGGTGTCACTATTGTTGCACTGAAACCACAAAACGCAGGAGCCCAGCATGTTAGAAAAATGTTTATTCTTTTGCTGCCCAGCATGTAAACTCATCCCACCAGCTCGTACAGACAGTTTATTCCACAATAATGCTTCCATGAGATAATTCCGACATGCCACAGTGTAACACAACTGACACGGGATAATGTCACGTATTGCTGTGATGAAGTTCATATTAAATAATGTATCCCTTGAGCTTTATTCTCAGTTTATGTGCACTCAGGAAACATTGTAGTGTTTATATTTACAATTTTCAAAGGCGGATGTGGTTTTTATAATTGGGAAATTTAAAAAAAAAAAAAAAAAAAAAAAGATAAGCAGATAATCATAACACCGCAATAAAAGGCACAGTAAGTTTCGCCTCTGGTTTTCAGTGGCATTTGCAGCAGTTAGAATTTAGTAATGCTGAGTGAGGCTCCTAATTGGGGGTCAAACATTCGAAACAGTGTCAACACTGAGAGCTTGGCCGCCTCTTTTTCAGTACCCGGGGTCTCTCTCCACGCAGCCCACTGCGTTGTCGGGACACTTGCAGGAGCGGCCGGTCGGTGTTGCTAAACAGAGGTGAGTGCAGCCTCCATTGTTCACAGCACAGTAGTTTTGTCCTGGCAGACGGAAAAGAAACACATGCCCTTGTATAAATCATAAGTCACCATAGCAGGGGACTGCAGGAAACCGCCTCACCACTGTTTGTTATACATATACGAAACATATCTGAGGGAAACACATAGCAAACTCCAGATGTTGGAGGCCCTCTCCCTTGACTCCGCATTCCCTGGCTTTATGCATGCAGCCTTATCTGGAAGGGAGGATGAAGCCTGGTGCTTCACTTAACTATTAGTCATCCCTTTGCTTAATAATAAATACTAGCTGCAGAATTCCTCCTGTTGCTTTCAGGTCAAGGAGTGAACCTGAGATTTTTCATGTTTGCAGCGTGCACTCAGAATTCCTTAGAGTGTAGAAGTCACGAATCTGGGTTGGTGGGTCCTGAAGAGTACGGGGACTGGATAAGCAATAAGCATGACTTAAAAGTAGTTCTGAATACACAAGGATCAAAGTATGAGTGGCTCTTTAGTCAGGTGTTTTCATGTGGAAATACACATTTAAATCAACCTTTTGAAGATCTTCAGTAGGCCAATGTTTATGGGGAATATGTCAAACCCTTACAACTGGTTTATTACCTGAAGGACACTGGGCGTAAGCAGTGGCGATCCCGTACAACTTGGTCCGTTTCTGAGGCTGGAACTCGTCTGCCTCCCTGCCAGTATAGCGGTCCACTGCAACCACTGCATCCCTGTTGTAAACACAAACAGCACAACAGTTTAGCAATCGGGGGCTCTCTCATCTTGAGAAATCGTCATGCCTTCTTGTGCTTTGTATAAAGTCTGTTAAGTATGAGTAAAGGTCAGGGTGGGTTTGTTAGCCGTAACTGACATAGTTTGCTGTAAACTGTTGAAGTGCACTGCCTCCCCCACCACCACCAGCAGCACCTCTCAAACCTTTTTTTGTAAGGCTAGATCACAGAGAGGCCCTGTGCAGGTCACTCACAGATGCCCGGGTTGAGAAATTGCAAGCAGCTGTCACTTTTTAGGATACCTCCTCACACCATGTACACACACACACACACACACAAAGTCACCCCAACCCCCGCCGCTGGGCATTGGTTGAGGAGAAACTAACCTACAGAGTTGGCCGCATGGGAAGGCACCTCCACAGTTACAGGGAGGGAGTATCTGAGCCTGGGAGAACATGAAGGGCTCATGTTTGAAGTGTAGGGAGCTTTTCGACCTTTGACTTACCCTCTCCTTCCTCTACCTTCACAGATCTGCATTCTTACATTGCATAATGGACCATGGATAAAGGTTGACTTATGCTCTTGATGCTACAACAACCTTTGGGTCTTATTTATAACAAATTCCAATCGCAATAGTATGAAATCAAAACACTTAAGGAGCTCTGGCTTGACTCTTATCAGAAAAACGTGTGTGTAATAACCATAAACACACATTTAGACTAGTATATAATTTACATCCCACATGCATGTGTAAGAAGTGAGTCTCAAACCTTCGCCAGTCAGTGTAGTAGATGTTCTTCCCAAAAGTTGTCATTCCAAAAGGGTACTGAATCCCTTCCAAAACCTTACTGCGGTCACCCCGGGCAGGATTCATGCACTCCAATTTATGTGTGCCTGCAGGCAATGAAGACATTATTCTCAGTGCTGATCACAAAGCAGACATAGTTTTATAGATGAGTCATCTGTCTGAAATCTACCTGCGTCTGCCCAACAAAGCAGCGAACTCTGAGAGTCGTAAGTCAAGCCGTTCGGCAGGCCAAGATCATCTTTAACCAGTACCCGTCTGTTGGATCCGTCCATGTAAGAGGTCTCAATCTTGGGGGCATCGCGGTTCCAGTCAGCCCAGTATAGATTCCTGTTGTGAGGTCAGGTGTGATGTGAGTTCACTCTTAAATTTAGCATTTAACAACAACAACAAGCTGCAAATTCTTTAAAAATGCTGGTAGCTTTTTAAAATCACAAATCATCCTACACTTTCATGTCTTGACGATAAATAGAAGCACAACCAGCAGCTATTTAGCTTAGCTTAGCATACAGACTGGAAAAAGAGAAACAGCTGGCCTGGCTCCCTGACAAAATATCCATCTGCACAGCCTAAACATTTTTTTTTGTACAGATCAAACAAATGACACACAGTGTGCTAGTTGGTGAGCTCTAGAAGTGATAGTAGGTGGATTTTCCTATTTCTGATTCACAACGCCAATCAGCTACATATTAGTTACATATTCACACTTTTTTTTCTCCCATGAAACTAATTGCTTCATGCCCTAAAATGTTTAGATGTTACTCTACATCATTGTCTCCTTTAGAATTAGAGGCTCTATATAGTCCCTTCCCCTTGCTCTCCACCTAGCCCCCACTGCTCGCTGCAGCTCCAGCACGCCAGCTCACCAAAACTTGTAATACTGATGTAATTCTGCTAGACATGTTCAAACTGGTTCTGACTGCCTGAATCCATGCACTGCATTTCTGCGACAAAAATGCTCACGACAGATTTACATGTCAAATTTGTTATTAAATCTTTATATCTTACCGCCTCTAGGGTCTAACTCACTGTATGTTCAATAAACAAGCTAGTAAAAGCTTTATGTACATCTTACATACCCACTGGTCGGGTCAGTGATGATAGCACGGGGGTTGACAAGATCAGAGTTGACAATGACACGTCGCTGAGAACCATCCAGAGACGCCACCTCAATACGATCCTTCACAGAGTCAGTCCAGAACATAGTCCGCCCCAAGTGGTCAATAGCGATACCCTCTGGGCTGTCCATATCTGTTCACAGGATACATTTTACAGCTTCTTTACTTCATAAAAACAGTCATCTGAGTCATGAATAGCCCGAAATGAAAGAAAACCATTTGGGTGAAGCAGAAAACTAACAGTACCTGATCTAATAATGGCAGTGGGCTCTCCACCCTGGATGCTGGCCCTGCTGATTGAGGGAGATGTGATTTCTGTCCAGTAGACCATTTTCTCCACACAGTCATAGGCCACTCCAATGATTACCTTCTCCTGTGCAGGAGCCAGAAACCAACAATTTTTAAAGTGCCCTTTCTCCGAAAAAGACCCGTCAGGAACAGAAACATGGAGCAGATTTGTTTTTTTGACACTGATGTCTAGACGATAATCCAAACACACCGAGCTGCATACTCAACATGAGTGAGTCGACCAGACTTGGGGCCAGCTGGTTTGGAAATCAGCGTAACAAGAAATGCAGATTGCCATTCCAAAGATGTGGACTGATGTTAGCAATTAGTGTGAATGTCACCATGTGCCTCCAATAAAGTGCGAGCCTTGAATGCATGCAGCAGATGGGAAAAGCACAGAGCTAGAGCAAGTATTAGTATAAGTAAAAGAGAGCAGAACAGAGCAGAAGGCTGAGCTGATGTTGTATACACAAGCGAGAAATCCTTTAAATGCTGCAGTTGTTTTTGATTGTTTCCTCTTGTATAATCTTAATAGTACAAAGTGGAAGATGTGTCAGGGGTTAATTCAGAGCTGCTATCTTGTTAAATCTTGTGAGCATTTGTTAGATGAAAGTCCAGTTAAATATTTCCTTCTATGATGTCATAGCACACATTTAAAGCAAACAGATTTTTCTAAACAGTCAACAAAAACTGCAGAAGTTGACGTAATACCAAAAGGGATCACACAAATCCTCCTAAACTTCCTCTCTAAAGGAGAAGCATATTGAGAGGAGCTTACAGGGAGATGGAGGACAGCCTTGGCACCGTCCTTTTTCATATCATAACCCTCCAGTGGGATGTGCTCTATCCTGCCGCTCTGGGCAAACAACAGGTGTGTCCCAGGAGGCAGGGCGTCAACGTCGGGTCGAGGCTGGGGTCCCACAGGTTGAGGCACACCACCGTGGTCAATGCCTAATTCAGACAAGTAAAGAAACGTGAAAAACGAGGGTACTTGTGGAGGGTAAACCAACCTCAGCAGTTGAAAGCTTTCCTGGATCTTCTTCAGTAGTGTTTGTATGCTGCTCATTTGTCCTGCATATTTCGCCTCTTGTCATGCTATGAGCAAAACTGTGGTCTCTTTATGCTGAGCGGTAAACACATGTGGTTTACTCACACATTGGTCGGCTGCCAGGTCCGGAGCGAGTCCCGGGAATTTCTTGTCCGTTTCGGTCCACGCACCAGCAGTGTCCCGTGCTGTCATGGCACTGCATGGGGTTATAGGCGCCGTTCTCATCACATTTAGGGATATACTGGCCTACAGAAGGCCGTGGGCCCCGTGGACCGAACTCTGTCGCTCCCAGAAGACTGTCCCTGTGGGTCTCACACTGTGTTTTTGTCCTCTCTGAAGAAAAGAGTGAAAAAGAAGCTCCAGCGTGCGCACAGATACCTTGCAAAAATATCACAAATGTATTCGTAAGTTCATTTCTAATTTGTTTTGTTTTGTGTTCTTAAATTCAGCTGGGCAAAAACTCCCACATCCCTCATAAGTCTTGACAAATTCCTTTTTTCCAGGAGAAAATGAAAAACAGATTCCAGCTGGCACCAGTACATTCTGCAAGGAATTCGTTTCCAAACACTCCTCTTGGCCAAATGTGTGGAATAAACAAAGTTGTGAATGAAAATTATCCGTTTTTCTATTTATCTTTTATAGAGTCTGCGACTACATCAAAGAATACTATTACCAAACTGTCTGAACTCCCATGACAGATATCCAAAATAAACCTGTAGTAGCTCAGGCTTGATATCTAGTTACCAGAGTGAATATAAAATCAAGCTAAGTGAAAATGATTAAATAAGCTGTTGTGTTTGCTTGTCAGAAAGCAGTTTACCTGAAGAGCAGGAGAAGCCATCACCATAGTAACCTGGCCGGCATTGGCAGGTAAATGATCCCTCTGTGTTAACGCACACAGCGTCCCGATGACACCTGCCTTGCTGGCACTCATCTATGTCTTCAGGCAGGATATAAGAGGGTGAGGGAGGGTAGAGCGGAATCATAAAATAAACTACATAATCTAAAATACTTTCTGCATGTAAAATCAGTTACATTCTTTTATCGACAAAGATCTGCAGTTTAACCTGGGTCAGCTTGTCCCTAAAACTGTCCTTAGAGTGCAGGACATCAAGCCAAAATTGCACAGAGAATGGAAAATATGAATAAGCCACTGAAAACTAGCCAAAGAAAAGCAAAACTACACACAAAACAGGACCTCTGAAATGTCCATCTGCTTTTGTTATCTCTCCATTTAATCAGTACAGATGTTTCATGTAACCACATTCACCTCCCACAGTCCTGAGCAGAAGTTTTAACAATCACAGTCCTTAAAATCTATGTAGCAGATTTGGAATGCAATACAATTTTGGACTGAGCTATACATTTCAAGAGGTCAGTAGTTACAGCAGATTTTTATTTTTGAACCTTATCGTTACAAAATGAGAAGGTAAAGTTAGAGTAGAGTAAAGGAATGAGTAAGAGTCCAAAAATCCCCAAATATTCAATTGAATATATTGTAAGACAGGAAAAAGGAATTAATTGTCATAAATGAGAACATGCAGTCACAATTTTTTTTTGTGGGCAATTTTCGAGGAAAAATTAGAAAAAAATAGCTGGTAATTAATTCTCTCTGATTTTTACCTAATCAATTAAAGGCAGAGTATGTAATTCTAATTCATTACACTTTTTTGTCATAAATATGTAAATAAATCTGTAAATAGGAAAGAAACAAAGTGGCGAGGACTGATCTACTGAACACTATTCGTTTGTCCTGTGCGCAGGGCTGGACCAAAGAAAAGAGGGCAGTGGAAACAGAAATGAAAGTAAATCTTCTAAATTTAATTATTTAAATATGCTAACCAGCTAAATACTTATAATCTTTCCCCAATTGCAGACTCCACCTTTATTCAACTGCCGCAGCTCTCCTCTAATCTATAAGAAATTGGTACACTAACAAATGTCTAATACTATAATAATAAACACTAAAGCTAGTTGCAAAAATCAATTGCATAAAATATACCACAAACACTACAATTTACTGGTTTTGAAATAAATGCTAAAACTACTTTTTAATGTATTTTCTGAAATTGTTGAAATAGGCAGAGGTTCTGTAGCCTACAGTCTGACAGCATGCTGTTTATTAAGTGTCTTTCTGCAGTACCTTGGCAGTTTCTACCATCTCCTATGAACCCTGGTAGGCAGGAGCAGATGTAGGACGATCCTCCAGTATAGCTGCACTGAGCGCGCTCGGGGACATCACAGGTATGAGTGCCTTCCTCACAGGGGTCCACCGGTCGGTTAACCTCTGAGAAGAGGAAGAAAGAGAAAATACTACCAGTTTCCTATTATAGCTTCTCCAGACAGACCCAGTTAAGCTGTTCTCAGTCTATGCTGAAAGATTCATGAGAGTGGTATCAATAGAATATAAGCCTGTTTTACAAAATGTTGAACTATTCCTTTAAAATACGCAGTGACAGCTGAGCACAGGAGAGTAAAATACCAAGTATAGAAAACAGAAGTCAGACTAATATTGTATCTGTTTTCACAATCTTCCCAAAACATGCATTTTTACCTATTTTGCAACCAGACATGCAACCAAAAACCTTATTACACTTTCTACTGTGATAATCTCCCTGCACCAAAGTCACTGTGTGTGTGTACTTATGATTAGTAGGTATGCATGTGTTTACCTTGCCCACCCTGCTCTGTTTAATATTTTAATGCATTTTATTACAGTTTACGTCTAAACCACTACATCCCAAACCACCAGGTGAGATTTACCCAATATGTAATTGTACTTGACAGCACACAAACACCACTTACCAACGCAGGTCTGCCCATCATTGCCGAACTGGTACCCATCTTCACATTCACAGCGGAAGGTCCCAGGCTGGTTGTTGCAGATAGCATTGGGGCCACAGATCTGAGGGTTCTCTCTGCACTCATCAATGTCTGATAAAGAGAGCAGCCTGTTAGCATTATGCTAATAGCTCCCACATTAGATTCAAGTTTGAGTTCTGATGTCTGGATTTGTCAAATCAGTGTCCTTCATTATCAGATGGTGGGGGATCAAAGAAGAGAGCTTAATTAGATTTCCTAATTGTTTAAAGATAGAATCTGTCTGAAATGCTTCCTTCCTTTTTCTACTGTGTGTGCTTTTCCTGTTTGGTCTCTAATGCAAAAAGACTTTTGGTTGTATAGAATGTGGGCTGGGAATGAAGACCAGACTGGATATGGTAATCTGGTCTCAGAGTGTGGGACACTTCCTCTGCTAATTGGCAAGATTGTGCAGTTCCCCAGGAAGGAAGGCTTTTGAAAATGTGGGTTAATTTACAGGGCTAAAGCAGATATGGAAACTGTTTGATTTCCCTGGAAGGAGAAAATACATCAGTTGAGAGAATCCATAGAATACCGCATCCTCTTTTTTGCCTCAAACGGTGTAAACAGTTCTTACCATAACATGTGCGCCCATCACCGTTGAATCCAGCAGCACACTGGCAAGTGAACTGGGTTCCTTCTCCAGCTCTGCAGACTGCGTTGGTGTCACAGCCGTGCCTCCCAGTGAAACATGGGTTCTCCACCGGCGCCCCTCCTGAGAAGGGAAGGTGTAGCACAGTTGGATTAATATACTATTATCTTTCTTTCTTGGTCAGGATGTTGTGCTGCAGGAAGGAAGGAAGCTCAGACCAAAATAAACGGACTAAAAAAGCTCCACATCCTCACCGTTGACATCCCCGATCTTGTTGCTCATGGCGAACCGGATGAGTTCATTGTTAGCATCATACATGGCAAAGACCTGATCCACGCTGAGCATCTGGGTAGGTTTAATGTCCTTCATAACTTCGCCGTGCTGGCAGCTCTGGAAGGTGATGGTCTGACGCCACTGATACGTCCTGGTCTCGGTGGACCCATCAGGCAGACTTACTGTATAGTCCCGAGTTGAAGATGAGGTGATCACTGAGAGGTAAGACAGAGGAATAAGAAACAGCTACAATCCTTAGGTGGGGTCAAAATCAGAAAAGACATGTGTTCAAGCGGTGTCTTACGGTTGTTGCTGTACTGGTAGATCTCAGAGTAAGGTTCGATCTGCACCGTGGAGCCGGGAGGCACCTTGGGGACCCGGCCCTCCAGGGTGGTGCTCACTGCCAGGTGGTCATGCTCATCGATGCCTTTGAACTCCTGTCTGATGGTCAGCTTCTCATTCCCTGGCAGAAAGGTCACCTCAGCCTGCCGTGTGAACTCCCCCCCTTCAGAGGACAGAGAAGAGGGGGTTAACTTTAAGACCCTGGCCCTGGATGAACTTTGGCTCACCGCCTTCCGTCACAGCTGAGGTAATGTGAGGGGAATTCAGCTGGACAGCGAGCAGAGCTGCAGCTGTATGTGTGTTTGCAGCAGCTCTGACATTTGTTTACAGAGATTTATGCCTTCCACGATCTTCACTTTTCTAAACACATGAAGCCTTTGAAGTAACCACACGAGAAGCTTCTGAATTTTACATTATTAGATGTAGTTGATGCAGTTTTTTCTCCTCACCAATAATACTGAAGCCGTTCCTGAAGCCAGGCTGCTCCAGAGCAAAGGCCCACCCAATTACACCACCGAGGGCGGTGAGGGGCTGCAGAGACGGTCCAACAGTGGGAGGGATGTCGCTGATGGCGACGTAGGATCGGCCGTCATTTACCACAACGTACGAATGCAGATCATTGCTGCTGAACTCCACTGGAGAAGGAGAGTCGCCCACAAACACTTTCCCATGTACTTTACCATTCATCCTCTGTGGCTTCCCTGCAAAAACAAACCAAATCCATCAAGGTTAGTCAGGGAAAAGAGCAAACAAACCTTGTGGCTGAACCCATTTATTCGGCCCATTTGCTCAAATTAATATCAGGAGCTATGTGAGGGCATTTGTGGGGGGAAAAAATTGGCTAGAGGAACTGCAACAGAGCTGCTAAAAGCTTTTCTACAATATTTACACATCTGCCAGCTATCAAGAAGAATTTACAAATTAAATTGTTCCACAGCTGTTTTTCAAAAGCTAGTTTTCGCCCTAGGTTTTACCAACAGTGTATCATTTTTAAAAATGCTTTCAGTGTAATATTAGTAAAACACTGAAAGCAGACACTTACCCTCAGCCACACACTGTATCCCATTGCCATAGAAGCCTGGCCTGCAGTGGCAGCAGTATCCACTGGAGTAGTCCCTGCAGTCAGCAAACTGGGAGCACTTATTTTTGTTGTTCGCACATGTCCCAAGATTGTATGAGAACACTGAAACATGGAAAATACGAGCACTGAGAATATCACTGCAACAGCTAATTGTTGAAATGACTGCTGTCCCAAACCCCAATCCACTAATCACAAAGCTGGTGGTTTGATCCCCAGCTCCTCTAGTCCATATGCCAGTTGTCCTGAGCCTGAAGCCTTTATGTAGCAGTTTGCCTCCACTAGTGAAAGTGAGTGAGGGACAGACGCATTGTAAAGAGTTTTGGGACTATCCAGCTGTTAAAACACTCCGGCGAGAAGTAACATCCCTAATGTCATATATTTTTAATGTAGCCTTCCCCCATGTCCCATAGTGTGTCTGTCGGCTCATAAATCAGACATTAATATTGAAATCATGTCAGCTAACCAGCTCTGGACATTGGGCTGACTAAGACTAATTTCTAAACTGGAAAGAGTGTAAACCTTGAACAAACAAATAAAAAGAGAGCTTGCTCATGGGGTTCCAGGGAAACCTTCATCCTTTTAATGTATATTATTGTAGGTTCTAACTTTCATTCTAACTTTCTCAGGTTCCTCTTCATAACTAGTAATTATGTACAATCTTAGCCTTGATATTTATTATAGTCAGGTAAAGCTATATTTTGTATAATTTCTGTTGAATTTTAATCATTATTTAAATTAGTTAGGTCAATTCACATCATAAATACCACTGTAGGGTCTTAGCCTCAATATTTATATTTGTTGGGTTTCATTTATAACATGTTTTTTTGTTTGTTTGTTTTTTGGCTGGAAAGCACTTTAGCCTGGTGGCTGTTGTTGTAAATGTAATTTAAAAATATCTGTGACTTGACTTGATTTGGCAAAACCAGTTTGTTTAAGGGAATTTGTGGCTGGAGGAACATTTGGCCTGCCTGTTAAAAGACTTTGATAAGGGCTTGGAGGACCACTGGGACGCTGTTTGCTGGCTCCAAATTACATTTGGCTGAAAAAAAAAAAGGTTTCATTTTTTTCTTTATCTATTTTTCTTGTTTGTGGTTGTGTTTGGTTTGAAGTAATACCAATGCTTAGTCTCTGACTACCTTTTATAAAAGCACCTGCTCCTACTTTAGAAGCCTCCCCAAACCACCAACTTTTTTAGTTTCCTGAGATATAAAAACATTACCAATGAATAATAAACTCTAAATAGTAGACAAATCTAAATCGCCTTATAAAGGCAGCCATTTTTGACACTCACAATAAAATTACACTCAGTCCGAGCCTCTCTGCTTTGGACTCACCATCCACATTGATATCCGTGTCATCCACCACCACCACTTCTGGGTTGTCAGGCTGACGTGGTTGGTACTGAACCGGATAGACTTCAATCTGCTCCGCCTCTGCCTGATAAGGAGGGTATTTCACTTGTCCGTCGGTATACACAGGCCTCCTTGCATCAGCGTCCTCGTGGGCCCCTGACGCCTGTGCTGGTGCCTCAGTGGGCAGATCAGTGACTTCACCTGGAGCCACATTGGTGAAATACGGAGAAGTTCCAATCTCATACACCCATACGCCCCGCTGGCCAGAGTTGGTCTCCCTGTGAGAGGCGAAAGGGTTAAGTTTCTAGACTGAAGGTCTGAAGAACTGCAGCTGCTGTTCTTGAGGTGTCAGCCCTAGTACATTGGTTCTTAAATGGTGTTCTGTGCGTTGACTTACTCTGCTAAAGCTCTCACAGATTCCTCTTCATCCGTGGTGGTGCGGTAGTATGGTCCCTGACTGGAAAGTAGGAAACCCCGAACCAAACCTTTACTGAAGCCAGCATGCATGACCACATTGCTGTCTCCTGAGGGAGTGGAGGGAAACTGTATCCCATCCCTCACATAGAGGACGATAGCATACGAGGCGGTCTCCAGGGACGCGAGAACCAACTGGAAGGTGTTTCTCTGAGTGACAAAACATTAGAGAGGATGTAAATAAGCAGCTCCACCCCAGATCATGGGTTGGATAACAGTGCCATGCTCACCTTCTTGGGGGAACCGTCCCCTCTGCTGTGAGGTTCATGGGTGGTGACATCAGCCCAGGTGATCACAACAGCATGAGTGGGGTTGACTTCATCATCCTCAGGAAAAGCCCTGTTGATGTGCTCAGCGGCCCGGCGCAGAACATCAGGACTCGAGTCTTCGCGAAAGAAAACTTTCCCAACACCATCACTTGTGTCCAGGTTTCCTTGCAGAGCTGCAATCATGCCGAATTTTGGAGGCATTTTGCTGAGATATGTCGCCTCGCTCGTTGGCTCTGCTGTGGCAACAAAGCCGTTGGAGTTGATCTAAAATTAAAAGTTAGTTAGTTAGTTTAGACAACAGGAAATGAGATGACCAGGGCACTGTATGACTTCATTTATGACACAACTAGAAGTGTTTCACAGCAGGAACAGACCTAGTTCTGTGTGACCCACTTTGATCTTTATTCCAAACTCATTAGACTAATGATCCGAGTGAGCTGTCATGTCCCACCAGAGCGCCAATGAACAAACAAAATGGCATTTAATGCACATTTTACACACTTGTAATGGTTTAATGAGAACACATGCAAAGCTTGTAAAGAACGAAAACCTGAGCTCATGTTAAAAAGACACACACACACACACACACTGCATATGGGGCTCCTTCACTTCCTGACCAAAGGAAAACAAGAGCACTATTCCTGGCCGTAGCTTCCTGTCCTTCCCCTGACAAGTAGCCCCAGAGAGCCCGAATTTTGCACACTAATCTTCATTACAGAAACATCCTGCAGAAGTGGAAGTTGGAGCTGGGAAAATGTTTAGCGATTCTGATCTAACAGACGTAGCACAGAGAGAGAGCTCTAAAGTTAGTGGTTCTCTATGAAATTTGAATCACACTCGTGAGGCTGTGTTAAAACCCCCTGACCTGAGAAATAATTAGAAATGAAAATGTTTGTTTTTTTTCTGTAACCACGTGTGGAGCGAAACGCCACAGGGCACAGACAGTTCAGGGCAGACTGTCTCAGAAATGAAAATGTTTAGGCCATCTTGAGTGAACTTGGAAGAAGTCGGCAGTGGGAAAAACCCCAAAGAGTGATTGTTTAAACAAGGAATTCAATATTAAATATAGGCTTAAGGCTTTTGGGTTAACCACGACTTTCTGTCTCAAATAACAATTCTGCTGCCTGGATGTTGCTGTAACATAATGGACCAAAAAAATTCACTGATTACAGACGTTGTTTTTAACAAAGTTATCTACTGAGATTGGCCACGCCTTGAACAGGTTAACCTTACATTTTCTGTAAAAAGAGAAATAATGATAACTCCAGAAAGTAGCCTGTATCATCTGTTAAAGTCTACATGAGGAAAACATGTGCAAAACTTTGGCAAAGGTTAAGTCCCTGCCACTCAGTGTAATTGCTCTCTGATAGCACATTATCCACACGCAGCACAATTAAAACAGAAAAGTTGCACTTTTCTTTGAAAGCGGAATTACAGGGAATAAAGGGCTGTTTGTTTGTCCAACACAATGGTGCAGCTTCATTTAAAAGCTCCACAGGGCAACAGTTTAAAAAAAGCCTGGCAAATTATAAACACATGAAGCCTTTAAGGATGAACTCTAAACCTATATATGAAGGTTCACATATGTACCTTTTAGTGGCCATACTGGTATGTTACATCACTAGACTTTTTGGGGTGGATTGTAAAACAAGATTCCTCGAGTTCTTCGATCAACAGTAAAATGATAACCTCAAGGGAAGCTATAGGAATGCGCGGACACATGCATTCCACAAGATAGAGCAGCTTCTATGATAAGTAAACCAATATTTAAAAATCTCCAAGTCGTACAAAAAACTCAAATCCTACCGGTGCTATATTTTGCAACTTCCAGGAATTGTTTAAGGTTGTAACTACTGACCTCTTTTCAGTTTCTAGGTATGCGCAATTGCGCAAAATCGATGTCCAATCAACCGTCACCAGTAAATCCCACGCTTTGTTTTTTTTTATTATTATTATTACTGTGATAGTGTAGCAACTTTAGAGGTTAACTTACATATACGCTGTCAAAAGTGCCATCATAAAACAGCACTGGCTCGGTCAGATCAAGTCGGTGCGTTTGGTCATTCCCTCCTGCCAGTAGCTGGTCTCTCGCGCTTGGACCGAAGGGGAAAAGCTCATCTCGCGTTATGCTCAGCACCGAGGTGAACAATCCCAAAAAACTCGCACACACAAACCATCCTTGCTTCTGCCAACCCATTCTTCGTCCTTCTGTGGCAGCTGAGCAGTCCTGAGTTTGAGGCGAGACTGGTTTTGGGACTAACTGTTTGTGGATGGGGGCGGGGCGCAGGGAAGGCACTAAGACTGGAGAGAAACTTAGAGGTAGCCTATACTTTACTCTTCATGCTGTCCCTAAAACAAATTCCTGGAATGATGTGGTTGAAGGCTGGCACGCTCTGGGTCAGTTTACTGGCACAGCTAACCAGACATCTACATGACAGGAGCTGGACGGGTCGGCAGAGGATGGAATTAAGCACTGAGATGAATAGAGGTCATTTTAACATCCTTTTATTTAAATTTTTGAAACTGGTTGTTCCAATGTTGCCAGTACAGTAGAAAGCAGCAGGCTGTGCTTAGATGATTATGCATTTTAATACAGAGGCCACTGTGTAGGAGGTCTACAGAGGGACAACGCTGGATCTGTATTAGCAGGTTTGGACTCAGGCCAGTGGACCATCAGAGCATGGACCAGTTACCGGCAACAGAGCCCCATGCCCAGTTTGACTGAAACATTATGTAAAGGACAATATCACAAAGCACTGTAGCATACTCTAATCATTTGAAGCATGCCGCTGTGGCTATCAGACTCCACTCCAGCTGGGATAATGAGGGGCATGCTGGTATGGTTCAGCTCGGAGCTGCTTCTGCCCCTCTAACGGATGCCCAGTCATCCGTCCAACACTTTGGCCCATAACTGCTGGCCACACTGTCCTGACATATGGCGTTCACAGTCCCCATTACATCTAATGATTTTTAGTGACCTTTGACCTTTCGTGTAGAGCGCCCATCAAGCCAAAATGTCTTCTTTAAAAAATAGCTTTATTCCTTATTTAGAAAATGAAACGAGACAACAACGTTAATGCCAAGATTTCCACAACATTTGATGTGGACAGTCACAATACCCCCCGACAATGATTCATAATGTTTTCGGTGGCAGTGTGACCTTTCTCATGTTCTCCCCCAAGCCAAGATTTCGTTACACAAGCAATATCAAGGCTGAAAGTGCAGACTTTGAAGTCCATGTTTCATTTTTGTTTTTTTCCCCCCTCTGAAATACTTAATAATTTTACCTTCACGGGGCTCTAAAAACTCTTCAGACTAAATAACCTAATAGAATCCAAATTGGTCCTGTCACAGTGGTCATAGCTCATGTCCAAACTGAGGTCATAACTTGTGATGAAAGAACCCAAATAGATTCTGATTTGTTCTAGTGGGTCACGAGGCAAACAGGCTGGGAACTGCTGCCCTAGAAGATTAGTCTCTTCTGCTGTCGACATTAAAGGAGCTTCCCTCTCACACAAACCTCAGGCCAAAACTTAATTTTATAAAAACAAGATTCAATGCTCACATTGCCGTGAAAAGGGGACGAATTAATGTGATTCTAATGATTCTGTGGCCTTTTGTTTAATGTTACCCTCAGGGGAGACTTCATAGTTATTATCCCCTTTATTTGTTGGGCTTTAAGATGAGATTCTTTATCAAACAATAGTGTGGTATAATGAACATTTCAGCATCTCGCAGGGCTTTTTCTTGCTGCCTCATGTTTTGATTAAACACACCATTTACAGCCATCTCAGGGTTTTTATTCAAAAGATTTTTCTGCTAGATTATTTGGCAGTAAATCCAATATTTCATGTTAGATGCTAAGGTTCTCAAAAACTGCAAAATATAAAGAGAATATGCCAAAAAATATACAATGTGTGATTTTGAATTAATTGCCCTGTTAAAAATTAAATTAAATTAATAATAATAACCATACTACTACCACTGCTACTACTACTACTTTGACCTGCTCGAGGAAATCAAGTGGGCTAACTCTGTGCTCTCTTTTAAGTCATTTCTTGAAACACATTTTTCTCGGAGAGCTTTTCATGATGATGAAGTTTTACGATTTATAGTTTTTTTTTTGTGTGCTTTCTACTTTTATCAATTATTCTGTGTGCTTACTGTATATTAATCTTATTGTATTTTATTTTTTATTAAAAAGCACTTTGTAACATTTGTTTTGAAAAGTGCTCTATGAATAAAGTTTATTACTACTACTACTTATAATAATAAGAAGAATAATATTCTAAAAAATAATAAATCAAATCAGATCAAGTTTATACATACACAGTAGTACAGGCAAGATGAGAGAGAGTGTCTTCAGAATCATTTACTTAGTAAGTTTTGCGGAATGCATGTTTGGGAAAAGCAAGACATTAAACGTAAAATAATAAACGTAACAATAATAATAATTCTGATGATGATAATTGTTATATAGACTATAATAATAATAATAATAATAATAATAATAATAATAATCATCATCATCATCATCATCATCTCATTATTACCTTTGAGGATTTTGAACTAATAAGTGACTGGCAGTTATATATTCATACTTATTTGTGGTTTCAAGACTCAGCTGGGCACTACTTTAGATACTACAGTATCTCCCATAAAATCACCTTGTTAATTTATTTATACCAGTTGTGGACTCACCTACTTAAACAAGTATTTTTTTATTTATTTTATGCTATAATGTAGCAAACAAACAAGTGCCACACTGGCTTAATGTGTTTTAAATTTTACATTCTTCTTTTTTTTTTGGGAATTATTTTTGCATTCTTCTAGTGGCCACCTTCTGCCTTGATAACAATTTTGCATCAGGAGTCTGTTTCTTGTACAGTCAAAAGGTGCCATCTTGTGGTTGTTTTTTGAAGTGTGCACCTGTGGTTTCCGAACACACTCCCTGTAGACTTACATGGTTCTCAGAAATCAATATACTGAAGGTTTATGTACAAAAAACATGTAGGTTTGGTTAATTGATGTATATGCTGTTGCTTATTTTATTGTTTTACAGAAAAGGCAAAAAATATGTTTTGAAGGATGTTGAGTAGTGGCAGCTAGATTTTATTAGGACAAACTAAATCACAATGAGTGCAGTGGTTGTATGTATGAAACAAAACGTAATTCAGTGCACTTAAATGGTGATACGTATCGTACACCCTTGCTGGACTTGCAGTGTATGATGGGATATTTACCCTGAGGTCTGTGATGTCAGTAGCTGTGACTTGCTACTGTTTGAGTGAGTCTGTTTTGTGCAGCCGTGTTGCCTGGGAACGAGCAGACTGCTGCTGCCGTGTCTATAACAGGACACTGTGGCCTCATAAGAGCTGCTTCATCACCACTCCATTATTGTTATTTCTGATTTACGGATGAAACCAAAGATGTGGGCGATGTTTCATACTGTACTATCACATTTTCATTCACCAGATAAACCTTGCTGCTTCAGTTTGGTTACAGCTTAATCATAGCAAGTCTACATGTGAAACAACATTTAAAAAAAGAATGCATTTATTTCAATACCTAATATTTGCCAAACACAATATTATATTTGAGATTATGTGGAGATCTAAACTGAGGTCGCTGCAGCTGACAGCATGCTAGTTTGGTGAATCCCAGTGTTATAAAAGATGAATGTGTCACAACAGTCAGAGGTGAGGCTCACTGACCTCCATCCTCGGCCTCCCTCGTGTTCACATGCCCCAGTCCTGTGAAACAAAAACCCTGCTGCTCAGTGTGCCTAGATCGCATACAGTTCTTGAAAATCTTTCAGTTTCTGAGTAGATTTGAACACTTTGGGAACTGAAGGGGAACTAAAGGGGAACTCCAGCGGTTTTACACAAGAAGAGGAAGTTTATCAGCAGATGTAGTGTTAAGTGCATGAGAGCAACTGTATAATGTCCTCTGTGGTTCTAAAGGAGGTGTCTAAACTCTTGAGAAAACAACTGTGGTGATATCAACAGAGCTGTGAGACTTAAAATATTTAATTTTCATTGCGAAATACAACTGCGATGTTAGGAAGATGTGGGTGTTTTCCAGGCAGAGAGCGGTAAATGAAGACTGGTGTGTATTATGAAAGGATTCTGTATTTTTGGACATTGGCTTATATTAGAGAACAAAAAATGTCTCTTTCCAAGGCTGGATTAGAGGGAGTCAAGGTTCACTTTGTGGCTACTTCTGTGTGATAATTTGATGAATTGATTATATAAACCAAAGCCTTAATGCCTTAAAGTAGCATTTAACCCTTTATGGGGCAAGTGACCATATTTGGTAACTTCCTTGGACGTTCAGTATGTCCACCCTGTGCCTCTCTTTAAGGTTGAAGAACCATGAACACTTTGATTTAGTTTTTATATTAGTGCCAGTAGCACCACCTTATGAAAAATGTCACTAAACAAATGTTCCAGGAACTTTATAAACGCTTTGTTACTGGTTTGCATTGAACTTCACTTTGATTTATTTTTTGAGATTAGTGCCACTAATACCACTACCCCAAGAAAAATGTGACTAAATGAACTTGCCAAGTACTTATAAATACTTTGTTACTGGTTGTGTGAGTATCATTACCTCAAACTAAAATGTTTCTAAATAAATGTTGTTTGCAGTCTGTTATTTAAAAAAAAAATAAATAAAAAAAAAAATAAAAATTATTGTAAATTCCCTTTAAAAAAAACAAAAACAAATGTAGACGGTCAAGTTACCATATATGGTAACTTTATTAATCTTGATTTGCAACATTTTTTTTTAAGTCACAAAAGTAAAAATATCTTAAAATATCCTTCAATAACACCCTAGGGTTGAAATTTCCATTTTCCAAGTATTTCAAGGAGTGCCCTATGAAGGGTTAAACCCTATTCTAAGGCCCTGTCTTGTCGAGGTCATGTGTCAAAAGCTAAAAAAAAATAAATCAAATTCTTGTTATATAGTTTATGATAAGCTTGTCTTGCAGTCACCAGCACCTTTGTTCAGCAGTTTCAGGTTGTGCTTATGTTAATATAATGCAGTAATATTCTGAAATACAGTTTCCTTTGCTTCACTTGTGAGTTGGGGAACAAGGGATGAGGAATGGGCGGCTCAATACAGCGTACACAGTTAAAACAAAAACTACCCACGTCAAATTTTATGTGACTAATACATTCCTTGTGGCTAGAAATAAAATAAACGAGTGACAAAAGATGATCAGACACTGTGTTAGAAATGTTGATGATTCATTTGAACTATTTATGTTTGTTTTTTATTTTTAAAAATTAAAAAAAAAAAAAATTGGTTGCAATATCCAAAATGGTTCATACCCCTTGAAATTGTCATGAATTTTTCAGAAAATGCAAGCACCTATGTCATTTAAAATGGTCCTGGTCATTTCTACCATGTTTTAGAGCATTCTAATACAAAGTAAATTGAGAACTGATGCAGTGCCAGTGGCCACAGTGCAAAATATAATCAGAAAGTACAACGAGTTCCACACTGTGAAAAATATCAAAGGGCAAGGTAGGAAGACAAAAGTGCTCACTGTGCTGGAAGCTAATGGTAGTGTGAGAGGCCACGAGGAATCCAAGGATGAAAGACCATCCTGATGAATCTGAGCAGGAATCTGAGGAGGAGCAACATCTGAAGTCAGACACTCCAGCAGACAGTGTACAAGGCCGGTCTCCATGGACACCGGGCAAGGAAAACTCCACTACTCCAAGACAGACACACAAAGCTAGCAGGGCCTTTGTGAAAGCTCACCTGGAAAAAGAACAAAGTCTTTGATCATAAAATGTGGAGTCAAATGAGATGAAAATAGAGTTGTTTGGACACAGGGATAAAACTTTGGTTGGGTGACAGAAAAAAAGAAGCACTAAAGCCCGAGATCATCATCTCCACGGTCAGACATGGTGGTGAGAATGTAAGTACAGGACATCCTGAGAAAAGAGGACTACATTAAGACTCTGGAGGAAAACCATCTGCAGAAAAACTTGGACAGCACTTGATCTTCCAGCAAGACTGTGATCTAAACTATACAGGCAAAGTGGTCAAAAAATGGTTTAAACGAAACAAGATAGGCATTTTTGGAGCAGCACAGCCAGAGTTCAGGCCTGAATCCTATCGAGAATCTATGGAGGGAACTGAAGGCTAGACTCATGGCAAGGAAGTCCTCCAAGTTTAAAAGCCTGCAGATCATTACAGAGAGGAGCAGAACAAAATCCTAGTGGAGACATGCAGAGAGCTTGTTACACTGCAAGAAATTACTGTAAAAAAAAAAAAAAAATACAGTGTCATTCTCACAATAGTGGACACTTTTCTTTCTTTCTTTCTTTTTTTCTCACAATAGTGGACACTTTTCTTTCTTTCTTTCTTTTTCTTTTTTCTTTCTTTTTTCCCCCAAAATATAAATAAATACTTTAAAATCTGATACTTCTTTGGAGCAGCAGGCTACTGTAAAAATCGACCATGTGAACAATGTTCGCACAACAGTTCACGAAGCATGTTTAGACTAGTGACCTGATTTAGGCAGCTAAGAAGACTATTGCTGACTCAGAAGATTATTGCTGAGACAGGAATTTTATTTTATTTTATTTTTTTACACTAAGTTAAATTATTTTTCATTGCATTCTAAGTATATTTAATAGATTAGAATTTGTCAAACATTGCTGCCTTTCATTAAATGTTCCCAATCCATAAAAATGTAAGTCACCGTAATCTACATACAGTCATGACTCGATACTCCGACACTAAATGTAAAACTTTCTTTTATGTCGGATAGCAAGGCTGTCGGATTGTCAAGACGGAGGTCGAGATACAAGAAGGGCTTGATGCTTGAAGGGTAATTTGTCGTTAATATTGTTCATAGTTGTTATAATAACCAGTAGGGCTGGTCCAAATAGCACTTTATGGTTTCTGGATAGTCAGGCCCAATTAATGATGAATATCAGAATATTCGGCGTTATCGAAGGGACCACTTCCACCCCGGGGGAGCGCTCCAACGGGTGGAAGTGGCCGGAACGCACAGGTTGCTGATGACAGTTTAGCTAGCGGTCACACTTCCGCTTTCACCATCGGTGGCAAACACTGAGCATGCTCGCTTGGTGTGACGTCGTCGTGTCCTCTTCTGCGCATGCGGGACACATTTGGGTTGTATGAACTTCACACAGCAGATCACATTCAAGTTGTAATTAATTGGAAAATGTGGAAATGTGAACGAACTCACACACAAAACAATCCTGATGTTATCCTTATTTGTGACATAAAATGTCATGTCGGAGTCGGAATCCAAGGCTGTCGATATGTTAAGGCTATTTTTCATGGGTCCGTTCGTTTTTCCTAAAAATTAGTCGGATAGCAAGGTTTTCAGATTGTTAAGGGTCGGATTATCGAGTCAGGGCTGTACTTTATTATTTAGGTGCTTTACTGCTATAGCGTTTCTAAATGTTAAACAGAGTTGATCGATCTCAGTTCTGGATCATGGTGGTTAATTATTGGTATGTATAGGGCATGTTGTAAATTCACCATAGTGTTTATCCATGTCAAAGAAAGAAAATATAATAATTTACAAGCAACTACAGACCCAGATAAGGCTGATTACAGTGGCAACACTGTATAAATACAATATATTGTTGGAGTTTAGCCACAGAATTAAACAGTAAATGTCATATTCTATTGAACAGTGCTATAATGTAATACACATGAATTGGTATTTTATGAAAATAACAAAAGCACTGTAAAAAGGAATAAGATAAAATAGTGGTGACCACAGCAGCCAGTATTTTATTGTAGTTTTACAGAAAATGTGGAAAGGTTACGAGAACTGTTTCAAAAATGAGTTGACAAATAAAGACTTGGCCATTGATCATTGATATTTTTGGACATGACAATAAAATTGTAAAAAAGAAAAAAGCTGGATAGTTCAAAATCTATCGTTAACACCTTTACCAGAAGGTCTTCAGTCACTAGTTTTTGTCACTGTAAATTAACATTTATGATGAGTATCATTACTGCAGGGCATCTAAACATCTTTACCACAGCATAACTAGGACTCTAAAATGTTGTGAAAAGTGAAATCATGAGCTTGGGCACTTTTGCTTATGTAATAATTAACTGTACCCAACACGCCCACTTTAGTCACCGAGCTGCCACTGTTAAATGGTGATTTTTCTTTTCTTTGCATGATGAATGTGATTTATTTTTCATGCATCTGGGTAAATTGAAGGTAAATACGAGTGAGGTGGCCTCCTGGGATCAGGGCTGCGGTGGGAATCACACATCACAGGGTTAAAGGTACAGCGGCGTGCGTCAGCTGCTGCGTAGCGGCGCGTAATGAGCGCTGGGTGGGGAGAGGGATGGAGGAGGAGGCTGGAGGAGGAGGCTGGAGGGGGCCGGTCCTTCCACGGAGCTCCGAGCTGCAGCTCTGAGCTTCCTGCCCGCCGCTGCTCCTGACAAACGGCTCATTCTCATCTCTGATCATGTGCTTCGCTCTCCGGCTGTCTCCGGCTCTGCTGCAGGAAGCTGGACTTGTTTTCTCTCCCGCTGCCTCTCTCTCCTCGACAGTCCCATCCGCAGCCGCCTCTTCCTCTTTCTCGGGGTTTTAGCTCTCACTTGTCCTCGGCCGGGACTTGAGCAGTCACAGACCGGCGGCAGAACTCCCTCCCTCGCCGCTGCTCTCCCTCCTCCTCCGGCCAGCGGGTCATGGAGGCCCTGGTGGAGGAGAAGGAGCCGATGGACCGGTCCCTGCCTCTGCCCACCCTGAGCCCGGCCGTGCCCCCCTACGTGACTCTGGGCCTGACGGTGGTGTACACCGTCTTCTATTCCCTCCTCTTCATCTTCATCTACGTGCAGCTCTGGCTGGTGCTCCGGTACCGACACAAGCGATTCAGCTACCAGACGGTGTTCCTGTTCCTGTGCCTGCTGTGGTCGGCGCTGCGCACCGTCCTCTTCTCCTTCTACTTCAAGAACTTTGTGACAGCCAACACTCTGGGGCCCTTCCCCTTCTGGCTGCTCTATTGCTTCCCTGTCTGCCTGCAGTTCTTCACTCTCAGCCTCATGAACCTGTACTTTGCACAGGTGAGTTACACTCTGAAAGGTCATCCAAGGGTCATGTCTCCACCACCTCAATAAACATAAAACTGGTTTGCTGTTTTACATCAACATTCATTTGCTGACTTATGATTGTTGGTAATTCAATCAACTTAATATTATGAGTAATTTAAACTCAAACTTCTGCATTTGTTTAAACTTCAGTTGAATAATTCCTCTATCTTATGCCTGGACAATAAAGAGTTAAGACTGATGGTTAAAAATAAGTGTGATTGTAGGAGAAAAGCTAACAATCCTAACTTAATATAGTTTGTTGGTTGAACATGATTTCATTAGAAGTTGTCATTATTCAAAAAGACTGATGCAGTCTGCTGTTAGTTTTTTTGTGTTGTTGTTAAGCTCAGACACATTTTTTAGAGTGTTTGCTGCCGGTACTGTCACAGACTTGTGTCGTTTATCTGCACTTGTTTTGTTTGTCATCTGTTAAAGGACCCCCTCCACTTAAAGATGCCTTTAACTTATTATTAAATCACTAAGATGTTTGAGCTTCACTGTGCAGAGTCGGATACAAAAAGACTGTTTTCATGATCTTCTGATGAAGGGGGAGATTTCTCTGAGTTTAAGTACAGATGAGCAGAATTTTGTGACATATACAACATGTTCAGAAGCCAGTTATGGTCCTGGGTGCAGTGAAACACGAGGTCACATATGATATGAACAGACTTTACAGTGAAGTATGAGACAAATAAGATGTGAAAGAATTATGGATGAGAGAGCAGGTGCCTTTTTACACGTGCAACTTAACTTTGATATGATTGTTTTCATCGGCGATGAACCTGCTGAACATTTTCTTGAATAATCGATTAGCTATTTAGTCTATAAACTGTCAGAAAATGGTGAAATTAGTCAATAGGTGTTTCCCAAAGCATAAGATAATAAGTTCACTGCCAAATAGGAGTAAAGAAACCAGAAAATATTCAGATATGATAAACTTAATCTATAGAACTGTTCTTTTTTAAAACTTACTCAAACCAGTTAATCAATTATTAGAATCGTTGTTTATTAATTTACTAGTTGGCAACTATTCAATTAATAATTGTAGCTTCAGTTATCACCTATAGGAACCTAAATAATTAATCCAAGTCAAATATTTTTATATATCATTCATGGGGAGCATGTTTTTCCTGTTGTGATCTGGTTACTAGATTTAATGCAACTATATAGGACAAAATATAACATGACTTTCATGAACTGTACAGTATAAGAATAATTAGATATGCAGCTTGTGTTGTATCCGCTCTCAGATGTACATCACTTTGGGTGAAAGTGTCTACTAAATAAAATTGTAGAATTGTGGCTATTAAATCAGCGCTTTAAAACTTACAGCAGTGCTGTGCAACTGTCTTACAAACTTCTAATTTTGCTTGTAAACTTATGCAACTAGGAACGGGCACATTTTAAAATATTATTAGAAAAAATCTTAAGAATAAGCATGCAATTGATGATTATTCACGTCACTGACTATATTTTGGTTACGTAAGATGTACTTTGGGCTATTAATTGTCAGGAAGTAGTTCCCAAGCTGCAAATTGATGACTTCAGATGAGAAATTATTGATGAATTAAGTAGCTCTCGACAGGAGGATTTGGACGATGTAACCAAACTGATGTATACAACAATATACTGTGTTCCATTCCTATGCTTTACATCAAAAACATGTTACATAAAATCATATTTGGTTTTGTTTTCTTTCCATGTTTCTTGAGAAAATCAAACTATAACACAATATAATGTTGTACAGGTGTCCTGTGAGTTATTTGATGAAAACACTGATTTACTGCCCACCTGCTGCACATCTCATCTTGATCTGACTCTTCAACTCGCTCGTACGACTCGATGTCAGGATTCTACTACGCTGCCCGACAAATGTTACCTGTTGCTCTCAGTGTAGCAGACTCTCATTCAGATGGGCTACAAAGTGTGATGCAGTGAATCATTTCTTCAACTGCTTACATAATTCACATATCAAATAATAGCTGCTCTGGCTGCCGCCTGAAGCTTATTTTTAGCATAATCCTCTTGCGCTGATGTGAGTCACAGTTGCGAATTGACAGTGAGGCTCAAAGCTTTGTGGCCCTGTGCTTGTGTGACCACTGTGAATCTGAAGTTTGAAACTCAGCTGTGAGGGTTCCTGTTTCATAAGAAGCTTTTCAAAGTCCCGGAATACAGAAGTGAAATCAGCCAACTGTAACTGCGTGACACATTTGCATGATGTACTGTTTGGTTTCTTTTCACAGGTTGTTTTCAAGGCCAAGTCCAAGTATGCGCCAGAGCTTTTGAGGTACAGGTAAGACCGGACAGTGAGCTTTGGTACATGGAGATCATGCATTTACTGGATTTCATTTCTGGTTAATATTATAGCAATTTTTCTGTGTTTCCAACAGGCTGCCACTGTACCTCGTCTTCCTCTTCATCAGCCTGGTGTTTTTAGTTGTGAATTTAGTTTGTGCCCTGCTGGTGAGGATGTCCTCCACAGAAGCTCACACCATTGTGTTAGTGAGAGTCACAATCAACGACACGCTTTTTGTCCTGTGCGCCATCTCGCTCTCTTTGTGTCTTTACAAAATCGCCAAGATGTCGCTGGCCAACATTTACCTGGAGTCCAAGGTGAGACGTGACTTCCTGGTTCACACAGAGCAGAAATCCTATGAGTTGTGTTATTTACACCTTCTGGAGTCACTGGCTTGTGATTTATTTGCACTTTTCTGCACATAATTCCTTCTTTGTGATTGTTTCCTGGCAACACAGTGTTGTTCTTGTGCATGACTGATTGTGCAGCAGTGCATCTGTTACGTACAGTATGTTATCTCACACCAACCAACCAAATGACCTCATTTCCCTCATCGTCCATGAGTTTTTATATGTTTTCACAGATTACATCTCATTTCAGCATAAATGTGAATGCATGCTTGAAATGTAACATCTTAACGTATGTCTACAGGGGACGTCCGTGTGCCAGGTGACAGTCATAGGAGCCATCGTC
Source organism: Stegastes partitus (assembly GCF_000690725.1). NCBI lineage: Eukaryota > Metazoa > Chordata > Actinopteri > Pomacentridae > Stegastes > Stegastes partitus. The sequence goes on along the minus strand of NW_007577732.1, from coordinate 1,373,267 downwards.
ATCCTCCTGTACGCGTCCAGGGCCTGCTACAATCTGGTCGTCCTGGGACTCTCAAACAGCAGCATCAACTCCTTTGACTACGACTGGTACAACGTTTCAGACCAGGTGAGTCACCAGAGGGCGCAACCTCCTCGAAGGAACACTTCAGCTTGTTGTGGAAAGCTCCTACTCTCCTTCTTGGGGAGCGAGATGACAGCAAATATGAAGCGAGAGACACCAGCTAGATAGCTTTGCGTCATGAGATTCTCCTGGTTACCTGGCAACCTCATGTAGACAAAAAGAATCCAGGAAGTCTGGATATAGAAGGATAGAGCTCTGATTTACGGATTACCAATATGGATATAGCACATATTTCTTTACCTTATTGCACAGAACATTAAATTATGTCCAGGGGTTAAATTGGAGTTTTGAGGAGCTCTCGTTTGGTGAGGTCAGGGGTCACAGAGCAGACAGTAGAAATAGGGACTATTTCTTCAGTAAAAAGTTGTTACAGTGAAATCTGCACACATACAATTGTCCTCAAATGTATTCATACCCTCCCATTAAAGAAGGGAAAAACCAGCTGTCACTGAAATAAGTTGAAATTGACTAAAGTAATAAATAAAAAATTAATGAAAGTCATGGCATTGCTATTGAATTGTGGTTCAACAGAAATGTTTTAAAAAAACAAACAAAAAAAACCCCAAAACAAGCAAACAAGCATGATGGGAGCCGTAAACTAATGTTTTGTTGAACAACTCTTTGAGCCAATCACTGCAATCAAATGTTTTCTGTAACTCTCAGTCAGACTTCTGCACCTGTTGACAGGTATTTTGATTTTGGCCCACTGCTCATCAGCAAAGTGCTCTAATTTGTCCAGGACAGTTTTGTTTGTTTGTTTTTTAAAAATTATTCTTTTCAACCACAATTCAAAAGCAATGTCTTATTTCACAAAATTATAATTTAGAAAATTTTTATTTATTATTACTTTTTTCAGTTTCTAGTTGTGAATTTTGCATTTTCTTTGATGGAAGGGTCTGAATACATTTGAGGATGACTGTAGTTCTGTGGATTGTTGTGGCACAAACTAAATTCTATTTACCTCCACTGTATTGGTGAAATAGCTTCACATGAAATATGTGTAAATTGAGAAAGAGAAAGCATTTTCCATTTTTGATTTATTTAATTACATGCGTTTTGTAACTTTTTTATGATTTGGATAAGGTAACATGTAAATGAAATTGAAGAAATAAGATGTCACCTCCCTGAAGCACTGTGAAGACCCAAAGGGCAGCATTATGACACCTCAAATATAAAGACCAAGATATGCCATATTATTACAGTTAGAGTAAAGTTCATGCTAGCAAGTAATGTAGCGACTGCAAATCGTGCTGTGATACTGAAAGAGCTGGAGCTGAGCTGTAATAAAGCTCAATTCAGATATCAGGAGGTGAAGCTTGGCTCCGGTGGGCTCCAGTCCAATTTAATCCCTGATTATGCCGACTGTCATTGGGAACTTTTAGCCTGACAGCCATTATCTGTCTGTCAGTGTTCATTCTGAGTCAGTGGTGATATTTTATTTTAAAGCTTTTATCGGCCGATACGGACGATGATGCTGATGTCATTTCTAGTCCAAAGAATATAGAATCTGGTCCCCAGCACTTCTAAAGATCTCTCCTTACCACATTATAACTTCTTTTAATATTACAACAATCAGAGTATATAAAAAAAGACAAATTGTGGTTTTACAGGGAGTTACAAGCTACTGACAAGAGAGTCTCACTTTCTGCAAGAACCCTATTAAGCCTATTTTCTGAAGCATTTTGATGATTAATATGAAAAACGTTCTGTCCTGTTTGACTCTTTCGACCAGTTAATCAAAACTGGTTAGACTTCATGTGCAGATTTTAGGAAAAACATGATGCTGAGACATTATTCAGGGCAAAAGGTGAAGCTGGTATGTTTTCCAGCTCTTCATCGAGCTGTTGGAATCGTGTGTAACATTTGATTATTGTTGTTTCCTTCAGGCGGATCTACAGTCAACTCTGGGCGACACTGGCTATATCGTCTTCGGAGTGATTCTGTTCGTTTGGGAGCTGCTCCCCACCTCTCTTGTGGTTTTCTTCTTCAGAGTTCGGAAGCCGAACCTAGACAGAGTGAGCCAGCAGTTAGTCTGAGCCGGCGGTTCCCAACCTGGAGGTCAGGAGCCCTCCACAGAAAATGATTTATTTAAAAAAAGAAAATAAAGCAAACTGTAGTTCAGCTATACTAAAGTGTCAGTTTTTTTGTTTTTCTTGCAAAAAATAAAATAAAAATGGACACTTTGGTTGCTTCAGGGGTATAGAATTCAGTGACATTGAACAAATTAAAGGGAAAATCTCTTTTTGATGGAAGTACTTACAAATAATAGACTGTGCAGCATCTGGAGAGGATTTTGGTTTATTCTAAGAGCTCACAAGGCAAACAGGTTGGGAAGCACTGCCTCAAATAGTGTGTAATGCAGTCATGTGAGAAATGACCATGATATCTTACATTTCCTGTGTTGTCTTTGCCTGGTCCTTACAGAGCACGTCTGGCCTCCCCGGTCACGTCTTCTCCTCTCGGGCTTATTTCTTCGACAACCCGCGGCGTTACGACAGCGATGATGATCTGGCGTGGAGCGTCATGCCTCAGAACATCCAAGCCAGGTAAAAAAAAACAAAAAACACCACCGCTTCTTCCCTAGAAAACCGATTTGTACATGAAGCAGGAATGTGTCCAAACGCAGAGAGGCAGTTAAATTGATGTGTTTATTGATTTTCCAGCCTGGCCGCTGACAGTTACGAGTGGGGGAGCCAAAGCAGTGGCATCGGCGCCTACATCGGGGGGGACGACACTTACAACCTCCCTCCTCCTCCAGAAGAGCTGAGCCATTACTGACCGGAGCTCATCGGCGATTCCTGCTGACCTGTGGCTTCGTTTTTCCTTTTGTATATTTTTGCACAGTCTCTGTTCCTGACCGAGGCACGTGGGGACGAGAGTCGCCCTCGACTTCATACATTCGGTTTTCTATTTTGCGTAGAGAAGAACTAACAGACTTTGGTCAGTATATACAGACCCAGCGATGGGACATTAATTTTGCACACTCCTTGTACAAAGTATGATCTGCTCTTAAACGTTTTTCATTGTATAGTTTATATTGAATACGGCTTAATATATTTCCTGACCTTTGTAATATGTACTGTAATACTATTTTATGTACTGTCAATGAACACATGCTCTTTTTCATACAGATTGGTTTATATAGAGGAGAGATTCATTTAATTCATATTAAAAAAAAAAGTTTAAATGTTTTAAAAATGCTGCTCATTTTTTAATATTGCATCAACTCTTAAAGGAAACATTTACAGTGGGTCGCCTCTGTTTTAGAGACATTTCTAAATGGCTTTCTAACCGCCTAAATGACATATTTTTACACAACAAATACAGTTTTCGATTTGCATTTGTGACATTTTCTATACAGTCAAGTGGAAAGTGTCTTTTTTGACATATGTGGACAAGCAAACATTTAATCCTCTTTGACACGGATTAAGGTGAAATACTTGAACAACACAAGGAGAATCATCATTTTTTCAATAAAAATATAAACAAATGTAATATTTGTCTGTTGAACAACAAAGTGCACTCTGGCTTCTGAAGGTATTATTGTCCCATTTAACAGAAATAACTTCTTGTAAGGGTTTTGCATATTTATCCATTAGTCTCTGGCAAAAATCACTTTATTTGCAAGATGTTCAAGGTTGTTTTTGTTTTTGTTTTTTGGCATGTAGTGCGTGTTTAACCTGCTAAGACCCAAGCTCGTTTGATATGCATTTTTTATTCTCTTTGTTATTTGATCAGATCAGATCAAATAGCAAAGAGAATAAAAAAAATTAAAAATATTTCAAAAAATTAAAAATATCCATCCATCCATCCATCCATCCATCCATCCATCCATCCATCCATCATCTATACACCGCTTAATCCTCACTAGGGTCGCAGGTGACTGGAGTCTATCCCAGCTGACTTAGGGTGAAGGCAGGGGACACCCTGGACAGGTCGTCAGTCCATTGCAGGGCTACACTTAGAGACAGACAACCAAGCACACTCACATTCACACCTAAAGACAATTTAGAATCACCAATTAGCCTCAATAGGTTTTTTGGACCATGTGGGAGGAAGCCGGAGAACCCAGAGAGAACCCACGCTGCACGAGGAGAACATGCAAACTTCACGCAGAAAGATCCCGGGTGTCCTCACCGGGACACAAACCGGTGACTTTCTTGCTGCAAGGCAGCAATGCTAACCACTGTTCCACCTTGCAGCCCAAAATAAAAATATATTTTAAAAATATATTTAAAATATTTCCCAAAAATACAAATATGTAAATCAATAACAATAACAAAATAATAATAATACAATTAACTACTGTGGTAATATATTCCAAATTGGGATGTCAACACATGTGGGCTCCAGGTCTTAAGAAGTTAAAATCTCCCCACAACATTTCAATGGGCTTTTATTATTATTAATTTTATTGACTAGCTCATTCCATAACCTTCCATTTCCTATTTTAGAGCAATTCCTTTGTGTGTTTAAGATTATCATCCTGTTCTAAGGCTCACCCCTGGTTCAACTTCAACTTTCAAGACTGAAGGCCTCACACACACTTCAATCACAGTTTGTTATGATGCAGAATTCACAGTTAAATCCGTGACTGCAAGCTGCCCACTCCCTCAGGCAGCAAAACAACTCTAAACCCATCGACTCCAACTTCACCATAATGTTTCACAGTCAGTAAGAAGGTCATCTTTCGTCCACACTGAACAAGTCTGTTGGCATTGAGGCCAAACAGCTCCATCTTTGATTTGTCGGTTCAGAGTACATTCTTCTAAAAGGCCTTTCAAATGTCTTCACCTCTATGTTCACTGGCAAACTATGGTTTTGCTCTAATGTTCTCTTTGAACAACAAAAGCGTTTTCCTGACAAACCTCCCATGCAGATCAAACACGTGTCATCTCTTTCTAGTAGTAGATGCAAAAAGTTTGACACCAACAGTTGCAACATTTACATGCAGTTTCTAGCATAAAATTATGGGGTCCTTTAGGATCTTATTCTTTCTGCAGTTCTGGACAAAAAGGTGACTGAGTGTTACACTACTTGTAGAGGAGTCCCTTCACAATAGAATCCTTTATTTAAAACCATTTGAGATTTTTTTTTAAAAATCCCTTGATAGACTCATTTTTGAAGACTGTTGAGAGCTCATTAGATCTAGTCATGATGACACCACACACATTAAAAGCAAAGAGAGCAGCAGACCCTGGAGGTTAAAGTGTTTAAATAAGACAGGCTGCAGCTGTCGCTCCCTCAGGAGGTTTGATTATTGGCACTAAATCTGGAACTCCTCATTCTAATTTGATGGATTTGCTGGTGTGATAAATGTACTTACTTTTTCCATGTGACTGATCTGGTTTTCTTTTTTCTTGTTCATTTTTTTGGTTATTTAAATGATAAAAATGACTACAAAATGTAAATTTCTTGTATTTGTTTGAAGATATCACCTTCAAATTGGAGCAAGTTTTTGCTTTTTCAAACATGTAAAAAATGTATGTATGTAATTTTGCATTTTTAATACACAGACTACCTTACATTTTCCCATTATACCCTGATCATAACTGAGCACCTCTGAACACGAGGTGAACTTACCAGAGGTGAAAAATCCCCGTTTCCACTCCAGCAGGGAGCTGAATTGTCTTACTTGCCTCACTTTAGCTAGTCAAGCAGCAAAATAGTCAAAAAAAATTGTTATAGCTGCAATAGAGGACAACTGAAACTTGGTTCAGAGTTGGACATTAAAAGCTCAAAAATGAGTTTCGTCAGAGTGGCAGAACAAAAATGCCAGCAGGCTGGATGTTTTTTTCTTATTTAAAAAAAAAACAAAAAAAAGATGCCTGCATTCTAAAGGAACTTAATACATAACATAACATTGAAAGTTAGCATTTACAAAATATGAACATTTTTAAAAAGACAGAATTTTAGAAATTGTCATGGAAATGGTACATACTGGTTTTAAAATGGCATGGACTGATAAATTATTTGTTATCTAATGCATTTGTCATCTAAACCATACATACAAAGCCATTTGATGAATCATAGGCTGAAAACAAAGAGAACGGAACGTTAAATAGCCTCAGGAAATCAATTTGTAAAGCCATTGACGCAGTAATTTACTGGCTGATAAATGTCATTTAGCACTTGATCAATATGTCCATCCATCTGCTTAATCCTCACTAGGGTTGTGGGGGGGCTGGAGTCTATCCCAGCCGACTTCAGGCGAAGGCAGGGGACACCCTGGACAGGTCGCCAATCTATCACAGGGCCACACTTAGACAGACAACCAAGCACACTACGGACAATTTAGAATCACCAATTAACCTCAACATGTTTTTGGACTTGCGGGAGGAAGCCAGAGAACCCACGCTGCACAGGGAGAACATGCAAACTCCATGCAGAAAGATCCCAGTGGCCCCACCAGGACGCGAACCAGCGACCTTCTTGCTGCGAGGCAACAGTGCTAACCAACTGCGCCACCTTGCAGCCCTGATCAATATGTTAGATGCTTAAATAGTTACTGAAGCAGTAAGTGTACGGTATTTTATAATATTTTTAGTTGTTTTAGGAATAATTATCCCTACAATGATCACTGCAGATTATGTTGTAAAATAAAGCAGAAAAATGTGAAGAATCTCATTATGCACAGACCCAAAAATAAAAATGTGCCTGAAGTTTCCTGCAGAGGGCAGCATTGACCTCTGTACTGCATAAGGCTCAAACAGCCCAGTAGGTAAGAAGATCCATAAGCTCTGTATCCTAGTGTCATACTGAGATGTATGTTTCATGGTGACTAAGTGGTTCGTATATTTCTCAGTGAGAAGGAAAAAGGCCACAAAAGCCTCAGGAGCCTTGAAAAAGAATAAATTCAAACTCAGACCAACAAAGTTCTGTCAGAAAAGTGTGTTTTGTTTTGTTTTTTTAATTCAGATCATTCCTCAAATTATTGCAAACTCAAGCACATACAGTAGCTTATTATAACAGCCGATTCCATGTGAAAAGCATAACACATGACGCATATGCAGAACACTGTACCTTTAAGGAATTAACTGCAACAAAACAATATACAAAAGATGAAGATTTTCGCTGAGCTTAATTCCTGTTTGAAACGATTTTTTTCTGAAGATGTCAGCTGTAATGTAAGCATTCTTCACCGACGAGGTGAAAGGAGAAACACACATACAATCCCTTTCAGTACAATGTTATGACATTCAAGGTCCGCTGGGTTGCCCAGGTTGGCTGAAAATGAACAGAATCACTGTGTATTTGTTTCGTTTTTGTCTCCATTATCATGGATCTTCCACCCACTCAAGCAAAAAGTCTGCTGTTTTGCCATGTAAAACACACACACATGCTCTCTTTAGGCCACTTTCTTAGGACAGAGCACTTAATGGCTGTTTGTAGGGGGGCGCGGGCATCCCATTAGCTGGGATCCGGTGATTTGTCGAGTTCAACTTTTACACCTTTTTCTCCTGCACCTGCACGTAAAGGAAACACATGAGAGATGATGTAAAAGAAAACAAAAAGGCTTGAAACAATAGGAACAGGACTGTGTGGTTTGTACGTGAAATCTTACCTGTTAAGTATTTTTCTTTAGCTCTGGCTCGCTCGTCTGCGTCAAAATACCACACCGTGATGGCATACCTGCGAGACAGAATCAGAGACAGGAGTGATGACTCACTGCACGACAGGTCAAACAATGCGAGTGTGTGCAGTGGACAGACGTGGATGCTGACCTTGTAGCGAAAGCGGGCTGAACCTCGTGAGGGTTCCGTCTGTCTGACCAAAACAGCAGCAGACGGTCAAATTTTGGCTCTATGTCGGCAAACTGGGCCTTTCCTTCTGGGAAGATTCGAAGAAGGCCTCCATGTTCCTGGAAGAGCAGAAAAAAAAAGAAGAAACAACCCCATTATGTACACAAATCAGGACAAAGCAATAGCAGGAAGGTAAAGCGAGAATGTAGGAAGAAAACACTCAGTGAAGCCTCAGCAGTGATCACATTTCTGGGTTTAATGTTCATCCACGTCAAAAGATAAACACGCCGGGAAAGGAGAGTCTCACAAAAGAAACACAGACTAAGTCATAAAAAGGACACTCAAAGGCTTTTTTAAATTATCAACACAGAACGACAATGTCGAAGGAAAAGGGTTGTCCAACTCCAAGGGCTAGGAGGAAAGCTCAGGATAGGAAGCAGCAGCGGGGGACGGCTTTCCTGTGGAGGGATAGGAAGAATAACCCACAGGAAAACTGCTCTGGCTGGATAAAGGACCTGGAGAGTGAAAAAGCAGATTGCTGCAAGCGTGCCGCTTAAACTCTCACACAGCTGATATGATAGGCCCCTCTCTTCACACGCAAAGTACCAGAGCAAGAAGGTTCACACCCTTTGTCCGACAAGTAATGCTATTCTCATTTAAATTACACTCAATGAGGGGGAATGCCGGTGCTGTGTCTAAATTAAAAAGAGCACAATGGGGTCAAAGAAGACAGGAGAAATGTGTTTTTTTTTCTTCTTCTGCAACACGTAACCAGCTAAAGACCACTGATTTTTTAACAACTGTTTAACTGCATGTATAGCAGAGTCCACTGTGCAAATGAAGCAAGATTACCCAACAGGTCATGACCTCTCTATCTACATGGAGCTGAACAGGACTGATGTTGGATGTCAGCACGTACAACCTGTAGATGTGATAACCAGCAAAGACTAGCCTGGCTCTAGACTCTTAGTGTTGTTTAATGTTAAAAACACACACACACACAAACACACACACACACATACACAAAATGTATCATCCTGAACCACATAATGTGTGTTTCCATGCAGTGCAGTCACCAGACAGGAAACTAAGAATTTAACTGCACGAGATGCCAAGAACATGACAGCATTTGATATTTTACAACAGGTTTGCTATTCTCTGGATGATAATTAACACTGATAATTATTAATTACTTCATCCATAAAATGTCATAAACTAGAAAAACTAATCTTGATATATTTTTCAAAAATCCAAGGCAGATGTTTCAAATTTTTGCTGGAGAAGTTGACTGAAACGACTGATCCATTATCAAAAAGGTGCCAATTTATTTTCTACTGATGTACTTATGAGTCGGTACTGGTCTACGACAGATATACTGATATCGGCATGTGCATCTAACTTTTTTTGTGTATTTTGAAGAATATAATACAGGAAAAAATCCTTGGATTCAATTAGAAATGGTGTCCCCTCACAGCTTATCCAGCATAGTGGCTCTGACTCAGTTATTGGCTATACTCTCAGAACTGTTGGTGTACTCTGCTACATGCACTGCAAACAGTGTTGTGGAGTCAAGTGGTATCTTCATGGTAAGTTGATAACTATTGTGTGAAAAATACAACTTTAACATACGGCCTATATATACACGAATAAGCCAAAACAATAAAACCACTGACTGATCAAGTGAATGACATTAATAGTTTAACAGAAAACCAATATTCTGCTGAGAAACCTTGGGTCCTGGCTTTCCATGTGACAAGTATGACAATGCACCCCATTTAACCAACATCCCCCCCGATTGCAACTGAAATGCAACTATATGTATTTTAGACCCTATTACACCTGCCCACACAAAGCTGTAAAAGTTGTACTCTGGCGGGCACTGTCATTTGAAAATGACAAAAATGACTCCCACCCTTTGATACATATAATAGATGTTTATATGTTTGTATTCGTAGTCTGTCACAGTGGTAGCCTCCCACCAATGGAAGAGTAAATGTTATGAAACACTGAGATCATTAATGCAAGATTTTTTTTTCCACGAGTGGGTGGTGGAAACAGTGGTCAGAACAAATTTTTTTTTTGACACCCTGTCCGAGTTAACCAAATAAAATCTTGCCAAACCTGACACCCCCATGACTGCCGAGAGCGCTTTTCTCCCAAAGGAAGTCACATGGTGTGCCGACAGATACCAGTATGAATGTTTATCACTCATAACAAAGTTCACTGTAAATCAGGGCTCATACTGCCAGAACTCCAGTTCAGATTTATTCTTACATGGAGCAGGAGCTGGAGGCGAACACTGCAGTCTGCAAACAATAGCAATAATAAGTAGAGATGGCAGGATGCTGTGTGCATATGTCTCTGTGTCTATCTAGATTGGTGACCTGTCCTTGTCGCTCACCCACTGCATGCTGGGAAAGGCTCTCGCCCCCTGCAACCCTGAACAAGACACGCACTTTAAAAACAGACGGATGGTTATGTTGGACTTCACACTAACATACAGTATTTTAGTACACTTTTTGAACTGTGTGAATAATAGCAGAAATCACATGTTCACTATCTTGTGATCTACATTTATTTGCATTCATTATTTGAATCCTATTCTATTCTATTGTATTTAAATTCAGTTAAAAATTTGTTCACTATGTCTTCTGTTCCACCCGACTGCTGTGTGTCTTCTACTTCTGTCACATTCAAGCTGTGACTAGAAATGAATAATTGACGAATGAGAATATAATAAATACTTAAAGTCCCTCTGGCTGTTGATTTAATCCCCTAAAACTAATCTTTGTGTATCAGAGTGGCATATTTATAAGTTTCTGCCATGAAAATAATCTCTTCCTGCCTTAAGATGGCTTAGATGTAACTCTACACCGCTGCTTTCTCTCAGAGAGCAGCTCTATGAAGCCTCTCTCCACACCCGCTCTTCACTGCAGCTCGAGCACACCAGCTCGCCCATGATTCTGCTCAAACACTATAAAACTACTCTACGCTACACAATGGCAAGTTGTAAAATTTGAGTAATTCAGCCATACATGTTGAAACCACAAACGGATCCTGATGAATAACAGTGATACAGAAAGCCCCACCCTGCAAGTTCACAGAATTGCTTCCTTCGGTTTGTTAGGTGTGAAACTCCTGAGATCTGAATACGCGGTTTTCAGAACGTCGTCGGTACGCTGCAGTTTCAACATGGAAATGCTCAGTCATAATGCTGACTGCTTATTTCCCTCATGAGGCGTCTTCCAGCATATGAAAAACACCATATGGACATGTTAGTGTGGTAAAAAAAAAATTTTTTTTTAAACTGGAGGGGGTCATTAAGCATCTCAGACCTTTGTGATTATCACACATTAATATTTGACAGTACTTTGCAGAGTTATACACAATAGAAAAAAAGAACCATCTGTGTAATCTCAGTTGAAACATAAAGCATTCATTTTAGATTTATGTTACAATTAGCTTGACGCCTCCATCTGTATAAAAGTGAAACGGCTGAAGAAAAATAACATAAATAACTGGAGCAATTACAAGCAATGTCATTCTCTCATGAAGCCCCTATATCCAATCTACCCTATTCACAACCACCTAAACAGTCAATCAGAAACCACACGGTAATTACTCTCACGCTCATTTGAATAACTGAAACCTGCGCACGAACAGAACAACAGAAATGATGCAGCAGTGTAGCTGATTAACATCACAGCAATGTGATCCACCTCATAACTGATGCAGGTATTAACAGGAAAAGACTTTTCTCTTGACTTGAACAAGCAAAAGAAATACAGACAGTAGAGAATATAATGCAGAACACTGCTATGAAACAAGTGAGCACCTGTTGGTTATAAAAAAGGTGTGATGTGGTAACAAGAGTCTGACATGCTTGTCTTTCTTTCCTCTGAAACACAATGTGCTCCAAGCAGGTAAAATCTTTTTTGTTCACTTAACAGGCACGCTAGTCAAGACAGAAGCACTCACCAGTTATAGACTATGATAGTTGAAAATCATAACCAATTAAAAACAAACGGCTTCAACAAAGAGGAACGGTAGCAATGTGCTGAAAGCAGCCGACCAAGACATGATGGACATGCAGTTCCTACGCGGATGGTAAAATAATCCATTTTGTTTTTATTAATTTGTCTCCCCTCACATAGCAGAAGAGATGCCCATAATATCTGTGCTTTTAGCTTGCCTTACTGTTTGTTCAATGACAGCGAATGATAGTTGTACTTTGTTAAGTAGAAATCACAACAAGATGACAGACACATTCTGTGCATTCTACCACAAACTAGTATCTAAAGGCATAACAGAGTTTCCTGCAATTATGTCATTTTCATATGCTAGTCTGGAGGTCAAGCATGCACGGAAGTCTGGAAGACAACCTCTTGCGTACTAATGTGTCTTGTCACCCACTTGCTGCTTTCTGTTATGAAGACTGTTGTTGCTTCCTGGTTTGTAGCATCCTGTTTATTTACTTAGGAGGTGAGCTCAAAGCACATTACAGTGCAGCCTGCGCTTTGGAGAAAAGGTCAAGCCTGGTAGATATCATGGGTCAAAAAATTCTTGGTAAAACAAATTAGTTTATATGTGCTCTCACACTTCTATTAACTTACTGTGGCAGCAGGAACTAAAGTTATAGGTTGTTATGGCAACTCTGGAGCACCCAGAGCATCAGTAGAGGATATAAGATGTATTCAGGAGCCTATCCCAGCTGACTCAGGGTGAAGGCAGGGGACACCCGACAGGTCACCAGTCTATCACAGGGCTACACTTAGAGACAGACAACCAAGCACACTCACATTCACACCTACAGACAATTTAGAATTGCCAATTAACCTCAACATGTTTTTGGACCTTGTGGGAGGAGCGAGAGAACCCAGAGAGAACCAACGCTGTATTGGCAAAACATGCAAACTCCACGTAGAAAGATCCGGGTGTCCTCACCGGGACGCGAACTGGCAGCCATGTTGCTGCGAGGCAACAGTGCTAACCACTGTTCCACCTTGCAGCCAATTCAGTCATTCAGGTGCCCTCAAATACTGAATTTAGCCCTTCACATTGAAATTATTAGGTTAATTTATTGCATTCAACACTCTTTCTTACACTGCTGAGTTGCTACAGTGGGTTAGGGCTGCTATCATCATCATAAACAACATACGTTTGGTCTTACTTTCATTCATAATAACTTGAATTTCTTTTGGAGTGAAACTTACTAAATATGCCAACAGACCGTCCTTTTAATTAATTTCTATTATGTTGAAGTTTAACTCTACAATTTTGCACTTTAATATGTAAACCTCTGTTTACATTTCATACTGTGCTGTATTATACAATTTATTATACAAAGTTTGTCCAAATCAAAAACCTAAATGAAACAGTCATTTTGCTTTTGTGGAAGTCAACTACCAGTTTAAATCAAATGATTAATGAGTACAATTGATTTATCAGTAGAAAAAAATAGCAGTTAGTGGCAGCCTGACAATGGGTCCAGCTCTGACCGCTCTCCAGTGAGCTGCACATATTGTATATCGTGCCGACTATTGCAGTGCTAAAGAAACAGTGGAAGCTGTCACGCTATGGTTGTCAGACAATAGCTCAATGAGTGCTTGGCTTTAGGGCAGTTTTGTTCTGAATTTGGACCACAGATACTTCCTGCAGCTGTACGCTTCTGCCAGCCAGTCAGGTTGCAGTTTATGTCTATGTCTGTCCAGACTCATGTAGTATAAGCAGGGAAGGCTGAGTATGTTTAAGCGTAAGGAGCGTGGACGTTCATTGAGAGATAGCTACAAATTCTAAAATGGAGATGCTTCCCAAACACATCTTTAACCCTGCCGCACAGAAGATCTATACAATCACAGCAGTTTGAAGGTGGGCACCCACGGTTAGTGTCACCAGCTCAGTATCTGACCAAATGTGAAACATGGTCACAATCTGTTATGATGTTGAATATGGCCAGGAAAGTGTTTCTTCAGAACATGCTGTCACAGTGTAGTCGACCTTTTAGATATAAAATGTCATTGCTTCATCATTTTATTCCTATTAGACATCTGTGGGAAATTGTGTCATAATTAGCATATGAATTCTTAAGATATGACTAAAAGCGTGTTTTGTAAGTTCACACTGACCTTTAACCAACACGTTCTTATCAGGTTGTTGTTTAGTCCATGTGAACGTTTGGACCAAACTTGAAGAAATTCCCCAAAGGTCTTCTTTAGGTTATCAAACAAAATGGGACTGACGGACGGACGGACAATCCCGAAAAATAATGCCTCCGGCTCTGGCTGTTGCCGGCATTCAGACATAACAAAGCTGTGATATCTCTGACATCCTGTGTGACTCCATGTATTAAATTACTCTACAAAGAAAATCGTATGATGTTATCTTTTATTATTTTGCACGCAGGTTCAAATATTTGAGATGTATATGAAAATCTCTGCAGCAAAACTGTTAAAATCTGCACATTCTCGATCGGACTACAAACGCACTTTCCTGCAGAAAGAACAGCAGATACGTGGACATGGGGGCGCTACTCACCCTGACTGGGTGTGGCTGGATTAGCAGGATTTCTGTATTTTAATGGGATTGTGAACAGTGACAGTGGCCACGCAGCATGTACTGACAGGTAACCACTACTACGTAGTTTGCACAGGTGTTGAATATGGAATAAAGTGGGATGAAGGGTGAAAATCCTGTTAGAGACAAGAACTGAGCTGACTTGTCATATGCTCGTGACAAGGGGTCAGACTGTAATATAAAGAACTGACACAATGCCATTCTGCAAATTACTTTGATGGTTATTTCACTGATAATTTGAAATCATTATTACATCAATGTTTATGACAAATAAAAAAGGTATTTCCTCCACACATTACTCCCATACCTTGGCATTCCAATCTTTATTAAGGTAATATATGCATGTGACACACCGTCCATCGCCGTTGGGGTTGTCCACATGGCGCACGTAGCCTGTCCCGTTTCCGGGGTAACATGCCACCATTGCCTGAAGAGAGGAAGATGAGAAAGTGTGATAAGCACAAAAACAGCTATGCAGTGAGAAAACCACAAATGCAACATCTAGATTTCATACGTGTCATCAAAACTCAGATGTGCTGCATTAAAAGAAAGGAGGTAAAACTGCGTGAGTCTGTGCAAATCCAAACACCGATAAAGATCCAATCAGGCAGAACCAGAGCTGTGGAAGCAGCTCAGATTGCATCGGTTGGCACGGCACGTGACATGGATGCAGCAGACGGTCTTGGCACAGGCGGATTGTATTGTTGCCTCACCTGCACCGAGACTGACAGTAACAGCGGCTGCCTCACAACCCAGCTGCCTCATTATAAACTTAAACTAGCGAGAAAATAAACCGGAGATATCGCGCTGCACGTCAACTTCCTCCTGCCTTTTCCTGCTCTATTAAGACTTGCATGATCTGCTTGGGTGTTGGCAGTGAACCCCTATGAGCTCTTGTAAACTTCTTGGTGTAAACAGCGAGCGAACGCACTCTTACAGTGCAGAATGCCCCTCAGGAATAAGACGCACACAAGCGGTGACTCGAACGCTGCCGGGAGTGACTGTGACAGAGAAATGCTTCGGTATTTTCTTCAGAAACAAGAAGTCCCTGCAAGAAACGATGCAGAGCAAATAAAATTCATCTGACTCCATCATCAAAATCCTGCAATCTTACACTGGAAAAGACAACAAACACTTGGACGACATACAACTGTGTGTGCTTTCTGACTTGAAAGTGGAGCTGAGATGAGAGGAAAAACGTGCACAAACACAGAGGGCAGATTCAGCCCTCATACGAAGCAGTGTCTAAGCAGTGATATGACAGACAAAAGGCAAGTTCATCCACATTCTTTCATGAACTTGCATCAACATAAACCATAGCAACATTATTATAAAAACTCAAACTCCATCACTTTGGTCCCATAACTAGTAAAAAGTCAGACTATGTTTCCGAACTTTGAAACGCTACATTTATCCTGCCTGCAGAGCAATGATAGGACATGCTACATTTCAAAATATTTGGATTTCCAGAGGTGGAGCACAATATACTCTTGTCCTGCACGTACTTTGGAAGTGGGTCGTTTTATTGCACTACATAATAATTGCACCACAAAATCTTTACATGCGTGCAAAACCTTTCCAATCTTGCAACTCCCAGAGAGAGCAATAAAAACAACAAAATACAGCTTTGACATCACGCTCGTACGTCTGCACCCGATTTTCCTGCGCATCTGACAGTAGTTGCCTACGTCAGTGCACATTGTGCTCACAGTCTGAATGATGCAGGCTACCGCTGGAATGCACATTATCAGGGCCTTCAAAGCTGAAAAACAACAAAAACTACAGCATAAAGACGAGGGGGAGGGGGGTGGTGAGTCTCGCTCTGGTGGCGTGAACTTTATCGATTAAAGAAAAAAAAAAAACAGCTGTTGAGTGAGGGGCACGCAAACCGACAAAGGGCTTCCTGTCAGTAAGACGCAACTCGGTCAGCTTTTCGGTGTTTGTGTGGGACAGAGAACGAGGGAGAGGGGCACAGACAGAGGAAAGCAAAGGGGTGGGGCTGAAGCAGAAGAGAAGAGAGGAGTGAACTGCTGTAAACTTTGACTCCTGGCCTCCCTCCAGAGAGAGCAGTATTTTAATGGTTGTGCTACGTGCAGAGCGTGAGGAAGGTTGGCTGATCCTCGGCTATGTCACCCCTCCCAACCCTTAACTGCAGGGCTCACGCTGCAAGGCTGGAGATGGGTAAACAGCCGCTGCTCGGAACAGCGTGTTTGTGTGGATTCAGATGTGTGCAGGGGCAAGGGGTGTGTGTGTGGGGGCTGAGCGAAGGTGTGAGAGTCTGCAAAAAGTCAGACGCAGCAGTTTCACCTTTCTTTTGCCTTAACTGGACGCCTGTAGAAACTCTATAAGGCTTCATCTACTGCAAGGCGTCGGCATGCACGCAGTTATGTACCTGTGAGCGTGCCACATAAGGAAATATGCAAGTTGCAAACAAAAAGCACATATTTCAAGTTTGTATTGTATCTCAAAAATCTTAACAAAAAATAATAATAATAATAAAAAAAACACAACAGGAAAAATCAGGAAAAACACAGCAAGAAATGAAGATTTCACCCTCATGGCACATACAAGCGAGAGTGCACAGAAAGTGTCCACGGAAAATAGACTGAAATGACACTGGAATGTAGAGCAGCTAGTATCTGACAATGTCAACTTTGTATGAATTGCTGTTTAAACTCCAGTTTGCTTTTCATGTGATCTAGTCACGTGAACCCAACGAGCTGAAGTGCATAGAAGAGACACTACTATTGATAAAAACTCCTCTGTCATAGAATCACAGATGGGATGCAGCTAAAACCTTAATGAAAACACAACATACAGACACAACCTCAGTTAAAGGCTTTGTAATGAAGGAAAAAAATCATTCTATGACATGCATCAACGCTGTTTATGCTCATACATTTTAACACCTGATAGACCTTTTCACTGACTGAAACGAAATGTGGCAAAGACAGAAGTAAACACTTGATCAAACCGGGTCTAATTGAACAAGTGCCAAAAATTCTGCTTAATTCACCATCCTTTACACAGCAGGAGGATTTTTCATCTTCACCCCTGACCTTTATATCTCTTTGAGCTTCCTTTCTTGCAGCCACTTATTCTTCCGCGTTCCACTGTGGCCCTCATTAGGAGGCTGACCTTGCTCTTCATGTTGTTTGTTTACATTCCACAGACACGGCTTCAGAGGACGACTGGCATTTACAGGCAGCGAACGAGCGGCGTAGAGGTCACCGAAGTACGCTCGGAGGGGCCTTTAGCGAGGTCAAAGGAGAGGCAAACTTCATTCAATGGACGCAGTTTTAAGTCGGAAGTTTACATACACCTTAGCTAAATACGTTCATGCAGTTTTTTTTCCACATTTCCTGACATTAAATCCTCACAAACATCCCCTGACCTAGAGACGCTTGGATCACTATTTTAAGCCTGAAAAATGTCCGAATAATCGTGGAGAGAATTATTTATTTATGCTTTTACTGAATGAGAAGTTTACCTACACTTTGTTAGGATTTCACAGTATTGGCTTCAAATAGTTGAACATTGGGTCAAATGTTTCAGGAAGCCTTCCGCAAGCTTCTTAAACTAAGTTGCTGCAGTTCGGGCCCATTCCTTTGAACTGATCTGTGCACTCGCTTTATCAGTTGTGCTCCCTAATTCTCGACTGAATTGAGGTCAGGGCTTAGGGATGGCCACTGCAATACCTTTGCCACAATTTAGCATATGTAAACTTCTGACCCGGTAGAAAAGTGATATAGGGAATTGAAAGTAAAAAGACTAGTGTGTAAACAATTGTTGGAAAAATGACTTTTATGCATAAAGCAGCTTGCCAAAACTACAGTTTGTTTACATGAATATCTGTGGAGTGGTTCAGAAAAGCATTTTAATAAGAGGATATGTAAACTCCTGACGTCAACTGTACATGTTATTTGAACATGAAAACAGTTATCACCAACAGTCTGCATCAACTAGTAAGCCCCTATTATCAGGTAGTTGTCAAAAGCTGTCTGTAAAATACATGTTTGCCATAATTTACCTTTAAACAATACTTTGCATTCATTTGATTTATTTTTTTTGCCTTGATTATCACAGCTGATAAAAGACTAGAAAGCAAGAGATAGACATGAGATGCAGCAAAGGACTTGTGTTGGAATCAAACTCCAGCTGCTGCAAAATTGACTCAGTTCTACAACATTAAGGCAACTTTTGTGGGAGAAATATTTCCCACTCTTCACTGCAAGTGTTCATTTCCAGAGAGAGCTTCATATTTATTTCTGTCTCAAGATAAAGTCACTGCCTACAATGCCATTAATATTGTTGAACTTTATCAGTTTTTGTTTGCCGCAAATAGAAATGAGGGATTGATCTGTGTGCAAAAGACTGTAATCCATGCAAGTCATGCTTTTCAATTTGTCTGAGACAACTGCAACTCAAATTGTTTAACTGGATGGGCCCCAACAAGCAACAGCAAGATTAACATGATTTATGTGTCACTAGCAGCACTGATTCACTGTAAACTAACTACCACCTATGATCCTCTAAATCACGGATACTCTACTTGCTTTCCCTGGGGGACATTTTAGCAAAATAACAGGAAGCCAGGGGCCAGTTTACAAACAATAATATTTATCTGAGAAAATGAATGAAAATGAAAAGGCCTATAACCCATCTTTGAAATCATTTATTTTCAAATTAACTGAGCCAAGAGATCCTATGTTATTAAAAAAAATGTACTTTATAATCAAACAAAAATATCCAAGTGTTAACACATTTATTTTCATTGTGAATTAGAAACTGGATGGCAGGCCAGCTGGCAGCCTGGACTGCTACAGCTGGGCTGCAGCTGAATATCACTGCCAGAAATGCTGTCGTTTTTACATAGATTTCTAAATCGGTTGACAGACTGTGTTAAAGTGTGTCCACTGTATTATGAATGTGAACCAAACACAGAAGTTAAACCAAAAAGAAAAAAAAAAAAACACAACTCATATCCTATATTATAAGAAGAGTGGCTAAGAAGGCTATTGGTTCACTATATTTCAGATACAGTCATCCTCAAATGTATTCAGACCCTTCCATTAAAGAAAAGGCAAAATTCACAATAGTCACTCAAATAACTAGAAAGTGAAAAAAAGTAGTAATAAATAAACATTTCTGCTAAATTATAATTTTGTGAAATAAGACATTACTTTTGAATTATGGTTGAAAAGAATTGTTAAAATAAAAAAATAAAAAAAACTGTCCCGGACAAATTAGAGCACTTTGCTGATGAGCTGTGGGTCAAAATCAAAATACCTGTCAACAGGTGCAGAAGTCTGATTGAGAGTTACAGAAAACACTTGATGGCAGTGATTGGCTTAAAGGGTTGTGCAACAAAACATTAGTTTACGGCTCCCATCATGCTTGTCTTTTGTTGTTTTAATATTTCTGTTGAACCACAATTCAAAAGCAATGTCATGATTTTCATTCAATTTTTATTTATTATCACTTTTGTCAATTTCAACTTATTTCAGTGACAGCTGCTTTTTCCCTTCTTTAAAGGGAAGGTATGAATACATTTGAGGACAAGGACAAGCTGGCCAAGTTCTCTTGAACAACACACTTCATTGGCTAATTTGAACATGAATCAGACATATAGCAGGTTTGTCAGATCATGACTTTACCTAACTAAACCGATGTGTTATAATAAACAACTGGTTAGTAAAACACAGGGACTGTGATCACTTTCCACGTTCGAGCACAACAATTGCTAAAAATGTGGAATGCTTGATGTGACATTTACTTGAGTGCAAACAGCAGGCGGACGCAATAACACCAGGCCAGCTGCCGGGACTTAGAATAATGATGCTTTTTACGCAATTACTGTTTTGATGTTAAGTAAGACTGCCAGGTACAAATTTCCCTTCATCGCCTAAAGTGCAAACCTCAACAAACTGTTCACAGTTTAACACAGAAGTAGAATGTGTGTGAAAGATTCAGTGAAGCCCAGAGAGAGGCTCGGTGTTTCTGCTTCATGGAATTATAGGTGGCATGTCACGTCACAGTCATAAATAATGAAGAATCAAGTATGAAATCAAATGGTTTTGTAAAGCTGTGCCAAGTAGAATACAAGAAAAATGGTAATACATTATTGTTGTTTATGTAGTTGACAAGGAATTCGACTAGACAGAAGGGGTCGAACTACGAACATGTTTTTACCACCTTTTTTAAGGTCTGATTAGATCATATTGGAGAGAAAATATGATCAATTCTTTGTAACTTACACATTTAAAAACTGTTCCAGAAAATAATGTGATTATTAATGTAACTGTAGGTACAGTGCTATTCTTGAGTTTTAATTTTAATAGCATTTCTTATTGTGAATTTTATTTTATTTTATTTACTACTATTCATTTTGTAGAAAACCTTTTCTTAAAATAATTTCGGTGCCTTTAGTATCATTGATATTTGACCTGATTGCTTACATTCATCCTAATTCTATAGAAAAATGTAGTTTAAGGATCAGTTTTGAAGTTGGAGAATCTGACACCATGTATTGTGGATATTTCAAATGAGACAGCCTTCATAATGTCTATTATAAGCACCATAAAATATCCCTCCCTCATCACACAATTAATTATAAATTGACAGAATACATATTTGAATTTTAACCTGTTTATGTGTTATTTCATAATAACCCAAACACATACACAGAGCAATCAAATGCTACAACAATTTTTAAAAAGTTGCATGAAGGAATTTAAATTCATCCATCCATCCATCCATTATCTATACACCGCTTAATCCTTACTAGGGTCGTGGGGGGGCTGGAGTCTATCTCAGCTGACTTAGGGTGAAGGCAGGGGACACCCTGGACAGGTCGCCAGTCTATCGCAGGGCTACACTTAGAGACAGACAACCAAGCACACTCACATTCACACCTACGGACAATTTAGAATCACCAATTAACCTCAACATGTTTTTGGACTGTGTGGGAAGAAGCCGGAGAACCCGGAGAGAACCCACACTGCACGGGGAGAACATGCAAACTCCACGCAGAAAGATCCCGGTGCCCCCACTGGGACGCGAACCGGCGACCTTCTTGCTGCGAGGCAACAGTAATTTAAATGCATGTTAAATAAAAATTAATTATGAAGATCTGAAACAAACAAAAAAATCTAAAGTAATTGTCTTTTAAAATGCCTTTTAAGTGCTTTGTTGAGACATGTGACAGCTTAAATCCTTATGTACATATTTGCAGGGGTGCAATTAACAACTACAACATTTTGAATTGATCTATCTACACTCACTGGCCACTTTATTAGGTACACCTGTCCAACTGCTCGTTAACGCAAATTTCTAATCAGCCAATCACGTGGCAGCGACTCATTGCATTTAAGCATGTAGACATGGTCAAAACGATTGGCTGCAGTTCAACCTGAGCATCAGAATGGGGAAGAAAGGTGATATAAGTGACTTTGAACGTGGCATGGTTGTTGGTGCCAGACGGGCTGGTCTGAGTATTTCAGAAACTGCTGATCTACTGAGATTTTCATGCACAACCATCTCTAGGGTTTACAGAGAGTGATTCGAAAAAGAGAAAATATCCAGTGAGCGGCAGTTCTGTGGGTGCAAATGCCTTGTGAAACCAAAGGTCAGAAGAGAATGGCCAGACTGGTTCGAGCTGATAGAAAGGCAACAGTAACTCAAATAACCACTCGTTACAACCGAGGTATGCAGAATAGCATCTCTGAACGCACAACTCGTCGAACCTTGAGGCGGATGGGCTACAGCAGCAGAAGACCAAACCGGGTGCCACTCCTGTCAGCTAAGAACAGGAAACTGAGGCTACAGTTCGCATAGGCTCACCAAAATTGGACAACAGAAGATTGGAAAAACCTTGCCTGGTCTGATGAGTCTCGATTTCTGCTGAGTCATTCGGATGGTAGGGTCAGAATTTGGTGTCAACAGCATGAAAGCATGGATCCATCCTGCCTTGTATCAACGGTTCAGGCTGGTGGTGGTGATGTAATGGTGTGGGGGATATATTCTTGGCACACTTTGGGCCCATTAGTACCAATTGAGCATTGCATCAACGCCACAGCCGACCTGAGTATTGTTGCTGACCATGTCCATCCCTTTATGACCACAGTGTACCCATCTTCTGACGGCTACATCCAGCAGGATAACGCGCCATGTCATAAAGCGCGAATTATCTCAGACTGGTTTCTTGAACATAACAATGAGTTCACTGAACTCCAATGGCCTCCACAGTCACCAGATCTCAATCCAACAGAGCACCTTTGGGATGTGGTGGAACGGGAGATTCGCATCATGGATGGATGTGCAGCTGACAAATCTGCAGCAACTGTGTGTTGCTATCATGTCAATATGGAGCAAAATCTCTGAGGAGTGTTTCCAGTACCTTGTTGAATCTATGCCATGAAGGATTAAGGCAGTTCTGAAGGCAACAGGGGGTCCAACCCGGTACTAGCAAGGTGTACCTAATAAAGTGGCCGGTGAGTCTATAACCATTTTTTTGTTAAGTTTATAAAAATGGTTATAAAAGGTAGTAAAGAATGCCAATTACTAGTTTCTATAAGCTTTGTTTTGTTTGAAAACCAGTAAAAAATCAAGTTACATGATTTATAAATCAAATGAATAACTGCCTGTTAGAACTATTCTGGTGATTTATTAATTAAATACTCCTTATCAACAGCAATACTATTGCTAATGCTCTCTGCTGGTTTCAGGCGAGTGATTTATGGGTCAGACAATTTTATATGCCATTTTCCGTCTAATAAAAGACACACCGATATTGTTGTATGTTGACTGATATGAAAACCTTTTTTTCAACAGAACATAATGCAAAAAAAAAAAAAAGGATGCTTAAGGTGATTGAGAGGTGATGTAGCTAAGTATGTTTAGCTTGGCAGACGGTAAGGAACACATAGCTAGAAAGTTAATACATAATAACCCCCTCATTTTTACATTTCAATACACTTCAAATCTATATTTTAAAAAATTTACCGATACGTTGATAACAGAATTTTTTTATGTACGTTTTTTAAAACTAGACCCATCACACACATGCATTCAAACAAGACCAGAGAACTCTCATTCCACATTGACCTGATCAAGCAGAAGGATAGGCAGATTAACGTGATACCATCAGCTCATCAGGCTTCACGCTCTGATGTAGCCGAGGTGGAGCACAATGTAAAGTCTAAAAGGGGTCTGCTCACTTCACGGAAGAGACGTTTCCCCAAATATGACAGTCGGGATGAAGACCTTGTAGCGCAGACAAGTGTGGGAACCAAGACCGTTTGGGTCCAAGCCTGGGATAGCGCGCAGTTTTATCTGTTAGAGAGTGGTGCTGCCTCAGAGGAAGTCCCTGTTTAAAGTAATGACCTAGTTTACTCTTTTCTTCTTTATGGTAGGCCGTAAACAATAGAGGGACGTATACAGCGGCAGCAATACCCTTTACCCTCCACATGTCGCAGCGGAAACACAAGCTCAGGCCTCTGCCATTGTTACGCAAATACTCTGAAGGGAATTGTGTAAAGTCGTCAGCCTTGTGTGTCTCAGCACACTCCCCCACTGACAAACGCAAGATGAATGCATATGCTGATTTCTGTGAGCTGCTTATAGCTTTATCTGGAATAAACTTGATGCTGGGATCACATAAACAGGTCCGCTGTCTCTACCGTATGCACATGCACTTTAACAGGATGAGCCAGTGCATTTCACCAGATCAGTGAGCATCTGTTTATCTTCAAAACTGTCCAGCAATCAGTTCATGTACAACAAGAGAGCAGATATATAAAGGACTGTGTCTGTTCTGTGCAGCGCGGTAACTTCTCAGCGCCTGCTCGGCCTGACTAAATGGCTCCATCCGTGCCTGTGTGAGAGCCAAGTGAACTCATTCTGTAATTGGATCAGTCACTGATACTTTCCCCTTTGCCAGTGGTCAAAGATCAGACATAGCAAAAATATCACTTCAAAAACTGAATATGTATTTAGACATTTTGAATCAAGGTTTAAAATGAAGAGAGATTTATGAAGAAAGTAAGATGTTGCTTTGAACAAAGTACTTGACAAGATAGGGAATCAAAGCTCTACATCAAGCACCACTTCAATTCGATCTCCATGCTCAAGCTATAGAAAGGATGAAGCGCGACAATTACAGTTATTCTAGTGGTTAATTAAAAAGAATGGTATCATTTAAATACATTTTGTATTGAATTGATGCAGTAAAAACTAGCTCTTTTTTTTTTTGAATGCACGATTATGTTCAGCGTCATGATCCACCCACTATAAATCCTCCCCGTCTTCAACTCTACAGCTGCAAACAGTCAAAAACAAAGACCCCTTTCTCAAGGCTCCACCTGGATAACAGCCAGGTGCTGCTTAGACAGTCACGGCATAGTTAACAGAGATAAACGTGTGCTCAAAGCTAGAATAGTTTAATTTGCGATGCAAAGTACAGTAAGTTTTTTGCATGTGAGAAACCTGATCAATATATTACAACATGAACAATGTTGCATCAAATGGCCTGTTTTTATCTCTAGTGTGTAACACATATTGAAAAATCACAAAACATGTCACACTATGAAAACAACAGTCCTATGAGCATCACAAGAAATCTACAGAAGGGTTTCAGGAGAAGACTGGCTGTAGGTGGGGTGATACAGGACCACAGATGACAGATGAGCCTGCGCTCTGACTTATACCAGAACTATTTATGGCGTACGTGCACATGGTTAAACAATAAGCAGGAAAAAGGTGGCATGCAAGGTGCTGCCTCGGTCGTGCTGGTACCGTCGGCGGAAGGAATGAGTGCCTCTCGCAGCCTATATCATAACGCACAGCCGGCTCCAACCCACAGAGGACCACCGTCACATGACTTCCTCTAGTCTACTTACTCTGCAGAGCTTTGAGATTTAGGTCAGGGGTCAACTTCCATATGAAAGCACACATGTCCATAGCCACTCTGTGATAGTACACATGACAATGCAAATGACACAACAGTCAACAACATAAAAACACACAGACAACACTGTGAGATGAAGGGGTGGGGGGCGGATTTTGTCCAGATTTATCCTGTTCAGGTTAGAATGCTTTGTAGCATTTATCTGCAGTTTTTCCCTGAAAATGAGACACTTGGCTGGATGTGAGCTACAAGCTTAAAGACATGACAACACACCTCTGTGCTGCGAGACAATGGGGATTTTGCAACACCATTGGAATGCTGCGAATCAGTGCCGAACTGTTTTATAGCAATGACGAATTTACAGTATTTTTTTCCACGCATTACGTGAATTGGTTTGACCTGTCAGACACTGAAGTCACTAAAGACAGTCTTACGTTGATATTCTGTCTCACAAAGACATTAAAAAGTCACTTTATCTCAATACATGATCTACCATGATCTAGAATTGATAGCTTTTATCCACTTAACTCACTCGTATTTACAGATTATTTGATTAACTTTTCAAATTCTGCAGATTCTGCATCAATGGCATGACAAGAAAATGTTATCCTTAATACTTCCTGAAATACTGTGATCCATACATGGCCACACATTTCAATATGTTAAAAAAAACAACACAAAAACAGTAAAAGTGGGTTCATAGGAATTTTTTTTTGTTTTGTTTCGTTTTTTTAAATCTCAGCAATTACTTTCTACATCACCTAAAATTTCCCAGAAAACATTTTGAATATATAAAGTCGAGCAGAAGGTTCTCATGATTTTAGATGGGTAAACCTTCATATAGTAATATAAGCAACTTGTGAAAAAGGTTGTCTCTGCTACCGACTCATGCAGTGAACCTCCAGGTACCGTTTTAATAAGTATTTATATTTTCATTTGCAAGAGTTGTGTGCAATTATGTCAATTAAATGGAAATTTATTCTCCCATGAATAAATGATGATTTTTTTTTCCCACCGAACAGTTGAGTTTCAGACCAACATGCTGCTGGCATCTAAACAACAGCAGGTTTCTGTCAGCAGACTGCATACTGTAAGCAGCCCATCTATCAGTTGCACAAAGCAAGAGACACATCCCACTATTGTATTGGACTGCATTATATTGTTAAGTATCCAGTCCCTGGGGCCATATAATGGGATATCTAAATCCAGTGTTTAATTCTTAACCGAGCAACAACATGCCATGCCAAGCAGAGTTATCATGTTTCACATGAACAACATAAGTGTATTAATAATAGCTGTGTAATTGAGGAGTAACAATCTGTATAATGCAGCCTTGGCTTGCTGAGCTGCTGCTTTAACATTCAGGACATGCTAATGTTCAATGCGGAGCAGCGATTCAGTGACAAAACAATCGTGGTACAAGCTTCTTTACGTTTCCTGCTAATGCTGTAATGGCATCAGAGAATATTCAACATGCTGGATCTGCAGAGAAACAAACACGTCCCACTGCCTGCGAGTCTCCACAATGTTATCAAGTGAAAAGGGGAAATGGAAACAATGGCATTTAATAACTATTTGGGCAAAATCTTTTCCCTTGGTCTTTCCTAATGCGAATTGTGCTTACATTGTGTTGTATCCCTTTGAGCCATTGATACTTGCGGCCTTCCATTTGTGCAAGTCATGCTGATTTTTGTTGCTGGTCACAGTCCAGCCGTGTGTTTGCCAGGGCAACTAGGGCAGTAGGCGAGGAAGTCAAGTTCTTGACAATGGTGGTCAGCTGCACAATCTGAAATAATGTGCTTTCTGAAAAACGTGTCCACCAAGAACCAGTCAGGGAAAAAAACAAAAAACAAACAACTGGACAGCAGGAGCAGCCTAAAAATAACAGCATACGGCAATCAGAGCTCTGTGCCAGCACGGAAAACCAAGTACCTGAAGCAAGCAAAGGCCACGGTGTGGGCTCTTTCACCACCAGATCCCTTAAATGTCAAGCACTGCTAGAACAGAGCACGACAAGAAAGCGGTACAAACAGTGACTATCCTCTGTGTGGCTAGCTTAACTAGCAGAAGGACTATGAATGTGGTCATTTAAGTCCTTTTATCTGTTTGACTTTTACATCAGTCTCTCTTTACATTCAAACTTTCAGCCTCCATCACATCTCAAGGTCAAAAAACAGTTGAAGAGTTCATTCGCAAAAACAGGTAACTCCATGTTTGTAGATTTTCAGATAAGTTAATTTTGTGGTTTGCTTGAGATAATATCAAACTGAAGATGAGTGGATTTGACTCAGTAGAAATGACATGAAAAAACAGATATAACTAAGTTTGACATTGTTTCAGGTAGACGATGGAAAAGTGGCAGCTCATCTCCTCCTGGGTCAGTCCAATGCTACAAGGTTACGGTGACCAGATCTGACTGAAAGAAGAGTCGTAGGTTACACGCAACCCAACAGCCAACATGGAGCCAGGTTGCTGTGGGCTCATATTGCCTGCTTTTCTGAAACTCTGCTCATCATGGTAATGATTACAAATGACGAACAAGGTGCAGGGAAAGCTATTAAAGGTACAGGCGCTCACTGTCTCAGCATGAAACTGAGGATACCCATCACTTCTGAGAAAGAACATCTTAGTGAAACAGATGCTGCCCGCAATTTCCTCTCCACCGCACTGCCAGCTCTGAAACACGCAGGTCCTCTTTTTGACATAGGAACGCTCTGTCTAACCAACTGCCTGTCTGTGTGAGATACTGGATTTATCACTGCAGCCTGCCACCTCTCTACAGCGAGGTCAGAGGCCACAGTCCGCTACAGTAGAGCGTCCCTGTAGACCATTCACAGCACAAATCAGGCTCCAGGCTGCTGTTTGTCAGACGGTTGCAGCGCCTTCGCATAAATCCTGTTATTTAGGTTCAATAAAAACAACAGATAAACACAATATGCATCTTTTCATGCATGTCAGCAGGCTGTCTTCATTTTTTCCCTGTTTGTGCATTTAGCAGCGGCACGTGTCTATTGGAACAGCGTGACAAGGAGAACATGTGCAGTGTGTTTCACAGTCTTGCTGTGTCTGCTTGCTGCCAGTGTGTAGTCGGTTTGTAAGTTACAAGTTGCTGACACAAATGCAGTCCTGCAATAAATCTCACCTTTGTTCATTTTATATTGTTCACGAGCAACTGAGGGGATTTTAATGAGGTGTTTATTCAGCATGATGCTCATTTTGGAGTGTGTTGAATTGTACTCACAACGAGGAGTGTCAGAAACACCGACAAAACACAGCTTCTAAAACGAGTCGATATCAACACCTCTTTATAAAACAGTTTCACAAAAATCTGAACGTTATACCCTTAACGAAGGTAGGATTTATTGCAGGGCTGCATTACTTTTTGGTGTAAGTTTTACAAAATAAACTGAACACTGAGCACCTGCCCTGAGAATGAAATCTGATTTTGAAGGGTGATGAATTGAGAACATGCATTTAGGAATATTCTGTTTACATCTGTGGAGACTGGAGGGCTAAGATTGCAGATATCAGTTTAGATAGTTCCTTAAACTATCAGTTATATATTATTTATATATTACTCACTTGAGCGTACCACATGCTTGCAGCTGCTTAATAGTAAAGCCATTAGACGATACCTTCCTGTCTTAGTTCTGATTTGTTCAGGTGCATGTTTGATGTACGGTAAAGTTTGAGGTTTGTTTCCTTCTAACTGGCTTCATCCAGATTGTTCACTCAGGAGTCACTGGGCGTGTGTTTTTCTGTTGAAATTCATTATTCATTAACATTAACAACATGACCCTTTGAGTAACACTCATATGAGCACACATAAGGCTCTGTGGTGAGGAAATAATCCACCTTTCTGACTCAGAGCATTAGCCATGCTTTAACTTGGAGCTGGAGAGGACTTACTAGCCTCTTACACTTAAAGTCACGTCTAATTAGCAAAGAGGGCTGATCTTTTAAAAGTAATGGTGCCTTGATGACACAGCGTATTTGTTTTAATTTCTGCTGAAAGGTGCAACACTCTCTGACACCTGCAAAACTTTCATTTTGTGTCCCACAGCACCAGAGTCCTGCTGGTGCCCTGACCCACCTGGAGCAGGTGCAGGTCCTGAGACCAGCAGGGCTCTGGATCCTGGTCGTGATACTTACTTTTGTCCTTCCATTTATTGAGTAGTTTCCCAGTTTGCCATTACAATGTCTGATCAGGTCGTCCATGCGACTCATTAGAAAGAGGATCTTCTCGCAGCCGGCCTCCCTCCCCTCAATCCACGTGATTTTGTCCCCTCGGATGTCTTTAGTGGAATCGCTTTTTTGACTAACCAGCTGCCCGTCCGTGAACTTGCCCGTTTTGTGCAGAGCTTTGACATTCTCTAAAATGCCCAGTCCAGTCTCTGCCCCTACAAAGTTGTCCACCACACAGATGCCGTGCTTGTTCATGCACGGCACGATGTACTCCATGGCAAGTTTCTGAGGAGATGAGCTAGTTTGTCCGTTAGGTGTGGCGGTATTGTTGGGTCCGTCTTCTCCAGGTCTATCTCCGACCTCAGGTGTTTCTGTGGTCTGCGGTAAGGACGCGCTGTCCGCCTGCTCGGGGCTTTTCTTTTCTTGGGATTTCTCTGGAGCCTCGTCGTCCCCCGCCGGCGGAGCCTTCCCGGGCTTCTGTTTGGGGAGCTGCGCCTTGTCCGCCTCCTTACAAATGAGCTTGTGCTTCTTCCAGTGCTGTTTCTGGTGCTCCTTGCTGCAGTAGAAGGAGCTCCGGCACCGGCCACACTTGAGGAGGTTCTCCATTTTCCCACAAAGTTCACAGTACTGTCGCTCTCGCTCCAGCTCGCTCTGCTGCTGCTTGTCCATGTCTGCGGGCGTACTGCTCCTTTAAGTCCGATCCTTCACACGCGCCCTGCTAACCGACAACTTTGGAAACGATCCGCTGCCTCTGTCGCGGTTCACCGAGCCAAGCGGCCAAGTAAGACTCAAAACCTCGCCATTGTGTCGCACTCATTCCCTCTCCGAGGGCTTTTACCAATGAAATAACGCCACAACGTGCGCCCAGGGCCGAGCATTCCGGGGTGGGTCGAGGTCTTCGGGAGGCATTTCTGCAGGCTAGCCGTCGGTCCCAGGGTAGTGCATGGCGCCGCTCCGTGTGTGCTCAGCCTGTCTGAGGTTCTGACGACAGCACGCAGGCTCCGCCCCCCGTCGCGCTGCCTTCAGGGTTTGTCGGACATTTGTGGAGGCGACCGGAGACACGTGGAGGTGGCCGAACAGCGTCACGTCAGGGCAACAGGGAGCATGCGCTAAGGTGCCCATGTGAGATGAAGTCCCACTGTGACCGTGACTGCTTCAGCCTCATTGATAAGTCGATATAATCATGTATCATATATCACCTATAGACTCGGGTAGTGTACAGCATCATTAGTACCATTTTAAGACATTTACTTACTCAAGAACTTTTCGGTTTTACTCTGCTGTTAAAAATGGTCATTTATTAGTATAAAATATGTGCAATCCAAAGTAGACCACACTTAGTGTACATGTGTGTTGATTCACCAAGGATAATATCAAATGGGGAAAAAGGTAGATTAAAGATTTTTTTTAAAAATATTGGAAATAAATCCAGAGGGATCTGTGTATATATTTATGTCAGTTTAAGAAAAGCACATTTTACAGTTATGCTTTTACTGTCTACTTATGTTTATATTTTAGGACATATTGTTCTACTCCAGTTTATATTTTGAGGTCATATTTTTCCATTTATATTTTAGTTCATATTTTGTACTGTTTATATTTCTGACTTGAATAGGAGCAACTTAAGCAATCTCCCTTCAGTTAACAAGGTATTTCTAATTCTGATTCAGATTTTATACTTAAATATAAAGGATCTGAATACTTAATCCACCATACAGGCTAGTGAAAATTAAAGGACAGATTTAATAAAGCTACCCATACTTCGTCTTTGTCACTTTATCCAGGTTATAAAGCTCAAGGCTTATCTATGATAAGTTCGTAAGGATAGTGCTTTTATTTACATTTGATCCAAAGTGCATTGATACGTGCAGGAGCATAGCTGCAGACCTTCCCCTCAATATTTATGATTACAAATTAATTTAAAATAAAAATAAATGATTCAAAATTAGTTTCTGATTGATGTGAAAAGGTGCCAAATACACATTACTCCCCTAACCAAAAGACAGACAAGAGGACAAAAGAGTAAATTACACCTTCTGCATATGTGTGTTGGCACAGCAGAGATAATAATTAAATGAGAAAAGTTAACCTACAGAAAAATAAATATTTGAAAGAAAGAGAGAAGGCCTGAGAATATATTATGTTATATATTAAACTATCACCTGTTACCTGAATTTAGTTTTTTAGTTAAATAAATTAGGATATTTATACCATAAATTGATTCAGAAAAGCACAAACTGCTGCATTTTCTGCTGGAGGACCCCCAGACTACTTCCTTGCTGCATTATATCCCATTATATCTTAAATTTTCACCTGGGCCTGATATGTGTTTTACTTTACATAAATAAAGAAATCGTTTCCACCATAAATTGCTTTAGAGAAATGCATAAGACTGCAGGAAATTAAGTGTTTGTTGCTCAGAATTTTCAGCTGGAGGATTCCCAAAACCCTGCCTAATGTGTCACACCCAATGTGAAAACAAAACCTGCACTTATGTGTAGGACACAGTGAGCAGAATGTCAAGCAATGTTAAACTTTTGGCTTCGATCACCAGTGACTGAGCCTGATTTAAAAAACCAATGTAACACATTGTGAGACGCATTACTTGTGAAGTTATGTTATGATTACTGTACAGCAGAGGCATTCGTAAAACCCAGCGGGACGAATGTTGGATTGTAGGAGCTTCAAGGAAGCCCCTGAAGGCATCTTCAGTCAACGTCAGTGTGTTGTGCCCTCATTCCGGGTTTGCATATGTGAAATTCCTTTCACACAACAAAAGAATAATTTGCATAAAGACCTTGCTGCTGTTATGATAGACTTATGTCTAGTTAGTGTGCAGTTAATGAAGCTCATGACTGAGGGTGAGAGGGGCTTAAATCGACTAATGGAGTGCATTTTTTTTAATTACACTTCTATGAAGCATGGACATATTTTGATAAATGTGTCATTATATATGTTGCTGGGGTTTATCACTCCTCACAGTAATGACTGAAACGGGTTTCTGAGTGACAGGGTCCGCTGTGCAGAGGCAAGGCACAAGCTCAAGTTGGCACCAGTCGTGTGGCACGTACACAGTCTACAGGAGTCCCTGGAGGAGGGGTTATGGAGAGAAGAGTAATCTGATCAAGAAAGGTTGGATGATACATACTGTAATAGCACCAAATGACAGGCCAATCTAGGATGGCATCCTGGAGATGACATGTAGCTGAATCAGTTCTTTGACTGCAAAGAGAAAATGTTTTTTGGTTAAAGGTTTCTCTGTGTCGCACTGAATTACTTTGGTGCAGGAATGAGCCCATAACTAGCAGACACAGCATCTGCAATCATCAACCATGCAAGACGCTAAATGTTTCATTAAAAAAAAAATAAATAAATAAATAAAAAATCAACAATAAGTGCAACAATATAATTTGTTATATAAATGGAAGAGCTTCACATCTACCTACAAAAAACAAAAATAAATATATTTGTGTTTGTGACCTCTAATTACATTTATTTTAACAGCTGCAATAGGTTTAAAATAAAACCAACACGCTTTTACTTTGTTTGGAAAAGCGAACCTCCTACATCTCCCGTGATGCACTTCTCCTCACTTCCTGCTACGCATTCGAGCAGCGCAAAGGCCCCGCGAAGAATGAGGTCCACGTTAATGCCTGATAATAAAAACTAATAAATACAATTTCTTTCTCGTTAAAGGACAAGTTGACTTCCCTCAGTCGGTGTATTTTTGCTCAGACACGGTTACTTTTCTATGTAAGCTAACCTGTTTGTTTAAGGATCTTTATAATCCCCGACACACGTGAAGTATTCTGCCTCGTTAGATTTTGTTTGCCTGCACGGACGACTGTGGCTAAAACTGTTAAATTTCAGCTGAGCTCAAAAGAGTTATATTTAATAAAGTATTCAGTCACAATATTGAAGGCATGAATAAGCGAGACGGTAAGTCCAGCATGTTAGACTCGACTAAGAATAGCAACCTTTTTTCAAGCGAGTTGTGTTGTTAGTTGTTGTTCCCAGCGTGAGATAAGTTAGCTAGCTATTTGACTAGTAGCTAACAAAACCTTAAAAATAACAGCAGTATCATGGCTGTTATTGCATAGCTGTAACATGTCTTACTGTTCAAACTCAGAGCCTGTCCTGCTTCTATTAGAGCAGCCAACATCACATTATGTAACGAAAATGTATTAAATAATCTATTAAAGTAACATTGGTATTAAGTGGTGGCACTATGCCATTTAACTTTTTTACAGCCTAAATCTGTTTGACTTGTCTGACTGTCAGTCCAGAATCCAGTGTAGTAGGATTTCTTATCATAAAGGACTCAGAAAGCTGGAATCAGTGAAGTTTGGGTATTTTCTTGATGATAAATGGATCATGCCCGTAGGCTAAATTGTCAATCGTAAGGCAGAACGAAATTAAAGCAAATATGAAATTGCAATTTTTTCACTTATTGTGATTTGCTTTGTGGTATAATTTTAAATATAATTTGACACTGTAATCAATTTAAACCGTGTGATGAGGCATTATTACACGACATTCCAGCAACAGCATGACTGGCAAAATGTCAGCACCCTGAAAAATGTACATAGTTTGTAGTTATTAAACAATAAAACTTGACTTATGTCATGTGAACCACAGTTTTTATGCCTGAACCGCACAGTACACACTGATCAGCAGGCAAGCCCAACATTCGTTAAACATTTCATTCAACTGTACTAGTCTTATTATTTAATAGTTATACCTCGAATATCCTAAGTTGCAGCCTTTGTTATTTTCTAATTGCACTGCTTCAAAAATGATTTGGGCCAAATATATAATCACAGTTGTTGCAGTGTTTTTTTTTTAATCTTTTCTTTTTTCCCCCAAGCGACTAATTGTTTAATCTTTAGTTCACAATTTAAGAAAATTCTTCAGCAATTTAGTATTACACTCCTATTGAGTTCATGGCCTTCGGAGACATTTATCTTAGAAATAGTCGAAATAACACGGCAGAGGCTGAACATACTGATGTCTGTTCCAGAATAGGCTACATAAAAAAATACTAAATAAATAAATAAAAAGTTACATCCTACAATTCACGTAATGCAACTCTATGGTGTCTTTTGCCATAAGCTCCAAGTTGCATGGCCACAGTTTGCACAACTGGGATGGTATTCGGATAAACAAGCAAGAAAATTGATATTTGTGTGCAAAATGTATGCAGTGTGCCTTTAGTTTGACAAGGTCTGTTTACAGAAAATGCAGCCACAGCCATTTATCATTTAACACGCACACCTGACACCAGCACCAACTGACTTTCTCTGCGTTGTCAGGTGAAGGATCTTCCCGCAAAAATGTTGATTCAGCGCAGGAACAGGATATGAGCACCAACTCTTCCTCATCTGTCATTGCTGCCTTCAGAGGTAACTGCATCCTCATCAGTCGAACTGCACCTTTTCCCTCAATACTTGATGCTTTTTTAATGTTAAAACATCTGTTTTTAAGCAATTCTTTATTTCTTTTTGTTGTATAAGTTTTCCAGCAGGAGCTTGACACCAAACACGACAAATATGAGCGTCTTGTTAAGATCAGTCGAGACGTCACAATTGAAAGCAAGAGGACCATTTTTCTTTTGCATAGAATGACCAAGTACGTACTGTTCTTTGAAAGATACCTCATTGATTGCTGTTGTAATTGGAAAGTACAATAGGTCTCTTCACTTTATTAAGATTTGATGGAGGGCTGCTTCTGAATTTGGCTGTGTTCAGTGGTGTCTATTTTCTTGAAGTGTTTATATTATTCCTATAATAAGCACAGCGGAAAAATAATCCTTATTGATGCAGTGCATTGTGCACATTTCTCAGTCTCTGTCAGCCTTCAGATATTGTTTTGGAAGTGGCATAAAGATGCGGACTAGGATGTTTAGGATAATTTGAATGATGAATGCCTATGGAGAAAAGATAACTCAGTGTAAGGCAACATAACTCCAAACATGTCACCTGGAGATATCATCAATTGTTGTGTTCACACTCTAGTTTCCTGTCAGAGGAAGTGAGTAGCTATACCTTTCATTTTTACATGTTTTCTTTGGTTATGAAGTGTACCAGATCCAGAGGATGTTTTGAACGATGCAGAGGTAAAACTGGATGGAGTCAGACAAAAGATCGGTCAAATTGCTGAAGAGCTGAGAGGAGAGGACATTTTTCAGTTTCACAGAGCCTTCACTCCAGGTGAGTTATCATACGCCTCCTAAAAGACCAACTTGTAGTTGTTTTATTATCTGTAGCTTATCTTGAATAAGAGTGCATGCAAAAACGGATAACGCTTGAATGTCATCTGCACAAAGTACTTTATATACCACTAAACAATACAAATGCTGCGAACTTAAAGAAACACTATAGAATCCCTTGTATGTGCTATTTCTATGGAGGAACTTGTTGGACAATTATATATATTGATGATGATGATGGCAGATTGCTCAACTCTGAAGATCAATGGGAAGGATGAAAAGTAAAGATTAGACTTGCTGGACTTACTTTCTTATTTCAGCTGTCACCTTTGATGTTTGATATTACTGGTCTGTTTTTATTCATACCTAAAGCAAAAACTTATTCTGATTCCTGAAAGATATTTACAACATACGGTGAAAGTAAATGTATTTATTTATTTTTTAAAATCAGGTAGGTTATGGGCTCACTTTAAATGTGTCTCCAAACAGATTTATACAGTCCTTAGTGTGGTCAAAAACTTCCCATTCAAAATCAGCATTTAGTGTTTGTCACATTTTTAAAGTAAATGGGGTTTATCAGATAACGTCTTTACATATCATGTTTGAGAGCTATAATTTTATGGATTGTACTGTATAAACACAGCAAAAAACAAACCATAGACAGAAAACATAACGTAGAAAGCATATGTATATGTGAACATTTCCCTACCCACTGGACAAATTTGTCTCTCTTTGCAGTATTTAACTTTAATGTATTCTATTTCTAATTGTCCTCCAATAATATACTTTAGATGCCGTCCCAATTTTATTGCATACTTATTAGCCCTATCTCTTATTCTGAATCACATTTCCTCCTGTGAGGCCACCTTGCTGAGCTGATAGATCTATTCAGGCGTGGGTAGTTCCTTTGGACTCTTCAGACCCTTAACAAAGTCCATCTCTGCACCAGAATATACTTGTCTGGGTCAAATCTGAAACTCAAAAAACTTGCTCACAATCTTGCCCCCTGAATAGAGAAACAAGCTCCAGCAAAGGGCATGAGTTAAGAGCTTAATAACACAGGAGCGTTCATGAGAAAGACTCTGTGCTGCACCTTAGGGTTTCTGTTTGTCCTTTAGGTAATATTAATTCTAATGATAATAACTATATTGATATAGCATCTTTTGAAAACAGCATTCACAAGGTGCTTTGACATAAGAGCACATGAAAACATGCAATGCAGAGACAATCAAGGAAGACTTAAGAAATAAAAACAATATCACTAGACTAGGTAGCTAAAAATTAAAATGAAAACATTAGAGAACATAAAATAAACAGGTAGATATCGCATAAAAACAGAATAAAACACGAAAACTAATTAAAGCTTAAAGTAAACATCACATAAAAGGATAAGAGCAAAAAATGACGTGTTTAATAAAATAAGTAAAGAAATGACTAAATAGATAAATATAAAATATACACATTTTGGTATTGGAAAGGGATCTGATTACATGATCTCTTGCATTTATTTCTACATTTCTATACATCACCTGTTAAGGCTATTGTACGTTTATTTCAACATTTATTACTCCATTTATTTGTGTATTTCTTTTTGTATTTTGTATTTGTTTTGTTTATAAGGTAGGAGGTGCTTGTCTCACACATGGAAATGTATGAATTAAAAAAACAAGAAATATGAAAAGGTAAAAATCTAAAAATACAGAAATAAGTACATAATGAAATGTAGAAAGATATCATATATGGAAACATTTAAGTAACAAATAAATAGCAAATAGATAAATACCATAAATAAATAAAATGAATAATAAATAAATTACCGAAACAAAAATAAATGAATGTCAAAATACATAAATAAGTAAATAATCCTGTCCTGTCTCTTGTCCAAAATAGATTAATTTGTTTTCATTTAATGGTTTAATTCTCTGTTTAATAATTAATTACTTCAACTATGCGTTAGTCACTTTTCTGTCCTCCATAAATGCATTATAAAGTGTCTGATAGTGTGAGAGCATGACCTTGATGCAGTCCTGGATATGATAGACACACCCTTTGATAAAGTTGTTTTCAGACTAGCATCAATATCTTTTTGTTAGTGTAGCCATAATGTCTGCAGAGTTTGGAGAAAAACATTGCTGGGTGAGCTGTTATCTAGCAGCTGGGGAAGTCATTTTTAGATTGTGGTCACTCAGGAATCACTGCTGCATCCTCCGCAACGTGACTAGTGGCAGTTCCCACCAATTAGACGTTTCATTTTTTCCCCATTTTTATCGTCTTTATTAGATTGAGACTGGACCCGCTGCACGGGCTCTCCAGATAATCTTGGCTGGACTAGAAGTCTCCAGGCATGTGTAATGGGTCTGTTTTCTATATAAGGACCATCAAAGATATTGTGGACTACATCTGAACGTAATTGCTGCTGATAACAGGGCAGTGCGGCACTTTGATAAGCTTTTTAGCTTGACCCAGCTCGCAGCTATGAGGCAGTGTAAACATAGATTTACTACTAGCACTGTTCCCATGGTTCGCCTGCAAGTCAGTGAACCGCTCTGTGGTCAAATATTAACCTTTAAATTCTCAATACCTGAATATGTACCATATGGTTGTTTTTCCAACCTCTAAAATACAGTATTCGAGCAGTATTCAGGACTGTTTTTGCAGATCTAATCCTGTCAGGCTCTCGGCCCTTAACTTTTCCAACTGCTGTGCCAGTAAAATGTCTGCAATTTCCAGTTGGTTTCCCCTTAGTCATTGTTTAGACATCATGTCCAGTATTTTTTTTTTCTAGGGCTCACTGACCAAAGGTAACTGCTGCTTCAGAGTAAATAACATGAACGGCTCCTGGCACAAAACTCAGGAACTGAACTCCGCCTGCCTGCCTCAAAGCCTCTGTAACCTTTCCACGGCGTATCCTGTCCGCCTCAGATTGTGTCGTATTCACTGTAAACCAGTGACACAGCTGTGGAGCCGCCGGCAGTGTTTAGATGTTTGCAGCAAGTTTTTATGTTGATAAAGGTTCTGATAAAGTAAACACATAAAGGCTCTGGGCTGGCGCTGGAAATATGTGGCTGCTAATAACAATTGCATAACAATAGGATGTGTTCCGTATAGGAATCAGTTAGTTTAATAGCTCTGACAGCAAGTTTGTCTGTAAACTGTTGAAGGCCCTCTCCAGTCGTTGATTGAACTCTCAAAGACTCATCTCTGTGCATCAAAAGCCCCGTTTGGACCTCATGATTTAGAAGTTGTGTCTGTGGTTAATACGATGCATTCGCAAGGCATAAGAGAAGTCTATGTTTTTCTCAAACTTACTGACATCCAGTAAATATGATATTAAGTCTTTGGAACCTGATAAAGACAGTGAATCAAAATGTCACTCTTGTGATGGGTTTAAGCTTTCTGTGACTGAGTCTCCATGCTGTGTGAGGTGCCGAAGTTTCTCCCCAAAGGTCCTGTTCAAACTTTCGGTTATTCATTTAGACTCCATCATTCTGGAGCAGGAAACATGCAAAAGAAGGTGCAAAGACAAAACAAAACGCCTTGTAAAAACATTTACACTTGTAGACTAATATCTGTACAAATGATCCACACAAGGTGAAAAATTACAGGCAAATTCCCAAACTATTGTGAAAAATTACTAGTGTTCCGCAGGTAATGCAAGAATCTTGTGAATAGGGCCAAAGTTACATATTTAAAAGGTTTTTCATTGAAAATCATCCCTTGCTGCCTTAAAATGACTTATAGTCGTCTTCAAATGTATTCATACCCTCTCATTAAAGAAAGAAAAAATCAGCTGTCACTGAAATAAGTTGAAACTGACAAAAGTAATAATAAATAAAAATTGAATGAAAATCATGACATTGCTTTTGAATGGTGGTTCAACAGAAATATTAAAACACAACAAAAAACAAGCATGATGGGACCTGTAAACTGATGTTTTGTTGAACAACCCTTTGAGCCAATCACTGCAATCAAGTGTTTTCTGTAACTCTCAGTCAGACTTCTGCACCTGTTGTCAGGTATTTTGATTTTGGCCCACTGCTCATCAGCAAAGTGCTCTAATTTGTCAGGGACAGGTTTTTTTAAATGATTCTTTTCCACCACAATTTAAAAGCAATGTCTTATTTCACTAAATTCTAGTTTAGCAATTTTTTTGTTTATTACCTTTTTTCAGTTTCTAGTTATTTGAGTGACTATGATGAATTTTGCCTTTTCTTTAATGGAAGAATATGAATATATTTGAGGATGACTGTATATGTAGCTCCAGACTGTTGTGTCCTCAGACACTGTAACATGAACGAACGCTACACAACAACAAGTTGCGACATCAGAGTAATTCAGTCATAAATCTCAGAACCAGTTCCGAAGAAGACTATTGACACAGAAAGTCCCATCCTGCAAGCTGACCGGGTTGGTTACTTGCCTTTGTTATGTATAAAACCCCAGAAGTCACAATCTGTGTTTTTGAGACTGCCATCGCTTCACCGCAGCTTCGAGGAAGAAATCCTCAATCATGATGCTAGCTGCTTATTTCGCCCATCATTTGTCGTTTAGCATATAAAAAACACACCATATGGACATGTTAATGCGGTAAACTTGATTTTTAGTGGAGCGGGTCTGTAAATATATAATGACAAAAATGACAGAAATCTAAATTAAAGTTCTGGAAATCCAATTTAGCGACAGTGTGATTAGTCTCAGTGAAGGAAAGCTTTCATGTGAGATATCCAAAGCTGGGATAACTTTTGCAGAAAAGGAGCTAAGTAAGATTCAATTTCTCAAAGCTGGATGAAAAAAGAGATTTTTGTGGTCTTTAGCAATTGACCATCAGCAATGTCACGTCAAGATTAAATGATGTGGATGATGGGTGACAGGCAGGAGTAAAGTAGCAATGACATGATTGAAGCACCTTTAGAGAGCTGAGGCTTTTCAGTTCTAATATTCTTGAGTGCAGAGGAGATGCTTGATTCGCTGGCTCTGGTTGATCTAAATGCCAGTGCAACTGGACTAAAATCCCAATAAGAGAAGTGAAAGTTATTCGGACTGAAGTGGAGATGGAGCACATCCCCCTGCTTGCTCCATGTAGCGTATTGTGGTCAGCTACAGGGAGATAGGAGGCCCTTTGAAGTTCAATTGCCGCTCCAAAAGTAAACTTCAGACACAAAGTCTTCCGTCCTGTGATTATTTGATTGTTGTTTGCTCAGGGCCACAAAACAAATGAAGGGTCATCTCAGCCCACCACAAAAAAAAAATCACCACTGTTGTTTTATCAAAAGACAGAGACAGGAAACAGGTTTTATTTGAATCTTTATCTTCATCTGTGATCTATACTGGTGCAGATACCATGTTGTGTTTACACACACTACGTGCTGCGCTCACTTGATACATACTTGACCTGCTTTTCAGCAACAATAGTCATTTTTGTTTTGTAAATTACAAACAAGTGCACCATCCACAATCATGTCATCAGCTCTGAAATATCTGTATGCACTGTCAGTGTCTTGAAGTGATTTATTAAATATTTTAATTACATGCAACAGGGATTCAGGAATACGTGGAGGCCGTCTCGTTCCTGCACTACATCCGCCATCGCAGCCTCATCAGCCTGGAGGAAATCAACGCCAGACTGGTGTTCATGAGAACAGAGAAAGCAGATGCGAAGGTAAATTTAAAGAAGACTTCATGGTTAAGCTGTTTACATAACACCGAACAGTTAGAGATGTAAGTAAGATTTTATTTTTCAAACGATACAAACAAATAAAGAAATGAAAATGTAAGAAGATTTAAAGAATTTTTTTGACATTTTGGGAAATATGTTAGTTCACTTTTCCTACTGTGAGTTAGTCGATACCATGAAACAACAGCCAGCAGGCATTTAGCTCGTCATAGCACAGAACCTGGCTTTGTGCATACATGAACTCATTGGCTTCATATTCAAAGTCCAGGCAGGAAAGTTGTATCATTATTTTTATCTTACTCTCAGCATTAAAGCAATTTAGTACGTTAATTTTATGTATTTCTCTTCAAAGCAGTGCTAATGTCGCACAAAGGCAAACCCGGGTGTTGCTGCATTTATGAACATTATGTGTCATTATGTCATTTTGTCCACTCTGCCTGTTATTTTCAACGTTGACGGGTGTGTGTTGATGCAGACAAAATTGCTTCAACCTCAGTACTTTCTAGTAAAAGCACCATTCTGCTCCAGAACAACAGCACTTTGCTGATTTGTGGCCCCGGGCTTTTACCAGAGGCACAGCACAGCTTGTAGATATTGTTGTCGTTAATAGTCTTTTGTATAAATTCTGCAGGGGAAAGAATTTTTGTAAGAGAAATGATCCCAAAGAGTGCGTATAAATTGTGCTTTTTGTTGACTTTCATGTGAGATTTTTACATCCTTCCTTGTTTTCCTCTCAGGGCTCAGCTGAAGGCCAGCCGCTGGGCACCCAGGTCCTGACCTTCCAGGTGACGCCGTCTGACTACCTGCTGGGCGTGGCCGACCTGACGGGGGAGCTGATGCGGATGTGCATCAGCAGCGTGGGCAACGGCGATATTGACACGCCCTTCCAGCTGAGCCAGTTCCTGCGCCAGATCCACGACGGCTTCTCCTACATCGGGAACACGGGCCCGTACGAGGTGTCCAAGAAGCTGCACACGCTGAGACAGAGCCTGGGAAAAGTAGAAGACGCCTGCTACACCCTGCGAGTCCGCGGCTCAGAGATCCCAAAACACATGCTGGCTGACGTGTTCTCCAGCCGGACCACACTCATCGACCCAGAGGAAGGAGTTGTTTAATCCTGCGCCGCTTCGACTACACCTGTGACGTTCTCTGTGGTGTCATTGTGTCCTTCAGTTTTGCCCCCACTTTGATGTTTGTATGCATTTTTAATGAGTTTTGACAGATGTTTCGTACATTTCGTGACATGCTTGTTAATTTTTTTTATTGTTACAACAACATCAGTTACAATAGACAATGGATTTTTTTTTCCTTGATAAAGATCTGATGACTTCAGTTGTTTTGCATGAATAAAAGTTCCATGCCAAGTATGCCATGCTATCCCAGACTTTAAGCTGCTTTTGAAAATGTGCGTCTGTTTGTTTTGTTTTCTCTCTCAGCCCCCCACTCCCTCCATCTATCTATAGAGCCATCGGCTGCCTGCTCTCACTGTGGAGGAGGAACATGCGACCTTTGTACGCTGCACATCATTATTCTCTGGCAGGCGCACACGCAAACAACACCTTGCCTCCTCATTCTTCCCTCTTTCAGCGATCCTCACCGCACTACAGTGACGTAAATTCAGAGTAGGGTTCGCAGCGTGCGGAGGTACATTTCTGGCAGAGGACTGATATCCTTCTCCTGCTGTTTCCTCATCACCTGATGGTGTTTATTATTACCGTCCAGATGGATGTTTGAGGCGGCGAGAAACTGTCCTTCTGTCTTAGTGGAAGGCCACAAAGTAATGACTATATTATCTATAATCAGCCTTAGATGTCTGTATTTAAATGCGCTGTCAGCGTCACTTTATGAGTCAGATTATTGAAACCAGAACCTCTTCAGGTTTCCCATTTCTTTCCTGGGCAGCTGCTGTTCACGCAGCTCGAGGATAGATTTTATCTGCTAATGACTAATTCAGCTTTGGGCCTATATATAAACTACTTGTTGCTATATGTTTGTTGCTAGTAGTGTTGTATCCATTCACATCTCCTGTTTGAATCATAGGTGCAGATTTTAGAGGTGGGGAACACATGGGATATTATAAATAAAACACATTTGTTCCTCAATAAAAACATTAAAGGAGCTACTAGAATAGTCCTTAAAGATGCAACAGAACAGATGCATGCATAGCAAACTCAAACTAGTGTATAAAAATTAACCAGAATGCAGGACTTAAGTGTTTGACATTCAGTGTGTCCTTCACAATGTTCAAACCAAATCTACACCCATGCATGCAATTAATATTTTGCCTCTCATGATGTTTCAGGCTGTGAGAGGCAGTTTGCCGCAGTGTGATTTGAGTCTGCCACCTGCTGGCCAATGTCTTCCACTGGAGGTTACTACTATAAAAACTGAAAATCACAGTTTCTTCATCTTAACCCTTACATATTATTCATATTTTATGCCTTTACAGTACGATTTGTGTCAGTTTTAAGCCGAACCACATTGTGCAGAATTCCTGGCAAGAATGCCCTCATAGTGAGTGTTTATACCAAATTTTAAACTACAGATCTATTTAGACATTCTAAATGATCAATAAATACACATAAAACATGGCCTGTACAGTTTCACAGTTTCAAGATTTCCCTAAAACCACCATTTCCCTTGATTTTGACCCACACTGGCAGATCTAAAATCAGATCTAAAATCCA
The DNA here is from genome assembly GCF_000690725.1 of Stegastes partitus. Lineage (NCBI taxonomy): Eukaryota > Metazoa > Chordata > Actinopteri > Pomacentridae > Stegastes > Stegastes partitus. Next base: position 1,329,172 of record NW_007577732.1, on the reverse strand, counting down.
TCTCAATGGATTCGGGTGAAATTTGACCCAAAACAGCCACAGTGTAGAAAAATTTGTAGCACCTCTACAAAAGTACACAATTTCAAAACATCTTCATTTTTGTGTATTTTGGATCACTTTTAAGAAAAGTCATCAAATTTCAGGCTAAAAGAGTGATGTTTACATTTTTTTTTTTTTTTTTTGCAGCTGCTGTCAAATGTCAAAACAGATCAGATTTGACCTCAAATAGTAAACAAAGGTTGAGTTTGATCTAATTTTAGTGAAAATGCAAATACTCTAAATTGTTATACACTATTATGGTAAGTATTCAATGTTGTTGCACGTTTTATTATTATTTTATTAATAGGTAAATGAGATATTTTGCTGTTATTCTTCTCCTGTGAGAATAGATTAACAGCAACATTGGTGACATTTAATTGAGGAATATGAGGTATATATATATATATTTCATATAATATTTGCAAGCAAATTTTTAAAGAAACATTAGGAAACTCATAACCAACATAAAGGAATGAGAATATTACTTTCAAGTGTATCAGACAAAACAAACTAAAAGTAGACAATATGCACACACTTCCAGGAATAATGTAAAGTTTGTGCAAAAATTAAAAAAAAAACAAAAAAACAAAATCTTCTAAAAGTTGCTCAGTCAAAGCAGTGTGGAAAAGCATCGTACCTAAATCTGTGTGAAGTCTGACATCTGCTGGTGAAAGCAGGACATTCTGCAGGAGGAAGACAGTTGTGGTTTCATTCCAGTGAAATGTTCTCTCCTTTTTGGAAACAGACGTTTTAATTTGAGCTAATTCACAGTTCTCCTTTAACACGTCATAGAAAGAAAAGCAAAAATGCATCTCATACAGGTGTTTTCCTCTTTCAAGGCTCCAGGCCTTTTCTTAGACCACTTTTTATGATATCTAAATGTTGTCACCTGCTATGATGGGTAAAACTGTGTAAAAGATGGTGGTCCTGGTCTGTGTGGATGATAATGGAGGGAAACAGTAGCGGATAGACGGACAGCGTGGGCCGGACCACAGCAGCAGGGGTCGAGGCAGGAACTGCAGTGTTATGAGTGCGTTGTTAAGTCTTCTCTTTGTCTTTTGTCCTGCTGTTGAAGCAGGATTTCTTAACCTTTTCTCGGCTAAAAGTCATCACCAGTGTTGCTTTTCTTCTCTTGAACCTGTCCTGTTTTACTGTATATGTTGTTTTGCTGCCAGCAGACACTTTGACTCCTCCTTGGGGGTGAAACAAATAACATTAAAGACGATTCTTTCCAGCCGAGTTTCCAAACTCATGTATAATAGGCAGAAATGTCAGCTGTGACAAAATCTATTCAACTAAAGTTTCACGCTGCATTCTTTTTCCTAATCATGTGAGTTCATAGCCCACCCAGTTGAGTGAGGGCTAAAGTATTTTATTTACATCATTTTCCTGTGACATTTTTGAATCTCTATCAGTGTGTACAAATGATATGATTAGGTCAGTCTTAGACTTCTACCTTCACCTTACATAGGATTCTATGACTTCTATTTCTGAATTGAGTTGTTTTAGAAAGCTGAAACATCAGTACCAATAAAGTTACATGACGGACCATAAAGACAAAAATGTAGGTGAGAACTGCCAAAAAATATCAATATTTCCTTCCACTTTCATTTTTAACCAACATGAGTCCTGATTCTACTAACCAAATGTTCATCAGTTTAAGGATTTTAACCCTTTAAAGTCCATTTTGTTTACATGATGCCATTGTTGTTTTTAAGGGGAATAAATACATCAATTAATAAAATATTCATAAATTAATAATTGGCTG